>NW_008351958.1:4402937-4426853 GCF_000622305.1 Nannospalax galili | reverse complement strand
CTGCTTAATTAGCTAAAAATGTATCTCACATTTGTTGTTTATCTCTGTTGCAAACTATGAACCTTCTTAGTCATTCATCTTTCATTCTCTAAGCTAGAAATTACTCTTCAGTCAGCTGGAGTGTCATGGAACCAACGGGATGAATTCTTTAAGATTCACCAACATAGACATAGAACTGGAGTCTCTGCAAGTTAGAAGTTTGACCAAGATTATACCTGAGGGCAGAGGTGGAGGTGGACCAGAAAGTCTCTTGACTTTTCTTCCCCTAAAACACTTTGTTGATGCAAAAATATAACTTTAACTCCAAAGGGGATAAAAGATAGTTTATTCTGTAACTAAATATGAGTGACCATGTCTGGGACCACAGATTTAGGTCACCCCAATTCCGTGTTCCAACATGGTAACAGTTTCAGGAAGTTTCTATAGGAACAGAGCAAAGAAAGCTATAAATCAAGACACTTTTCAAATACATTGGTGGAAACATCAAGAGAGGTTAGCTACAGCAAAGAGGGAAGCTCTGTTATAGGCTCAGATGCCATCTGATGACAGTCTTAGCTTTTGCGTTGGTGGAAGCTAGTGGTCTGCTAAATTAATACTAGTGTTCTACTGATACATTCCAATGATTTACCTAATAGCCACAAAAGACATTAGGTAATGTGCAAAGGGGGGTCATACATGGCTATTAAGAGGGCTAAAGAGAGCCCAAGATCATTTGGCTTTGGACATGCAGCATGTCAAACACTCCACAATCACTGAAATTCTAATCAGTTAATTGGCCTTGCAGAAGGTTCAGTTTGAAGGTGCAGCTTCCTTCTGGGAACATTAGTTCGTACTTTACATCACCAAAAAATGCTACCAGAATTGTTCTTTCCTTTTCCAATCCTCCTACAAATCAACATTTGTTTCATTTACTAGATATATAGTGAATGTCTTCCATGGGCAAGGCCCTGTGTTAACCAAGCAGGCAGGAAAATCAGTAGGCCAGGGCCTGAGCCTTCAATGAAGCTCCAGTCTACAGAGGAGATAACATGGATTATTACTTCAGCAACACAAAGCGAATATGATACAAGAAATGGTAAACTGGCACAGGTGTACCAAGGAAGGACACAACCACAACCTCCTTCAGGAAAGGGGGAAAGAAGAGAGAAGTGCTCCACCTAAGGCTTTATGGAGGACCTTTGCTTGCACAATTGGTAGGAAAGCAGTAGAGAGGAGGCCTCTGGGATACCACTTCCTATTATCCATAGCTTTGCATCACACTGGTGTCCAACACACAGACACAGGACCATCTTCACCCGTGGCTGCCTCCAAGTCTCCCAGATACTGCATCTTTCTCTGATGTTCTCTGTGGGCAGAGCATCTGGACAGAAGGCCCCAAACCACCATAGAAAAGTGGCATTTCTTGCAGAGAAATGACATTACTTCAGATCTAAGGGGTTCCTCCAGAGAGTCCAGTTATGGTATTGGGGGCTGTATTAGTTACTTTTCTGTTGCTGTGATAAAACACCATGACCAAGGTAACTTATACAAGGAAGAGTTTATTGGGCTTACAGTTCCAGAGGGATTAGAGTTCATCATGATGGGGCGGCATGGAGGCAGGAGACAGCTGGAGCAGAAAGCTGGGAGCTCACATTTTTATGCAAGCAAAGGAAACAGAGAGCCAGACTATAAATGGGCAAGCAATATACTCTCAAAGCCCCAATGATGTGTTTCCTCCAGGATGTCCACTCCCCCTAAAGGTTTCATGACCCTCCCCAGCAGCACCACAAATGGGAGTCCAAGTGTACCAATACTTGGAGTCTATGGGGAACATTCTCATTCAAACCACAGTGGCGTCGCTCACCACCTCAAGGATACCCAGCTAACTTCTAACCAATACTAGAAATGGGCTAAAAAGGGTCTTTCTCAGACATTGAAATTGTGCCCCCTAATTGTACTGAAAAAAATAAAAAGTCAGGAGTCATGAAGTCTCTCAGGCAGGTCGCGTACCGGTCAAGGATTCCAACTTGCCGATAAGTAAGTTTTATGGCCGAGACATCTGGCTTGCTGATAAGTAAGTTTCATGGCCGAGACATCTCCAACTCACTGATAAATAAGTTTTATGGTTGAGACATCTGGCTTAGTGATAAGTAAGCTCCCCGCTCTCCCTGTAGCATTTTGTAATAGTTTAAACTAACCAATAACCGCGTTTCTGCTTCTGTATCCTGCTTCTGCCCTATAAAAGTGCCAAACCCCAGCCTGTAGGCGCGCAAGTCCCCCGAGGAGACTTTGTGCCCACAGGTACCTGTGTACTAAATAAACCTCTTGCTGTTGCAACCTGAAGGCTGACTTGTCCTCTGTGGTTTCACTCTTACAGTACCTTTTTCCATCTGTTTCTAGAGATCTGTAAGAATAAACACCTCCCTCCATGATGTCTTTCCTGTGTCTTTATATCTTTCCATACCTGATTAAAATAGACACCAAAGATCTTTAAAGCAAGAACAATACTTTTGACCTGTCATCTCAGCATCCAGGAGGCTGAGGCAGAAAGATTAGAAGTTCAAGGCCAGGCCAGGATACATAGTTGAGACCATGATTCAAAGAAAAGTTTTTTAAATTTTATTTATTTATTTATTTATTATGTGTATGGGTGTTCTGCCTGCATATATGTAAGTGCACCACATGGGTCTGGAGAGATGGCTCAGTGGTTAAGAACACTGACTGTTCTTGCAGAAGACCCAGGTTCAAATCCCAGCACCCACATGGCAGCTAACAACTGTCCATAACTCCCCAGGGGATCCAACAGCCTCTTCTGTCCTCCATGGCCATTGCACGACATGGGTGCACTTACCTACATGCAGGCATAACACTCATACACATAAAATAAAAATTAAATAAATAAATAAATAAATAAAGTGTACCATGTGTGTACAATGCCTATGGAGGCCAGACCAGGGCATCAGATCCCCTGGATCTGGAGTTACAGATTGTGTGAGCCACCACACGAGTGCTGGGAACTGAACCCATATTCTCTGCAAGAGCAGCCAGTGCTCTTAACCACTGAGTCATCTCTCCAGTCTCAAAAAAAATTTTTTACAAAAGGAAAGAACAGAACTTTTGAAAAATAAAAATATATTCAATTTATTCTAATTGTTGTGGTGAATTATGGTAAAATTCAAACAAAACAGCTTTTCTTCAATATCACCCACGATGGCTTCTGCAACGCATGTGTATTGACCCTAAAGTGAGGAATAAGAAATGCAAACAATGCAAAATGTTAGATGCTACTACATCAAAGGCCTTCAGGTCAACGTTTTCTTAACAATAGAATACTATTTAAATTGAATCGGTACCAGTCATGATGGTACATGCCTTTAATCCCAGTGCTCTGAAGGGAGAAGAGCTTGAGGCCTACCTGGTCTACATAGCAAGTTCTAGGCCAATCAGGGCTACATAGTGAGTCCCTGCCTTAAAATAAAATATAGCTAAAAAATTCGAATTGGTTATTTTCTTGTGGTGAGGGGACTCAAACCCAGAGAGGACCTCATGTTTACCAGGCAAGCACTCTAGCACTGAGTTACATCCCAAACCCAATTATCACCATCTTACTTTTCTAATAAGATGAAATTCTTCAAGCCTTGTTTAAACTTATTTTTAGTGTGTATGTATGTGTGTATATGTTATGTGTGACCATGTGCATGCCACAGTACAAAGGTGGAGGTCAGGGGATAACCTGAGGGACTCAGTTTTCTCCTCTACCATATGGGTCCTGGGGATTGAACTCAGGTCATCAACCTTGGTGGCAGGCACCTTTACCCACTGAGCCATCGTGCCAGTTCCTTCATGCTTTTTAATCCACTGACCAGAATCCATTTGACTCCCAATTATAAAATGAGGATTTTTAGAATTTCTTAAAAGATAGCCTGCAAAGGGGGTGAGGGATAACTCAGAGGGTAAGAGCACTTGCCGTGCAAACATGAGGACGGACCTAGGTTCAAATCTTTAGAGCCTAAGTAAAAATCTGCCACCCCAGCACTAGAGGAGTAGAGACAAGAGGATCACTGGGATTTGCTGGCCACCAGCCTAGCTCCAGTTTTAGCAAAAGACACTGTCTCAAGGAAATAAGGCAGAGAGTAATAGAGCAGGACACCCATGTCCTCCTCTGTGCAAGTATCTCCCCACATTGCATACCTCTCTCTTTCTCTCTCTCTCTCTCTCTGGCTTCCTTGGGCACATAAACACACACACACACACACACACACATACACACACACACAAATAAATAAAAAAATAATTTTTAAAATAGCTTACAGAGGCTAGTGAGATGTCTCAGTGGGTAAAGATTCCTGCCATCAAGTCTGAAGATCAGAGTTTGATTCCCAGGACCATGTGGTAAAAGGAGAGAACTCCCACAAGTTTCCCTTTGACCCCCACAAGCATGTTATGGTATATATGTGCACACACATAAACATGCACACCCAAAATAAATAAATAAAATATAATAAAAGTAACATAAAGTTTTCAAAAATTATGTATCATCACAAAATAACTAAAAATATGTATTTCTAAAGTTTATTTTGAAAGTCACCCATACCCAGGTGTGGTGGCACACACCTTTAAAAAGCAGAGGCAGGAAGATCTATGAGGTCAAGCCCAGCCTGGTCTACATAGCAAAGTAAGTTCCAGACCTACTGGGACTACAGGGAGACCCTGTCTCAAAAAAAAAAAAAAAAACCAAAAGTCACCCATGCCAGGTATAGGCCTATAAATCCCAGCATTTCGGAGGTAGAGGCTAGAGCATCAAGAGTTCAAGGCCAATCTCAGCTACACAGTGAGTTCAAGACCAGTCTGAGCTACATGAGACCCTGCCTAAAAATAAAGATGGGAAAAAAAAACAAAACAGGGCTGGTGAGAAGGCCCATCAGATAGACACTTGCCGTGTAAATACACACCCACCCATAAACCATATACATGATTAAATAAATAAATGTAATTTTAAATTTTTTTTAAACTCACCCAAATTGAAAAACAAAAACACCACTAAGCATGGTGGGCACAAGCCTTAATACTGGCTGTCAGGAGGCCTCAGCAGGAGGATTGCCATGAGTTCAAGGTCAGCCTCAAAGAAAAAAAAAAAAAAAAAAAAAAAAAAAAAAAAAAAAAAACACTGGTACTCATTGAGGCAGTAGTTATTTTTACAAAAGACTAGATGTCTAAGCTAAGTGCTAAGTACCCAAGAAAAATCTTAAACAAAAATAAGCCTATAATTTATGTGGGTTTTTTTTTTTTTTGGTCTATTTGAGACAGGGTCTCCCTGTATCCCCAGCTGGTCTGAAACTATGTAGACCAGGCTGGCCTTGAACTCACAGAGATCCACCTGCCTCTGCCTCCCGAGTGCTGGAATTAAAGGCATCCACCACCACACTTGGCAATTTATTTATTTTTTATTATAAACAATGCATACAATGTATTATATCAAGTGAATAGTCATAAGGTTATTGATTTACCCACTATATCTGGCCAGTGTGTTCATTTAGAGACCATGAGCAGAGTAGAGATGAGCAAATGCTCACTACTTTAGATGTGTATGTTAGAAGAAAACAATGAAATGAAAAACAAAAAGCAAATAACTGTCTTACATGCAATTTTTCTGTGATCTACAGTAGGAAAAAAAAGCCAAAACACTTAAAATCAAAACTCTTGTAATCTAAATTTAAATAGCTATTCTTGCTTTGGCCATACCACCTGAATATGCCTGATCTCACATGAATAACTATTCTTTTTTTTTTAATTAAAAAAAAATTTTGTTATTTCAAACCTGGCGTGGTGGCGCAGAGGCAGAGGCAGGCGGATCTCTGTGAGTTCGAGGCCATCCTGGTCTACATAGTGAGTTCCAGGTCAGCTGGGGCCACAGGGAGACCCTGTCTCAAAAAAAACAAAAAAAAATAAATTTTGTTATTTTTATTTATGTATATGCATGTGTGCATGTTTGTCTATATGTGCATCCCATGCATAAAGTACCTGTAGTGGCCAGAAAAGGGTGCTGGATCCCCTGAAACTGGAGTTACAAGGCTTGTGAACCATCCAATGTGGGTGCTGGGAACTGAATTCGGGTCCTCTGCAGGAGCAGCAAGTGCTCTTAACTAGTAAGCCATCTCTAGCCCCCTTCTTTGTTTTTGGTGTTTATTTGTTTATTCATTTGTTTGTTTGTTGTATGAGGCTGGCCTCAAACTCACAGAGATCCACCTGTCTCTGCCTCCTGAGTGCTAGTATTATAAGCATGCCCCACCATGCCCAGCTGAATAGCTATTCTGTTGTTGTTGTTGTTGTTGTTGTTGTTGTTTATGTGTATGTGTATTCGTGTGTGTGTGTGTCTGTGTGTGGGTTTGTACATGTACATGAAGGTTGCTGAGCAGGCCAGAAGAGGGCATCAGATCTCCTGGTGCTAGAGTTACAGGCATTTGCGAACTGCCATGTGGGTGCTGGAAAGTGAACCCAGATCCTCTGTAAGAACAGCAAGTGCTCTTAACCACTGAGCCATCTCTCCAGCCCCCTGAACTTTTCTTAAAAATTGCAGATTGCAGCCAGGCGTGGTGGTGCACACCTTTAGTCCCAGCACTCAGAGGCAGAAGAGATGGGTCTCTGTGAGTTCAAGGCCAGCCTGGTCTATATAGTGAGTTTTAGGACAGCTGGGGCTACAGGGAGACCCTGTCTCAAGAAGACTAAATATATATTGCACATTGCTTACTTCACATTCTTAACATATTGCTGCAAAATGTTAAGAGCATACAAAATAGGGGCTGGAGAGATGGCTCAGCAGTTAAGAGTACTCCCTGCTCTACAGAGGAACAAGGTTCAGTTCCCAGAACCTACATAGTCACTAACAACCGTCCATAACTCCAGTTCCACAGAATCTGACAGCCTCTTCTGGCCTCCATAGGCATTGCGCACATGGGTACACTTATATACAAGCAAGCAAAACACTCATACACATAAAACAAATACAAAATATTTAAAAAAGAAAGTACAAAATAATTGTTGAACAATACCTTAGAAAATAGTATTCCTCTGAAGGAAAATGGCACTGTTGTATTCACAGTCTCTGCAAACAATATACAAAATACAAAACATTATTAATCATCCTTAGGTAATGTTTTTAATAGGAAGTGTACTTTTATAGAGTGCACTTACTACTGCCAGAAGCAGTTCTAAGCAAAGCTGTAGAGAACTAATGAATCTTATATTCTAGCTACTATCTTCCTATAGTGTTCTCAGCCCCCATCCCAAATACACACATACACACAACACACACACACACACACACACACACACACACACACCATACCAGAGTGTCTCCAGGCCCACTGTTCTCAATAATGAATGAATAAAAATATGCATCAAACTATATTACATATCTGCATCCTTGACCTTCAGAGATATTGCTTCACCTTTAGCTAGAGGTAACAGATAATAGTCTCCCTAAAGGCAGGAAAGATATTTCTTTTTGCTTTGCTTTGTTTCTGGTTTTGGCAATACTGAGGATTGAACCTGAGGCATCATGCATGCCTGGCAAGCACTCTACCAACTGAGCTATTTCTCCCAAGAGATGATTCAAACATAGCCAACAGCCAATCCAATCACACTACCAAGAAGCCTAATAATTCATCCTCTGTTTAAATAAGCAGGCACTATACTGGCCCTGCACAAGGCACAGGGCACAGAGGCAGATAAACAGAAAAAGCCAGACAACCAATTATTGAACTTGAAGTAGGGTAAGGATAGAAAGGTAGAAATTGTGGTCTTTTATTTCTAACATTTACTTTATTTATTTATTCATTGTGTGTGTGTGTGTGTGCGCGTGTGTGCGCGCGCACGTGCATGTGTGTGTATTTGGGTGCATGTGCCATGGTGCATGAGTAAAAGTCAGAGAACAACTTGTGAGTCAGTTCTCTCTTCCACCGTGTGGCTCCCAGAGATCAAACCCAGGTTGTCAGGCTCTGTAACAAGTACCTTTACCAGCTGAACAATGTCATGGACACAATTTGTTTTGTTGTGTTGTATTGTTTTGTTTTGTTTTGTTTTGAGACGGGGTCTGGCCACATAGCTGGCCTTAAACTCTCAATCATCCTGTCTCAGTCACCTGAAGGAGGGGATTACAGGCATGAACCACCATGACTAGTCTGAGATGTTTCTTGAGCTTGGTAAATTTTTATTTTTTTATATTTTATTTTATGTGTATAAGTGTATTGCCTGCCATGTATGTAAGTACACACCTATGTCATGCAATACCCACAGAGGTTAGAAAAGGGCATCAGGTCCCTGGAACTGGAGTTACTGATGGTTGTTAGTCATCATGTGGGTGCTGGGAATCGAACCTGGGTCTTCAGCAAAAACAGCCAGTGCTTTTAACTGCTGAACCAACTCTCCAAATCCCAATTTTTATATAGAAAAATAAATATAATGAATTTTGTCTTTATAATTTTAGATATTTAATGAAAGGCCGATGTGAAGGGCTGGAGAGGTGGCACCATGGTTAAGAGCACTGACTGCTCTTGCAGAGGACCCGGAGCTAGTCTATTAGGAACATATACATGGAAAGAAACTATTCCAAATACAGTATGGGATGAGAAGATGCAGGGAGGATAAAGGTGCTATAGGATTTGGGAAGAGTGATGGTACTGGGGCAGAACTGCTTGGGTTTGAATCTTATCTCCTCCACTAGTTTAAAGTGTAACCAAGGACAAGTCACTTCATTTCCCTGGCTCAGTGAACTGGCAGTGGGTAATAATACCTACCTTAGAATATTGTTAAGAGGCTTACATGAGTTAATACATGTTAAGTGCTCAGAGCAACACCTGGGGTTCAGGATTAAATGTACTAACATTAAATGCATGGATATTTGCATGCATGCAAAAAGGGATGGCCATGAAAAGAGACACAAGAGGAAAATGGTCATCTACAAACCAAGAAACACCTTAGGAATCCAGAAGCTTAGAGAAAGCCCTGGAAAAGATCCTCTCCTGCTGCCTTCAGAGGAAGCATGGCCCTGCTGCACTTTGATTGTATACATCTGTCCTCCAGAGCTTTAGACTCTAAATCTCTATTATTGTAAGCCTCCAGTTAGTGGTGTTTAGTTATAGCATCCTTGTACCCAAGATTATGGTAACAGGACCAGAAATTTATTGAATTTAAGATGCCTTGAAATAGACATTTATTTATGTGTAGATGTTTTAAAAGGAACAAGGGGAGAGGGTATATAAAAGTGGTGAAATTATGAGTAATTTTCATTTTATTTTTACTTTTCATATGCTAAAGACGTTTTATAACAAAAAAGAAAGCTATTTTTCTTTTTGGTCTTTTTGCGACAGGGTCTCCCTGTAGCTCCAGCTGCCTGGAACCCACTATGTAGACCAGGCTGGCCTCAAACTTACAGAGGATCCACCTGTCTTTGCCTCCCGCATGCTGAGATTAAAGGTGTGTGCCACCACGCCCAGCAGAAAGCTATTTTTAAAAATAGATATATGGTATTTGCAAATTTGAATCTCAGATTTCAAGGGTCTCTTGATACATCCGTGCTTCTTAAAGCAGAATGTCCTAAGCTCTGGACCCACTCAGCTGCCAGATGGACATGTTTACTTGAATGTTCCAAAATTACCTTAAGCTCAACATGCCCAAACCAGAAATTGTTATCTTTCTCTTTAAAACTCTGCCCCTTCCTTTATATACATCATCTCAAGTACAGGCACTTTAAGATGTGCAATCATCAGCCCTCAAGTGATTCTTTTTTATATAATCCTTGGCTGCCACAACAAATACCTTAGTATGTCCTGCCAATTCTGTCTGCCAATATGCTCTTCTGCCTCCTCCCCTCTGAGTCCAGGACTGCCATCTTTGTTCAGCTTAATGGCCTCTTGTACTATCTCCTGTCTCTTCCCCCTCAGTGCAAGTCACCTGCTCAGCTAACCCCCCACTTCCTCCCATATGGGCATGAGTTAGTTGCAAGAATGGAAATCTCATTCCATGGGATAAAGGCCAATCCCTGCCCCCTCTTCTAGGCTTATCAACAGCAATTCCTCACAAGCACATTCTGCTACTACAAAAGAAAAAGAAAACTCTCCAAATGACCAGGCTTTTGTGGCTAGATGTGCTGCATATAGGATCTCCTCTGCACAAACTGTTCCTCCCTCACTCTCTGATGGTCTCAGATTGAACACGCTACTAAAATACTCTGTAAAGATTTATCTGAGTTTTCCTGTCACACTTATTTGAAAACTACATAGGTAATACTGACAGCTTATGATTCTATTAGTATTTACGGCATTCTTTGTACATTTTGTCTTTGAGAACAGAGAGACTTTTTAAGGAAGGAGACCCAACCATCCAACTTTGGATCCCTAGAACCTCAGTCATGACCTGCTCAGTTTATGTCCAATAGACATTTGTTGGAAAGAGTGAAGAGGGAATAATGAGGCAGGTTAGGTTGATTCCTGCACATCTTAGATTTCAAGGAAATGAACCTGAAAATTCTGACAATATCAATACAATCCCTCCAGAGATTGTGTAAACCATTGTAAAATAGTGTACAAGAGAAGTGGACAGTATGAAAAACAAACAGTAATGGCTGGGTGTGGTGGCACACAACTTTAATCCCAGTACTCAGGAGGCAGAGGCAGGCAGATCTCTGTGAGATCGAAGCCAGCCTAGTCTACATGATGAATTCTAGACCTGCTGAAACCCTGTCTCAAAAAGACAAAAAAAAAAAAAGTAATGGATGGATGGGCTGTAAAGATGGCTTAGTGGTTAAGAGCACTGGTTGCTTGCTCTTGCAGAGGGCTCAGTTCCCTGCCACATGATTGTTAATGACCATCCACTTCCAGGGGGATCAGATACCCTCTTTCCAGGGGGAGGGGGATCTGACATCTGACACATTCTTCTGACCTCCATGGGCATTGCACACATGGGTACATTTCCAAACATGCAGGCAAAACACTCATACATATAAAATTAAACAAATAAAAATAGTCAGTGGGCTAGGGCTGGAGAGATGGCCCAGTGGTTGAATGCATATTGTTCTTATAGAGGACCCAGATTCTGTTTCAAGCACCCACATGGGGCAGTTCGTAATTGTCTGTAACTCCAACTCCAGGGGACCCTCTTCTAGCCTTTTCAGGCACCTGCATTGATACACAAATTCCCAGACTAAACACAAATATACATGTAATTAAAAAAACAAAACCTATTTTTTTTTGGTCGTTTTTTTTTTTTTTTGGTCTTTTTTTTTTCAGTTTTTTGTTTGTTTGTTTTTTAAACAAAACCTTTTTTAAAAGAGTTAGTTAAGGGGGCTGGAGAGATGGTTCAGCAGTTAAGAACACTGGCTGTTCTTGCAGAAGACCCAGGTTCAAATCCCAGCACCGACATGGCAGCTAACAACTGTCCTTAACTCCAGTTCCAGGGGATTTGACAGTCTCTTCTGTCCTCCTCAGGCATTGCATGACATGGGTGCAGTTACCTACATGCAAGCAATACACGAATACACATGAAATAAATTAATTAATAAAATATTTTTAAAAGAATTAATAGTTTTCCAAATAACCACAGACTCATTTCTGAACTGCATACATTGTTTTTCTTAATTGCAAGATGACAGGAACAAGAGAGGATTTCCACTCTGACCATTCTACTAGGGTTTTTTTGTTTGGTTGGTTGGTTGGTTTTTTGTCTTTTGAGACAAGGTCTCCTTATAGCCCCAGCTGGCCTGAACTTGCTGTGTAGACCAGACTGGCCTGGATCTCTTTCTCTACCTCCCCAGTGTTAGGATTAAAGGCATGCACCAACATGCCCAGCTCCTGTACTAGACCTTTTTAGATATATCTCTAATCCTTAACAGCATGCTATATGAGTTTTGCTATCTCCATTTTACCAATGAGGAAAGGGAGGCTGAGATAATAACTCTCCAAGTTCATATTGCTGAAGGCAGAAAAGCTGTGACACAGACCCTGGTCTTTTTTACATTGAGCCCAGACACATATGTAATGCTACTCAACAGTCTGCAAATGGTTTAAAGGTGGCAGACACTTCAAAATGCGTTGGAAAAATTGGCTAGCAAATATAGCCAGAAGCTTCACTTGCATAGCAAGCCTGCTGGTTTTCTTAGAAAGTAAATTTTTAAGTTATTGGCCTCATAGAACAAAATGTGGGCCTTTTTGTTAGGAATTTTTCTCTTGTTTCATTAATTCTTCATCCTTCCAATTTTGTCCCATTTACAGCCTAATTTATGTTGTGTTACTAAGTTTAATGTATGTATAAAAGCTATCTTACATTCTCTTTTAAATAAGACAGGTCACAGGATAGGTTTGGTGGCATGCGCCTTTAATCCCAGCACTTGGGAGGCACAAACAGGTGGATCTCTAAGAGGCCAGCCTGGTCTACATAGTGAGTTCCAGGCCAGCCAAGGCTACATAATGAGACCCTGTCTCAAAAAAGAGATAGGTCACAAGTTAGTGGTGAATAATTAAGGAAAGAGTACTTTTTTATTTTTTAACTTTTGTTTTATCTTATGCATATGAGTATTTGCATGTATGTAAGTGTACATGTGCGTACAGTGCCTGCGGAAGTCAGAAGAGGATGTTGGATCCCCTCAAACTGGAGTTACAGAGGATTGTTAGCTGAAACTGGATCCTCTGCAAGAGCAACCAATGCTCTTAACCACTGAGCCATCTCTCCAAACCCCAAGAGTACTCTTTAAAAGTTAATAAAGTCAGGCATGGTGGTGCATGCCTGTAGTCCCAGCACTCAGGAGGCAGAGGCAGACAGATCTCTGTGAGATAGAGGCCAGCCTGGTCTACATAGTGAGCTCCAGATCAGCTGAGGCTGCAGGGAAACTCTGTCTCAAAAAAGCCAAAAATAAAAGTTAATAAAACAAGTATAAATTTTTACCTAATAAAAAGTTGACTTTAACTTAATTTTTAAAGTTGTAATAAGCCAGGTGTGGTGACACACACCTTTAATCCCAGCACCTGGGAGGCACAGGCAGATGGGTCTCTGAGATTGAGGCCAGCCTGGTCTACAAAGTGAGTTCCAGGCCAACTGGGGCTACAGGAAGACCTTGTCTCTAAACAAACAAACAAATAAATAAATAAAATTATAATAATGAATGCTAACAAGAGAGATTAAACTAAATGTCATAATGCTGAGTGCTGAGTGCTGAGAGGTCAAATCAGTTGTATGATATATAAAATGGTACAATACTTTAGAAAAACAGTTCGGATTATACAATTATAATTGTAAATATGGGGCTGGAGAGATGGCTCAGCAGTTAAGAATACTGACTGTTCTTGCAGAAGTCCCAGGTTCCAATCCCAGCACCCACATGGCAGCTAACAACTGTCTGTAACTCCAGTCCCAGGGGATCTGACAGCTTCTTCTGACCTCTGCGGGCATTGCATGACACGGGTGCACTTACCTACATGCAGACAATACATGCATACACATAAAATAAAAATAATTTTTAAAAATTATAAATAAGTTCAAGCTGTTTGACCCCAGAAATCTCTCTGGAAGTTATCTCTAACTCCTTCTAAGTATAGAAATATTCAAATATAAATAAGAAAAACAATAACTAGAAATAAATACATTATATTATTGTTACAGTTTGAATGTGAAATGTCCCTCATAGATTCATGTGTTTGCATGCTTGCCACACACACACACACACACACACACACACACACACACACACTGGTGGTGCTGTTTGGGGAAGTTGTGGGTTCTTTGGGCAATGGGGACTAGATGGAGGAACTGGCTCTCTCAGGAGGCAGGCCTCCGGTTTTATAGACCTGCAGTACTTCCTGGCTCTGCTTCCTGATTTGCCCAGATGTGAGCTGAGAGACCTGAGTGACTCCATCTTGGATAAAACCTCCATGGGATTGACCCAGCCCTGAATCCTGTTCCAGGTGAAACCACAAAAAAAACACACACACAAAAAGTATACTTGGAACGGATAGAGAACAACTCCCCCGCCAACGGTCAATTAACCAGGGACAGAAAAGTACTAAAAGTCAGATGTCTTTTCGGATTTCCTGAAGCCAGCAGTTTATGGTTTGGCACTGGGCTGCAACCAATCAGATGCTTGCCAGGCTGGAGACCCCCTACTCCCCTACTTGCTGAACTTGCTGAAATACACCTATAAAAACCTGTCTCTCAAAGCAAGGAGTCTCACATCTGAGATCCGCTAGGTCAGTGATAGAGTGAGTCCAAGCTTAAGCTTGTAATAATAAAAAACCCTTGTGTGTTTACATCGGTTGCCTCCTTGGTGATCTTTGGGGTCTTGCAAACTCGGCACAACAGAGCAAGTACTCACTGCCACAGCTATGATATCCTCTTACTGCCATACCTCCTTGGCACGGTGGACTGACCCCCAGACCATGAGCCAAAATAAACTCTCCCTTAAGTTGCTCCTTGTCAGGTATTTGGTCACAGCAATGAAAAAAAAATAGCTAATATAATTATTCATAATAGTGAAAGCAGTAAAAGGAAGCTAAATGTTAAGTGAGTTATATATACTTACATATTATACAGAGAGACAGCTCACACCCACCAAGTGAGATGTCTCTCTGTATAATGTGTTTTGCCCTAGTTTTTTATGACACATGAAGTGGCTATTCAGGGAGTAAAACTAATTTTTAGAAAGAAAGTAAAAACTTCAGCTGAGCATGATGGTGCAGGCCTTTAATCCCAGCACTTGGGAGGCAGAGGCAGGCAGATCTCTGTGAGTTCAAGGCCAGCCTGGTCTACATAGTGAGTCCCAGGCCAGCTGGGAAAAAGAAAGGAAGGAAGGAAGGAAGGAAGGAGAAAGGGAGAGAAAGAAAGAAAGAAAGATGAAAGAAAGAGAGAGAAAGGAAGAGAGAGAGAGAGAGAGAGAGAGAGAAAGGAAGGAAGGAAGGAAGGGAAAAAGAAAGAGAAATTTGAAGTACAGTATACTTACAACTGCATAAGCAATATCCATGCATTAAAAAAACGCAAGAAGAAAATACTCCAAAATGTTTTTAGAACTATGTTCTATCACTATTTTATTGTCTTACTTTCAATGTTTATTAATGTAGCAGTATATTTATAGACTTTTAAAGTATTTTATATACTCACTTAAAATTACTATGGAAAAATGTATGACTTTGGATTAAGTGGCATTTTAAGTTCTACATTTGAAGATTCTGTTGATAATTACCAGGTGGAGAGGGCCAAAGATATAGCTCAATGGTAGAGTATATGCCTCGCATATGTGGGGCCCCAGTTTCATGGTCTAATATAGCTCCCTCTCCCCGCAAAAAGTATACCCAAACATAACAGCACAAAGATTAGGAGTTTGAGGCCAGCCTTGGCTACATAGAGAGTCTAAGGCCATCCTGGGCTACATGAGACTCTGTCTCAAAAAAAAAATCAATAACTATAATACAAACAACAATTCTAGGGTTGAGGGGCTGGAGAGATGGCTCAGCGATTAAGAACACTGGTTGTTCTTGCAGAAGACACAGGTTTGAATTCCAGCACCCACATGGCAGCTAACAACTGTCTGGTAACTCCAGTCCCAGGAAATCTGACAACCTCTTCTGACCTCTGCAGGCATTGCACGACACGTGTGCACTTACCTACATGCAGGCAATACACACATACACATAAAATAAAAATAATAAATTTTTCTAAAAGTTAAAAAAACAATTCTAGGTTGAAATAAAGGGGAGGGGGTAATCTTTAAAGAAACCAATGTAGTTACATAGCAAAATCTGAGATGTCACCACAGAAACAACATGTACAATGTTTAGAAAAAGGTGTTGGTAACCAAGAATAAATGTAAAATGTTCAACTGAACAAGGTCAAAATTTTAATATTCCTTCAAATGCACCCATGTAGTGTCATCTTAGTAACAATGGATGAACATAATTATAAAATGTTTATGGTGCTAAGAGTAAAACTTTGGAGGGACCTGAAGAATTATTACTAGTAAAGGAACTTAGTGTTTTCAGTGTTTCCGTGACATAATGGTTTCATATAGAATTTTTGTCTATTCTTTCAGTACACAGTTTGCTTACCTCCCTTCAGAGCGCTGCAAAAGGAATAATCATCGTCATATCCTCGACAAATGACTTCTTTGCGCTTCGGCAGTACCATGGAGTTGAGATTGATGAAGAGATTGAAATATAATTTTTTTATATCTCTCCCTTAGAAAGAAAAAGTTCCATTAGTCCCTTAAATCAGATGTTCTTTTGTATAGAATATTTATTATGCATGTACTATGCATCTTATGCTTTTTTCTTATATTACCTCATTTGATCATCATAGCTATCTATGAGGCGTTATTACCCTTGTTCCGAAGATAAAGCTGAAGTTCTTTTTTAATATATTTTATTTATTATTTTTATTTTATGTTATGAGTGCATTGCTTGCATGTATGTAAGTGTATCTGTGTCGTGCATGTCCATGGATTTCAAAGGAGGGCATCAGAGCCTCTGGTACTGAAGTTATTAGCCACCATGTGGGTGCTAGGAACTGAAACCAGGTCCTCTGCAAAAGCAGCCAGTACTCTTAACTGCTGGCTATCTCTCCAGCCACAAAACTGAAGTTCTAAGAATGCAACTTTGTAGCAAAATAGAATGTTCCACAGTAACAACTGTAAAATACGCCTAAAAAGTGAGAAATGGTTAGAACTTTATGGAGGAAAACCATCAAACAAAGACATAAATTTTTCAGTTTTAGTCAGTTCTCCCAGAAAATTCAAAGGAAAGGGTCAGGGAAAAATCAATATCACTTTTGGAGTATAAATAAAAGATTTCTTAAGAAATAAAGTTGATGGGCTGGAGAGATGGCACAGAGGTTAAGAACACTGGCTGTTCTTGCACAGGAGCCAGGTTCAATTCCCAGCACCCACATGGCAGCTATCAACTATCTGTAACTCCAATTCCAAGGGATCTGACACCCTCTCTGACCTCCTAGGACATTGCATGACACAAGTGCACTTACACACATCCGGGCAATACACTCATACACATAAAAAATAATAAATAAAAGAAAATTTTAAAAAAGAACAGTAGCTGCTCTTGCAGAGGACCCGGTTCAGTTCCCAGCATCCACATGGAGGCTAACAACCATCCATAACTCCAGTTCCAGGGGATCCAACACTCTCTTCTGTCCTCTGTGAGCATTGTACAACATGGATGCATATACATACATGCAGGCAAAACATGCATACATGTAAAATTAAAATTTACAAAAAAACAGGGGTCCCACTGACTCTCTAAAAGCAGGATTGTGCATATATAGAAGTGAAAGAGCTGTTTTCACCAGGAATTCCTGGAGACACAGGACCAGGACTGTGTGCTACATAACCGCAGGCAATACAATTGTGTGATGACAATGATAAACAAAGGACTTCCTTCTGAGTCTCCATGAAACTCAGCCTGATCCCAGTTTTCAGTGACTCAAGGAAATGAAGTTCCGTTTTGACATCTCAATGGATTATATCTTGAGAAGACTTTGGCCTTGGACATCATTGTGATCATGTTATGAACCATGGTCACAATGAGGACCACTTTTGAGGCTTAGCTGGTCAGGAATGGCAATGTGGGCGTGAGAGTGAGAGATGAGGAACATGATGGCCATCATGAGGAAACAAAAAGATTTGATTCATGAAATTTGATTCATGCTTGTAATTATAGCTTTTACTAAATTTAAATAGAAATAAAACCATAAAATAAGTCTGGTTTTATGAATGTGCCTCACACTTTATACAACGATTATAGTACATTCTAGGGAAACTCAGATCATAATTGCAAAGTGCTATAAAAATAACTAAATAATTCTTTTGTTCCTGAATTCTATAATTTGTTATATGCTATTTAGAAAATGACTGAAGTATTTGTGGTGGCAATGGAGGGATGCCACTCAAAATTCCTCGCCAAAAATACTGTTTTAAGAAGAGTGGTAGACACCCATGGCAGTATCCTTCTATCATCATCACTTGAATTATGCTGAGAAGTGATAAGCCATAATAAAGAAGAAAAACAAGATAGAACACAGAGCAAAACCCAGTGGCTTCTTTCATCATCACTACATTTTTTCTCTAGAAAGATCCCCCTTCTCCTATCCTGAGTATTGGACCCAAGGTGTCACACCAGCAAGGCAAGCATCTACTACTGAGCTACATCCCCAAACAGGTCATGTTTAAGAATAAAGAGTCTGAACCAGGCGTCGTGGCACACATCTTTAATCCCAGCACTTGGGAAGCAGAGGCAGGTGGATCTCTGTGAGTTTGAGACCAGTCTGGTCTACATAGTGAGTTCCAGGCCAACTGAGGGTATAGGGAGACCCTGTCTCAAAAATAATAAAATAAAATATAGACTCTGGACTAGGCATGGTGATACATTATGCCTTTAATCTGAGCACTCAGGAGGCAAAGACAGGCGGATCTCAGTGAGTTTGAGGCCAACCTGGTCTATGTAGAGTTCCAGGTTAGCTAGTTCTCCATAGTGAAACTCTGTCTCAAAAAGAAATAATAATAAAAATAAAAAATAATAAAAAGTTCTGACTTGCTGACACACAGGTCTTACACTAGCAGAAGCACAACATTCCTCACCAGATGAATAGCTAATGACAAAGGCTATACATTATTAGAAGTCTGAAGTTATTCCCATGATCTTGGGAAATCCATACAACTGTGAGTTGGTCTAGAATATAGCAAAGGTGACAAATTATCACTTTCTTGATTAGACCACATAAGATTATGACTTCAGTCTTGTAACCCTTTGCCAGTTCTGATGAAGCAAGCAGCTATGTTAAAAAGACCCACGTGCCAAGCGACCAAGGAATAGTCAGTAGCCAGAATCCAGAAACAGAATACTGCCAACAGCCATATAAGCTTAGAAAAAGATCCTAGCCAGGCTGGAGAGATGGCTCAGCAGTGAAGAGCTAAGCTGGCTGTTCTTATAGAAGACTTGGGTTCATATCCCAGCACCCACATGGCAGCTAACAATCATCCATAACTCCAGTTCCAGGGGCTCCGATGACCTCTTCTGTCCTCCATGGGTGCTGCATGACATGGGTGCACTTACACACATGCAGGCAATACACTCATACACATAATTTTTTTTAAAAAAAGAGAATAAGCCGGACAAGGTTGCACATGGCTTTAATCCCAGCACTCAGGAGGCAGAGGCAGGTAGATCTCTGTGAATTCAAGGCCAGCCTGGTCTATATAATGAGTTCCAGGCCAGCTAGGACTACAAGGATACCCTGTCTCAAAAAAAGAACAAAAGACCAAAAAAAAAGAGAGAGAAGCAAAGTTTGGGGACTGAAGAGATGACTCAGCAGTTAAGAGCACTGACTGCTCTTATGGAGGACCAGGGTTCCATTCCCAGCACCCACATGGTGGCTAACAACCATCCGTAACTCCAGCTCCAGGGGATTCAATGCCTTCTTCTTACCTCCGTGGGCATTGCACGACACAGGCGCACTTACATACATGCAAGCAGTACACTCATACACATGAAAAATAAAGGCCAGGCATGGTGGTGCACATCTTTAGTTCCAGCACTTGGGAGGCAGAGGCAGGCAGATCTCAAGGTGAGATCAAGGTCAGCCTGGTCTACATAGTGAGTTCCAGGCCAGATGGGGCTACAGGGGACCCTGTCTCAAAAAGACCAAAATAAATAAAATAAATAAAGCAAAAAGAAAAATATCCTTCCCTAGTTTAACCTTCAGAAGAGACCCAAGTCCTGGTCAACATCTTGACTGTAGCTTTAAGGGAGACCCTGAAGTTGACACAAGTAAGCTATGCCCAGACTACCATCAACAGGGCAATAAATGTGTGCTGTGTTAAGCCACTAAGATTAAGAGCATGGTAATTTACTATATGGCAATAGATAATAAACACAGCTATATTCAGAGTACAATGATTTTTCATTGATATTTTTTAATTTTTCAATTTTTATTTTATGTGTGGAAATGTTTTCCCTGCATGTATGCAAGTGTACCCCTGTCATGCAATGCTCACGGAGAGACCAGAAGAGGGCATTGGCTCCCTTGGAACTGGAGTTACAGATGGTTGTTAGCCACCATGTGGGTGCTGGAACCCAAACCTGGGTCCTCTGCAAGGGTAGCCAGTGCTCTTAACCACTAAGCGATCTCTCCAGCCAGCCCCCAGTATTTCTTTTTTGAGGTTTATTTTATTTTTGTGTACACAGGGTATGTAAATGTGTGCATGCAGGTATCTGTGGAATCCAGAAGAGGGTACTGCCTCCCCTGGAACTGAAGTTACAAGCAATTGTGGGCCACTGACATAGGTGCTCGGCACTGAACTCAGGTCCTCCACAAGAACTGTAAGTGGTCTTAACCACTGAACCATCTCTCCAGCCCCATTCTTAATATTTCTTGAACCCTTTAACTGATTACAAAAGCAAACGCTTGTACTTACTTGGAATGAATACAATATGCAAAATTCCATTGGTTCCCTTCAGTGTTATACAGGGTTCAGCACTAATTGAAATAGGGAATTTTATGTTATCTAAAAGGAATAAAGAAAATGCCAATAAGTTATCATAAATAACCTCCAATAATACAACACTCTGAATACCAGCTCCCTTTTTTATATTAAAAAGCATATAATAAGAACAACTGAGGGTGGGTAGAAATATCTAAGTCAGGTGTGGTAGTGCACACCTTTCATCCCAGCACTCAGGAGAAAGAGGCAGACCTCTTGAAATCAAGGCCAGCCTGCTCTACATAGTGAGTTCCAGGCCAGCAGTGGCTACAGGAAGACCCTGTCTCAAAAAGACCAAACAACAACAACAACAAAAATCTCTCTCCAAAAGAGAGTTACCCACACAAGCACAGTTCATAAATGCCTTCTGTAAAAAATTAAGAACCAAATAAAAGACTACAGAAGAATATAAACTATACTCACCAAAATCGTTAGAAAGATTCCTCTCTCTGAAGTCCTTTGCCGTAGCACAACATCAAACAGAGACTCCCCAACTCCCACTTTCACCCAGGAGAGAGGAGAAATTCGTATGCATGTCCAGTACCCTAAGTCTTCCAAGGCAGCTCCCCAAAAGACTGGATTCTAGTTTGCATGTCTTGGAGTGCTGATAAGCTTGGTCTGGCACTGTCTAGGCACACAGAAAAGACTGAAGGTCTGGAGATAGATGTTACTGATCCTCCCCTCTGCTCACTGGCATAAGCAGATGAAAAATTCCAGCTCTCAGCTTTTCCATAGGAAGATAAAGAGTTGATATATTCCTCTAGGATATCAAAATCTCCAGGAATCAAAAAGTAATTAGTACCTGTCTCACTAATCCTGGAGTAATGATGAATGTGGCACAGTCTATCTGGGGTGGAAGATATTTGCTGGAACTGCAAGATGTCTGTTCAATAAATTCAAGTTGAGCTGGAGATGTAGCTCAATGTTAATTAAAATGCCTGCCTACCATTCACAAGGTTCTAGGTCCAAGCCCCGGTACCATTAAATAAATTCTCTTAAAAACATTTTATTTAGACAACCCCCCAGCCTCTTTCCTGGATACCAGGGCTGACCTCCTGGCCTGGATCCACCACTGCTTTCCTGATCCCTTGCATCCAGACGAACCCAGTTCCTTCTTTCAGTCCCCAGGAGCCCTCTGGGCCGGGTCCCATGCTCACCTCCCTCTGCTTCCCTGGGCCTGCACAACCCTTCAGCCTCTCTCCCAGGTAAGTTCATCAGGTCCTCCAACTTGACTCACCCTCATTCATCCCCCATCTCCCCCACCCATCTCTCCTCCTAGCTTGGGCACTGTCCCATTCCTTGTCTTGGCACACCAGACACCAGGGAACTACCACTGCTTCCTGATCCTTTGCATCCAGACCAACCCAGTTCCTTTTCGAGGTCCCCAGGAACCCTCTGGACATGCCTCTGCCCCCACCCCTCCCCAGCTCTGCCCCCCCTGAGGTGCACAACCCACCAGCTTCTTTCCTGGACACCAGGGCTGACCTCTCCACTTCCTGATCTTTTGCATTCAGACCAAGCCAGTTCCTTGCTGCAGTCCCCAGGAGCCCTTGGGGCCTCATCCTGCCCCCTCTCCCTTTTCCACCAGCACAGCCACGACCTTCCCTAGACCAGCATCTTTCCTGGGTCGTTTTCCCAGGCCAGTCCAACCCGCAAATCCCTAAGGACAACATCTTTCATAGAGGGATCCAAACCTTAGGAAAAAGACTGAGAGCTTCTTACTTGGGCCTCTGTGGGAAATCCTGAAGACAAAAGCAATCTTGCCACTCCAATATAAAATCAAAAGAGAGAACAGGAAGCTTAGCCAAACCAGCTTTTCATACCCAAAAAGTAAACCACCAAGGCACATAAAGTTTACAAAAAGAAGCAGACCTAAACTTGAAGACTTGAGTCTCACACAAGAATCATAAACTACAAGAGAAATTCACATTTTTAGGAAAAAATAGTAACATGAAAAACCAAAATAACATAGCCCTACCAAATACCAATAGTCCTCTAGGGGAGTACAATGAGAACCCCCTAGAGATAATGCAGGACATGGAACTCAAAAGAACAATTATAAACATGATAAAAGAATTCAGTGAATTTAAAGAACACAAACACAAATCAAAGAACTGAAGGAAGATAGGGATAAACTTCTGAAAGAAATCAGAAAACAGCTAGAAATGTTGAAGAATACTCAGGCTGAAATGAAGTAGGAAGTAAAACACTCAGTAAGCCAATTAGAAACGAGAGGAGAAAGTCTCACCAATAGGATGAATGAAATAGAAAACCATATCAAGACTGGAAGATAAAGTGGATGAACTAGACCACTCAAGAAAAGAGTATGAAAAATTTAAGAAAGCACAAGAATGGAATATGTAGAAATTGTGTGACACCATAAAAAGACCAAATTTACGAATCATAGGCATACAGGAAGGAAAAGAATTACAAGATAATGGCATGGACCAGATCCTCAACAGAATCATAGAAGAAAATTTCCCCAAATTAAAGAAAGACATGCCCATACAAATACAAGAAGCATATAGAACCCCAAACAGACAGGACCAGAAAAGAAACACTCCATGGCACATCATAGTAAAAACACTAAGCATACAGAACAAAGAGACAATACTGAAAGCTGCAAAAAAGAAACAACAAGTCACATATAAAGGAAAACGCATTAGGAATACAGCTGTCTTTTCAGTGCAAACTATGAAAGCCAGAAGAGCCTGGACCAAAGTATTCCCAGTTTTAAATGACCACAGATGCCAACCCAGATTACTATACACAGCCAAAATGTCTATTATAGTCAAAGGCGAAAGAAAAAGCTTCAATGACATAAATAGGCTGAAGGAATTCATATCCACAAAACCAGCCCTTCAGAGAGTTCTGGAAGCAATATGAAGAGCTGAAGAAAGGAATGACTATACCCAAGGGGTTTCGGAAAGAAATTCAATGAAGGTATAACTGTGGTAAAGTACAGTTGTACCAAGAATGTGAACAGAAATAAAAATGACAGGATTCAATACACATCTTTCATTAATAACTTTAAATATTAATGGATTGAAATCCCCAGTCAAAAGACACAGACTAGGTGAATGGATTAAGAAACAAAACCCATCTTCTTGTTGTCTACAAGAAACTCATCTCACTTTCAAGGACAGGCAATATCGTAAGGTGAAAGGATTTTAAAAAATATACCAAGCAAATGGTACTAAGAAAAAAGCAGGCATTGCAATTCTAATATCTGATAAAATAGACTTTAAACTAAAATTCATCAGAAGAGATAAAGAGGGCCACATCATTATGATCAAAGGAACAATAAACCAAGAAGATATTACAAACATGAATGAACATATATTCACCAAACTCCAGATTAATCCCAACTCATTAATAATAGGGGACTTTAATACCCCACTGTCTCCAGT
>NW_008351958.1:4401342-4402806 GCF_000622305.1 Nannospalax galili | reverse complement strand
CATGCATTCTATCAGACCACAATGCAATAAAGCTTACAATCAACAGTGGAAGAAGCCCTAATCACCACATGAACACATGGAGATTAAACAACTCACTCCTGAATGATGAATGGGTCAAAAGAAAAATTAAGAAAGAAATAAAGTATTCCTGGAACTAAATGAAAAGGACAATACAACATGACAAAATCTCTGGGCCACACTGAAAGCTGTCCTTAGAGGGAAGTTTATAGCTCTAAGTGCCTACATCAAAAAATTGGAAAGAACAAATAAATGAATGAACATTGCAAATCAAGACACTTGCAAAGCAACAGCAAATGAAACCCAAACCCAGCAGACAAGAAGCTATAACAAAAATCAGGACAGAAATTAATGAAATCGAAGCAAAGAAAACAATACAAAGGACCAACAAATCCAAGAGCTGTTTCTTTGAAAAGATGAACAAGATTGACAGACCGCTAGCCCAGTTAACCAAAAGAAAGAAAAAGCACCTCCAAATCAGAGATGAAAGGGGAAACATAACAGACACCAGAAAGATACAGAACATTATAAGGGAATACTTTAAAAACCTATATGCTACTAAATTTGAAAATCTAAAAGAAATACATGGATATCTAAAGGCATGGGAACCACCAAAACTAAACCAAGAAGAGATTAACAGCTTAAACAGACCCATAACACAAAAAGAAATTGAAACACTAATATAAAACCTCCCAACTAAAAAAGCCCAGGCCCAGATGGATTTATAGCAGAATCCTACCAGACATTTAAAGAAGACCTGCAACCAATACACTTAAATTATTCAAAATGGTAGAAAAAGAGGGAGAACTCACAAATTCCTTCTATGAAGCCAGCATCATTCCAATACCAAAGCTAGGTAAAGACACAACCAAAAAAAAGGCCAGGACCAGATGGATTTACAGCAGAATTCTATCAGACATTTAAAGAAGACCTGCATCCAATACTGCTCAATTTATTCAAAAAAATAGAATTGGAGGGAAAACTTCCAAATTCCTTCTGTGAAGCCAGCATCACTCTCATACCAAAGCCTGGTAAAGATACAACCAAAAAAGAAAACTATAGACCCATTTCCTTAATGAACATAGATGCAAAAATTCTCAATAAAATACTTGCAAACAACATACAGACACATCAAAAGGATCATCCACCATGATCAATTTGGCTTTATTCCAGAGATGCAGGGATAGTTCAATATATGTAAGTCAATAAACATCATAAATCATACAAATGGACTCAAAGACAAGCACCACATGGTCATCTCAATAGATGCAGAAAAGGCCTTTGACAAAATTCAACATCTATTTATATTCAAAGTCCTAGAGAATCTAGGGATATAGGAATGTATCTCAACATAATAAAGGCATTATACAACAAGTCCACAGTCAACATCATACTGATATCATCCCACTTAAAATTGGGAACAAGCAAAGGATGTCTACTCTCTCC
>NW_008351958.1:4399295-4401272 GCF_000622305.1 Nannospalax galili | reverse complement strand
AACAAACCTAGAGCCAACATCATTCTAAATGGAGAAAAACTGGAAGCATTCCCATTGAAATCAGTAATCAGACAAGGCTGCCCACTACCCTTAATTCTCTTTAACATAGTACTTGAAACTCTTGCAGGAGCAATAAGACAAGAGCAGCAAATTAAAGGAGTAATAATTGGAAAAGAAGAGATCAAATTATCCCTTTTTGAAGATGATATGCTATTATATCTAAGAGATGCCAAACATTCCACCAGAAAACTCCTATAAATTATTAACATGTTCAGCAAAGTGGCAGGTTACAAAATTAACCTACAAAAGTCTGTAGCCTTTCTATATACCAATAACAAGCAATCAGAGAAAAAGCACATGGAAACATTCCCCATCACAACAGCTACAAAAAAATAATAAAATATCTCAGAATAAACCTGACCAAAGACATTAAAGACCTCTACAATGAAATTTTTAAATCTTTAAAGAAAAGATTGAGGAAGACATCAGAAGATGGAAGGACCTCCCATGCTTATGGATTAGAAGAATCAATATTGTGAAAATGACCATCCTACCAAAGGCCATTTATACATTCAATGTAATGCCAATCAAAATCTCCATGACATTTTCCACAGAACTGGAAAAAACCATCCTAAGAGTTATATGGAACACAAAAGGCCTCGGGCAGCCAAAGCAACACTGATCACTAAGAGCAATGCTGGGGGGATTACTATACCAGATTTTAAGCTGTATTACAGAGCTATAGTCATAAAAACAACATGACACTGGCACAAAAACAGACCCATAGATCAGTGGAACAAAATTGGAGACCCAAATATAAGAACATGCAATTTCACCCACCTGATATTTGACAAAGGGGCCAAGAACATTAACTGGACAAAAGACAACATGTTCAGCAAATGGTGCTGGCAAAGCTGGATCTCCACATGTAGAAGAATGAAACTAAACCCCTATCTTTCACCTTGCACAAAAGTCAATTCCAAATGGATCAAAGACCTCAATGTGAACCCTGAAACTCTGAAACTGTTAGAAGAAAACATTGGCAAAACCTACAAGATATAGGTGTAGGAAAGGATCTCCTAAACAGGACATCAATTGCTCAGGAAACAAGGTCAAAAATCAACAAATGGGACCTCATTAAACTAAAAAGCTTCTGTACATCAAAGGAGGCAACCAGGAAAGTGAAGAGAAAACCCACATAATGGGAGAAAATCTTCACCAGCGACACATCTGACAGACATTTAACATCTAGAATATAATAAAGAACTCAAAAAACAGAGAATCAAGGCAGGAAGTAACCCAATTAAAAGATGGGCTAACTAAACAGAGAGTTCTCAAAGGAAGAAATAAAGATGGCTAAGAAACATCTCAAAAAGTGTTCAACATCATTAGTAATTAGGGAAATGCACATTAAAACCATCCTAAGGTATCACCTTACCCCAACCAGACTGGCTAGGATCAAGAGAACAAATAATACCAAATGCTGGCAAGGATATGGGGAACGCTCATTCACTGATGGTGGGATTGCAGAACTCGTGCAACCCCTATGTAAAACAGTGTGGAGAACTCTTAAAAAACTACAAATGAACCTACCATTTGACCCAGTTATACCACTCCTTGGCATATACCCAAAGAGCTCATCCTATTACAGAGACACTTGGACATCCGTGTTTGTTGCTCTTTTCACAATTTCTAAGAAATGGAAGCAACCTGTGTCCCTCAATTGACTAGTGGATAATGAAAATGTGGTTCATTTATACGATGGAGTTTTACTCAGCCGTAAAGAAAGACGAAATTATTAAATTTGCAGGTAAATGGATGGAACTAGAAACTGTTATACTAAGTGAAGTAACACAGACTCAGAAAAAAAAAATCGACATATGTTCTCCTTCATATGTGGATTCTAGAACCAAATCCTGATAAGTGAGTATGTATTCAGACATAACTACAGGAACCAGGATAACGGAAAGGAACCTC
>NW_008351958.1:4398493-4399245 GCF_000622305.1 Nannospalax galili | reverse complement strand
AAAATAATAATAAATATAAAGGAATGTGTGCACTGCCTTCTACATCAGCACTTTCCAATTGTAGGTCATAAAAATGAACGTTTTTTATGTTGCAAGTTGTAACTTATAACGAAATCTAAAACTGGTTAAATGAGCAGTAAGAAAAAATTGTAAATTAAGACAATATAAAGGCTACTGTGGCTCACTGGTGGAGCCCTTGGTCACCATGCTGCTCAGGACATGCTGGGGTGGTGCACACCTGTAAGCCAACACCCAGGTAATCAAACGCCAAGGTCACCCTGGCAACTCAGTGAAACACAGTCTCAAGGGAAAATAAAAAGAGGAGGGGGACCTAAGGCAATTCTTTAAAGGGTAAAAACTCATTCAATTTTATGTCTTACAGGGTTTATATTGAGTTCAATATTGTATGACTGTATTAATTCAACAGTGAACCTAAAAATTTCATAACCACTTTTGAAAGAGATGTATCTTTGCTCTGGAAACTGTTTTGAGTATGTTAAAACTGTAATGAAATCCTTCTTCTAAAAAAAATTTTAAAAATATATTTAAAGCCAGGCCTGGTGGCTCAGGTCTGTTGTCTCAGCACTCTAGAGGCTGAGGCAGGCGAATCTCATGAGTTCAAGTCCAGCCTGGTCTCCATAGTGAGTTCCATGCCAGCTGGGGCTGTGGGTCTCAAAATGACAAATAAATAAATAAATAAATAAATAAATAAATAAATAAATAAATAGGGGCTGGAGAGATAGCTGAGTTAA
>NW_008351958.1:4359127-4398146 GCF_000622305.1 Nannospalax galili | reverse complement strand
ATTTCCAGAGCTAAGATGCATCTCTTTCAAAATTGGCTGTAAAGTTTTAGGATTACAGTTGAATTAATAGTTACACAACATTGTACTCAGTATAAACCCAATAAGACATAAAATTAAATGAGGTTTTAACCTTTAAAAAAGACCTCCATTTCATTATTAAAATACAGTTTCATACAGAAAATTCATTTTTAATGCAATTGACATTAAGATGTTTGCACATGTGTTTCTAATCTCTATCTGATTATTACTAGTGACTGTTGGTTACTTTCTGAGCTTCTAGGCATCTGAGCATGGATATAAAGTCATCAGGTAGATTTCAATGGTAATGTTTTTCACATCTACTAATTATTGTTTTTTAATCATTATTTTTTTTGTTATTTTTATTTAATTTTTATGAGTGTATTGCCTGCATGTGTGTAAGTCTACCTGTGTCATGCAATGCCCATGGAGTTCAGAGGAGGGCATCAGATCTCTGGAACTGAATTATGGACAGTTGTTAGCCACAATGTGTGTGTGCTGGGAATGGACCCCAGGTCCTCTGCAAGAGCAGTCAGTGTCCTTAACTGCTGAGCCATCTCTCCAGTCCCCTAAATAAATTTATAAAAAGAAATTCACGTGTATCAGTCAGGTTCTTTTGGCTGGCTCAGAGTTACCGACAGTTGTTAGCTGCCATGTGGTGCTAGGATTTGAACCTGGGTCTTCTGCAAGAATATTCAGTGTTCTTAACTGCTGATTTTTTTAAAAAATAGAGTTTGAGGCCAAAACTGGGTGTGGTGTCTCACACATGTATTCCCAGCACTGGGAAATCTGAGGCTGAAGGATAGAGTTTGAAGCCAGGGCTAAAGAGATGGCTCAGCAGCTAAGATCATTTCCTGTTCTTCCAGAGGACCCAGGTTCCTTTTCCAGTACCTACATGGTAGCTTATAACTGTCTATAATTCCAGTTCCAAGGGATCCAATGCTCTCTTCTGACCTCTGCAGGCACTGCATACACACGGTACACTTCCATGCACTCATGCACATAAAATATAAGTAAATATTTTTTGGTCTTTTTTTTTTTTTGTCTTTTTGAGACAAGGTCTCCCTGTAGCCCCAGCTGGCCTAGAACTCACTATGTAGACCAGGCTGGCCTTGAACTCACAGAGATCCACCTGCCTCTGCCCCTGGAATTACCACACCCAGCCTAAGTAAAAAAAAATTTTTTTTAATATCCTGAAGCCAAACCCGGGAGTGGTGAATCACACCTGTAATCTCAGCACTCCAGAGGCTGAGCTGGGAGGATCTCCGTGAGTCTTAGGCTAGCCTGGGCTTGCTGGGCTACAGAGTGAGTTCCAAGTCGGCCTGGGCTCCAGTGAAACTCTGCCTCAAAAGACAAACCACAACAAGAGCAACAAAAAGGTTCTACCTCTTAATACTATTACAAAATGGCAATTAGATTTCAACATGAGTTTGACAGCGAACACACATTCAAAAACCATAGTACCTCTCCAGCAAGCCAAGGGAAATCCAGATGTGCCAATATCTTGATTTGATCTCCAGATCATTCAGAAATGTTTTCATTGTTTAAGCCATCCAATCTATAGTAATTTGTTAGGGCACGCCAAAATATCCAAGACACCATATTTAGCCTGCCCACTGCCCAGATGAGAATTTCTCTCTTCTTTTTTTAATCATCTCCTTACAGTCAGGGCTGAATCAGGGGTTGCTGTCATCAGCACTTACACTAGCACTAGAGGAATCAGTGCTTTCCAAAGGGAGGCCTTTGTGGCTCAGGGGAGTCTCCTAGGCTGGGAAAGAATGGGATAGCACTGGTATGTTTGGCAGCCAGCAGATTCATGTCATAGAGAGCCCTCGTTGCTCAGTGAGGCCCCTGTGTCACAGGGTTCTAAGAAGGGACCACAGGGTTTCTCAGTGTAAGAGAGCAAAGAAGGGGGCTGGAGAAATGGCTCAGCAGTTAAGAGCACTGACTGCTCTTGCAGAGGACCTGGGTTCGATCCCCAGCACCCACATGGAGACTACAAACTGTCCTTAACTCCAGTTCCAGGGGAATCCGAAGCCCTCTTCTGACCTCCTTCTGACCTCCGCAGCATTGCACAACAGGGGTGCACTCACATACATGCAGGCAATACACTCATACACATCAAATAATAAGAAATAAATAATAAATAATTTTTTGAGACAGGGTCTCCCTGTAGCCCCAGCTGTCCTGGAACTCACTATGTACACCAGGCTGGCCTTGAACTCATAGAGATCTGCCTGCCTTTGCCTCTGAGTGCTGGGATTAAAGGCGTGCGCCACCACGCCCAACAAATAAAATATTTTTTAATAAAAGAGAGCAAAGAAGCAAGTTCTAGTTCAAAAGTCACACCAAAAGATAAAGGGAGCTAGGATTCCTAAGAGAGGTATGAAGAGTCACCAAGTGGTACCAGAAAAGCCAAAAAAAGGGCTGAAGAGATGGCTCATCCATTAAGAACACTTGCTGTTCTTGCAGGACCCAGGTTTGGTTCACATCATGCATATCAGGCAGCTCAGACCACCTGTAACTCCAGTTCCAGCAGATCCAACACCCTCTTCTGGCTTCCACAGGCACTTGCACATGGTGCACATGCATACACTCAGGCACACACATACACATAAAATAAAAATAAATAAATGTTTTAAAAAGTGGGGGAGGGGGGCAGACAAGAAGAAAGTGAAGGCTTCTGGCCTGAAGCACCTTCCTAATTCCCCAGAAGTAAATCTGGTCAGAGAGTTTCTCAGGACAGTCAACACACAGTCTTCCAAAGTCAGCAAAATGAAAGTGCTGAGGTTAAGCAGACTTCTTTATCACAGAACTTAGTATTGCAGGACTTCTCCAAGGATACTTATAAACCCCACCCCCAGATGATTAGGCCACAGATCCTGCTTTGCCCAAAAGGTTGTCAAAGAACTAGAATTTTGAAAAGCATCACTTCCAACCATCCAGATATTGTTAGAGGGCAGAAAAATGGTTAACCAGGTGAGCAACACAATAAGAAACCAAACAGAAAACAGCCATAGGCTGAGATATGCCTTCAGAGCCCTGAGAGCTGCTGAAGAGAAGTTGTGGGGTGGTAATAACAGTAACTGTGAACCAGCTAAGAGCATCAGAGTTTAGCTGAACTGAAAAAAAAAATCTGTAATTCCAGCACTGGGGAGGCTGGGGAAGGACGGAGTGTGAGTTTGAGGCTACCCTAAGCGATATAGTTCCAAGTCAGCCTGCACTACAGAGACTGCCTCAAAAAAAAAAAAAAAAAAAAAAAATTCAGAAAACCCAAAATCAATATTGTTTTGTGTCTGTGTGGCCTTGTGGTAAAGTCCTTTCCTGATAGTAGTCCTTGTAAAACGAGCTCTAAAATCACTTTCATTTTGCAACTAAAAAAGGCAAGGCAAAGAAAGTCTAAGCCCTTAACTCAAGGACACACAGCTTAGGTAAGTGACAGATCAGGCTTATATCCAATTGCGGGGATGATTCCACTAGCCCTCCAAGGATCATAGTCCGGAGCAAAAAGACCCTTCAGGAGGCAACTAGTACAGTTCTGCCTTCTCAGGAAGAACCCGTTTGTGTCTGAGCTGGGACTCAGAAGCAAACAGTTCTACTAAAGCTGCAAAGTACCCAAAATAAGGTTCCAAGTAGAGACAGTTGACCACAGAGAGCAACAGAAGCACGCGGGGGGTGAAAGCAAACAGCTCAGAAATCTGTGAGCTTGTGAGGGGTGGAGAAGATCCACTCCGGGAAGTGGCAGACGTTGCTTCTCCCCGGCCCTCCCCAAACAGCAGTAGCCACCCGCAGCAGAACGCAGGCATTTCCTGTGTGCCCTCAGCCGCGACGGTTCCGTGAAGTTTCCCTAAAAGTAGTCCAGTTGTTTGTTGCCGTTTCACTTACCACAGTAGGTGTATGAAATAGTTGTATCAGAGGAGTTGCAGACCCACAGCTGCTCCTCAGATTCAGTAAATATGGGAGAAAACAGGGTAGAAAAGAGAATAAATGGTAACATGATCTCCAACACTTTAAGCACGCAAGGAAGATCATCAGACTCCTCTCAGTGTATGGAAAGATTTAACTTAGTCATTGGTCACGTGGTTTCTAAGTTCCTAACCAACTGTTTCCTCTTTTTATTTGCATGTGTGGCAGTGTGTACACTTGTTTAATATCTGAGCGCTTCCTGCAAGGAGAGAGGAAATCATTTAGAATACACTGTTTCAGAACACTTGATACAAATGAAAGTTACCAGAGCTTTAAAAACAAGTGATCAAGACTGTAATCCCAGCACTCGGACGGGAGAAAAAGAAGCATCACCAGTTCAAGGCCAGGCTAGTTTATATAGTGAGACCCTAACTCAAAACAAACAAAAGCCTGGCATGGTGGTGCATACCTTATATCCCAGCACTCAGGAGGCAAGGGCAGGCAGAGTTCTGTGAGTTCAGGTCAGCTGGGAATACAGGGAAACCCTGCCTCAAAAAGAAAAAAGAAAAAAAAAAAAAAAAAGACAAAATACCTGCTTTCTAGTCTATAAAAAGAAAAAAAAAATTTACAGGGTTAGAGATGTGGCCCAGCTGGTACAGTGCTTGCCCAGCATACACAAAGCCCTGGGTTTGAACTCCAACACCATATTAAATCAAATGTGGTACACACCTATAATCTTAACATTCTGGAGGTGGAGGCAGGAGGATAAATTCAGACTAATTCTTGATTATCTAGTCAGTTTGAGTGAGGCCAGATGGGCTACATGAGACCTTCTCTTTTAAAAGGGGCTGGAGAGATGATGGTTCAGTAGTTAAGAGCACTGACTCCTCTTGCAAAGGACCCAGGTTCAATTCCCAGCACCCACATGGCTGCTATGAACCGTCCTTAACTCCAGTTCCAGGGGAATCCGAAACCCTCTTCGGACCTCCCGCAGCATTGCATGACACAGGTGCACTCACTTACATGCAGGCAATACACTCATACACATAAAATAAAAATAATAGAATATTTTTTTTAAAAAAGGCGGGGAGGCAACATGGTTAAGAAGACTGGTTGCTGTTGCAATGGACCTGGGTTCAATTCCCAGCACTCACATGGCAGCTATCCTTCTGTTAACTACAGTTCCAGGGGATCCAACGCCTTCTTCTGACCTCCAAGGGCATTACATGACACAGGTGCACTTACATACATGCAAGCAATACACTCATACACATAAAATAAAATAATAGGCCAGGAGTGGTGGCACACGCCTTTAATCCCAGCACTCAGGAGGCAGAGGCAGGTGGATCTCTGTGAGTTCAAGACCAGCATGGTCTACATAGTGAGTTCCAGGGCAGCTGGGGCTACAGGGAGACCCTGTCTCAAAAAGACAAAAATAAATAAATAAATAAATAAATAAATAAAATATTTTTAAATAAAAGGGGGAAGGAGGCTACAGAGATGATCAGTGGTTAAGAGCACTGGCTGCTCTTCCAGAGGACCTGGGTTCCACTTCCAGCACCCACATGGCAGTTAACAACCATCTCTAACTCCAGTTTCAGAGGATCTGACACTCTCTTCTGGCCTCCATGGGCACTACACATACATGGTGCATTTACATATGTATAGACAGAACACTCATACACATGAAATAAAAATGAACTTTTTTTTTTTTAAAAGATACGTGCTGGGTCGACAGGGTCACCCTGTAGCCCCAGCTGGCCTGGAACTCACTATGTAGACCAAGGTGGCCTGGAACTCACTAAGATCCACTTGCCTCTGGCCTTCCAGGTGTTGAGATTAAAGGTGTGCATCATCATGCCCAGTTCTGTTTAACATCTAAGTAAACATCTTAATAAACAATGTATCAACATGTATCTAAACATATCTAGATGACACCACACCAATTGATCACAGAGTAAATTCCATAGTAACACCACAATTCTATATAGCAAGTTATAAATCAATTAAGAGGTTACACTTGTATGATTACAGAGTAATACCAAAGTTTCTTAGCAATTACATGAGAAAATGAGGGAGTCTCTCAAGTGTTAGGTGTCCGGGTTAGAACAACATGTTTGTGAGAGGCTTTCAAGTATAATCATCTGGTTAATCTCAAACCAGGCCAGCCTTGATGTCTGAAAAACAGCTTTGCCAGGAATCAGGTCTTGCTATTTCCTGGGGTAGGGGCCTACGGCTCCCGACACCTCTGCCTCCCAAATGCCGGGATTAAAGGCATGTGCCACCACGCCCAGCAAATGACCTTTTTAAAAAGAAAGTTAACTCACTGGCCTCCTGTTGTCTCAGCCGATGCCCTGCCCTTCCCTCTACATGCTATTCTCTCCCAAAAGCTCTTCATAAAACACTCTCCTGGCCTAGAAAGCTGAGTCTATCCATCTGCATTGAATGGTCTCTTGCAAACTATCTCTACTCAACAATAAACATGTTCAGCCACAATATAGAACAGGCTAGATGACACCCTACACAGGAGGTGTTAGCTGCAGTTCTGTGCTGTGGGCCAGCCCTTGTCAGTCTTGAGAGTGCACTGACTTACAAGGTGTTTGGTTGGGTAAGATTAGGTTGGGTTTGGACTTGTGAGGGGATGGTACTCAGGGACTTGTGCATGCTGGTTAAGTACTCTTCCACTGAGTAACATTTTGAGGTGATAGTTTAAGTCCCAATAATAAAATGCTATTCATTATTTTGTTGTGGCATGAATTTCAAAACTCTATTTTGAAAAATGCCTCTTTCTTTAGATGCATCTCTACTTGAAATCTTTTCTAAAATATTAATTTAGGGTTAGTAGCCAAAATGGCTTGGAATTGTGGCCTACAAACCTTTGCTGCTAGTAACATTGAAATAAATGCCTGCAGATTTATAAAGGTAGCAAGGAAACTTTATTTAAAGTAAAACAATAGAAAATATCAGAACACACCATAAGAGAGCAATGGGTCATGGAAGTGAATACTCAGGGTCCCAGGTTACTACCTGGGATCTCTTTTTATGGGGTCTAAAAGAAGGAGGGGCTTCTATAATGGGTATAGTTTAGGTTATTCTCTATTTTGACTGATAAATTAGGAAAATGGTAAAGGAGCTAGGTGAATGGATGTGGTGATTTGGATGAGAAATACCCCCATAGGCTCAGGTATTTGAACACTTGGTGCCCACCTGGCTATGCTGTTTGGAGAACTTTAGGAGGTATGGTCTTGGAGTACATCACATTGGGGCACATTCTGAGAGTTTACAGCCTCACCCCATTTCCAGTTCTCTCTGTTTTTTGTTTGCAGTTGAAAAGGTGAGCACCGGGGTTTCTGCTTCTGCCACCAAGCCTGCCATGATGCCTCCCCACCATGATGGACTCTGATTCTAGAGTCATCAATTCAAATAAACTCTTCCTTCTGTACATTGTCTTCATCATGGTGCTTTACCACAGCAACAGAAAAGCAACTGATACAGCTGCCAAGTGTATTGTTAGAAGAGGGAGGTGTATATAGCCCCATCCAAGTTATTGTCCCAGGTTACTAAACCATTCCCTGTGCTTGCCTGCCTCACTATACGCACAAGAATACACTATATTGATAAAGGGATTTACCACAGAACTGCACTTTTCTATTTTTAAAAAAATTTTAGGGGAGTAGGCAATGGGGAGATGGCTCAACAGTTACAAGCATTTTATTGCTTTCTCAGAAAACCCAGTTGAGTTCCCAACATCCGTATCTGGCAGCTGACAACCTCCTATAACTCATGCTCCAGAGGATCCAATGTCCTCTTCTATCCTCCACATGCACTGCACTCATGTGCACAAACCTTCAACAAAGACACACACATACACAGGACTTTTTTTATTTTTTGGTCTTTTTGAGACAAGGTTTCCCTGTAGTCCCAGCTGACTCAGAACTCACTATGTAGACCAGGCTGGCCTTGAACTCAAAGAGATTCACCTGCCTCTGCCTCCTGAGTGCTAGGATTAAAGGCATATGCCACCATTTGTCAACTTAATTTTTAAGATTTACTCATTTTAGGGACTGGAGGGATGGCTCGGCAGTTAAGAGCACTAGCTGTTCTTGCAGAATACCCAGGTTCGAATTCCAGCACCCACATGGCAGCTAACAACCACCAGTTAACTCCAGTTCCAGGGGATTCAACACCCTCTTCTGTCCTCCTTGGGCATTTGTCACCTGAATTCAGGGCTATCAGAAAAACCATATAACATATTTTTATGTAAAGTTATTATGGTTTATGCCCTTGCGGGGGCGGTGACTTACAAAGAAACAAACACCCAGTGCCCAACTCTGCACAGAGGCTGAGCCCACCACTCCAGATCGCTCCCGAGGCCTGCCCATAGTCATCGCTAGCTTTCACCCACCCGCAGTCTCGCCCCAGGTCAGTAAATGCCAGGCCACTCATTCTCACACCTGGCTCCAGTCACAGCTCCTGTCCAAGGTGGCATCCAGAAGCCCTTCCCTCCATGGCTAACTCTCCTCAGTCAATTCTCTGCAGCAGGCCCCACCCCTTGGAGGAACCAGGCCCCTGGGATATGGCATTACACCACATGGGTGCACCTATCATGTAGACATAACACTCATACACATAAAATAATCAAAAAATATTTTTTTAAAATTTTATGAGTGTATTGCCTGCATGTGTGTAAGTGCACTGGTGTCATGCAATGCCCTAGGAGAAACTATCAGACCCTCTGGAACTGGAATTACAGACAGTTGTTAACCTCCATGTGAGTGCTGGGAATTGAACCCAGGTCCTCTGCAAGGGCAGTGATTGCTCTTAACCACTAAGCCATCTCTCCAGCTCCAAATATACATATATATTTAGTCAGGTGTGGTGGTGTATGCCTTTAATCCCAGCATTCAGGAGGCAGAAGATGGATCTCTGTGAGTTCAAGGCCAGCCTGGTCTACATAGTGAGTTCAAGCCAACTGGGACTACAGGAAGACCCTGTCTCAAAAGACACCAAAAAAAAAAAAAAAAAAAAAAGATTTATTTTACATCATGTGTTTGTCTACATATATGTATATGCACTGAATTCCTGGTACCCTCAGGGCCAGAAAAGGGTGCCAGAGGCCCCTGGAACTGGAGTTACAGACCACTATGAACCATGTGAGTAGCAGCGACTGAACCCCAGTCCTCTACAAGTACAGCAAGTGCTCTTAACTGTTGAGCCATCTCTCCAACTCTGGAAAAACTCTAAAATCTTTAATCGTCTTAAAAATTATGGAGAAGGGGCTGGAGAGATGCTTCAGCTGCTAAGAGTACTAGCTGCTCTTACAGAGGACCTGCATTTGGTTCCTAGCACCCACATGGCAGCTAACAGCCTTCCGTAACTCCAGTTCCAGGGTATCCGATGCCCTCTTGTGGCACTTCACAACATGGGTGCACTTACATACATGCAGGCAATACACTCATGTACATAAAATTAATAAAACATTTAAAATAAAAGTGCTGGAGAAGCCATATGGTGGCTAACATGTCTGCAACTCCAGTTCCAGGGTATCCGATGCCCTCTTGTGGCACTTCACAACATGGGTGCACTTACATACATGCAGGCAAAACACTCATGTACATAAAAAAAAATTTAAATGCTGGAGATAGAACTCAGCAAGGCCCCAGGATCAATCCCTGGTATGTATAAACAAATATGAAACAAAAGATGAGAGCCAGAAAGCAAACAAATTAGCAAAACACTCAAATACCTTCTCAAGGTCTTAAAATACCATTTTCCAAAAAAGGAAGCAGAATTTCTTAGAAAAATAAAATGTTGATTCCAGGTATAGGACAGAAAATGTACAAGATGAGCCAGGAACACTGCCAATTTGAAGAAGGTTTCACTGACCAAAGATGAGTTTACCAGTTCCCTGTTGCAGCCGGAAAGAACTGAAAACAATGTGAATATATTGTCTTATGGTTCCAAGGGTCAGAAATTAGGATCAGCTTCACCTGACTAAAGTCAGGACGTTGGTATCAACTGAGAAACTGTGACATTACTTTTTGCCAAAAGAAAAAGCTTTGTGGGCCAGAGAGATGGCTCAGTGGTTAAGAACATGCCTGTTCTTGCAGAAGACCTGGGTTCAAATCCCAGCACCCACATGGCAGCTAACAACTGCCCAGTTCCAGGGGATCCAACAGCCTCTTCTGTCCTCCATGGGCATTGCACGACATGGGTGCACTTACTTACATGCAGGCATGTTTTTAATATTTTATGTGTGTATTGCCTGCATGTATGTGAGTATACCCGTGTCATGCAATGCCGGGCATCTTAAGAGGGCTTCAGATTCCCCTAGAACTGGAGTTAAGAACAGTTCGTAGCCACCATGTAGGTGCTAGGAATTGAACCCAGGTCCTCTGCAAAAGCAGTCAGTGCTCTTAACCGCTGAGCTCTCTCTCCAGCCCCCCAAAATAAAATATTTTAAAAAACAGAAAAATTTATTTGGTCTTTTTGAGACAGGGTTTCCCGGTAGCCCCAGCTGGCCTGGAACTCACTTTGTAGACCAGGCTGCCATCGAACTCAAGAGATCCGCCTGCCTCTGCCTCCAGCTCCAGAGTGCTGGGATTAAAGGCGTGCACCACCACGCCCAGCAATAAGAAAACAATTTTAAAAAGAAAAAGCTTTGTGTCTCCAAGAAATGAGGCAGGCTCAAACTTGCCCCTTTTCCTGACTGGTAAGGAATTTAAAAGGCCTGAGACAAGAGAAATAGAGGCTGCTGGGTTGTAACTAGGGGACATTTGCACCCTACCCTCCAGTGCAGATGGAACTTGTGGATATTTTGGAGTTGGGAGTTGTCGCTTCACTGGTTCTGCCAGCATCTGTGGACAGCACCACTTGAGGTCTGTTTGAATGAGAATGTCCCCCATAGGCTCCAAGTATTTGGCATTTTGTCCCCATTTGGTGGTGCTGTTTTGGGAAGTCTTAGAAAGTGTGGCTATGCTGGAGGACGGACATCACTGGGGGGTTGTTTGGAGAGTTCTTAAGCCTGGCCGGAGTTGCTTGCTGTGCCTGCTTAATTAAAGATGTAGAGCTTAGCTTCCACTCCTCCTCCAGCCACCTCTGCCACCATGCCTCCACACCACAACGGACTGTAATTCCTCTGGAACCATAACTTCTATAAGTTGTTTTGGTCTGTGTTTCTATCACAGCAACAGAAAAGTGACTAATACAGTGCTCTTGACCAATACTAAGTCATTTCTCCAGTATTTTTAAACAGGGTAAGAATATTCATACACTTAGAAAAATCCAAACACAAGGAAAAACTTGTCTTACTGTTTCTAACATCCAGTCCTCAGTTCAGAGGCAACCACACTTGCATTGCCCATACATATACTAGAATACCCATGAATATTCACCTTTTAAACAGAAACACATTTGTTCTTAAACATATTTTATTGCACAGGAACATCATTATCTGAAAGTTAATTAGAAGCTGTGCTTGATAGTTTAAACTTTTTGCTTGTTTCTGAGATAACAGTCTCATGTAGTCCAGGCTGACTTCAAATTTACTATGTAGCCAAGGATGATCTCAAACTTCTGATCTTCCTGCCTTCACTTCCCAAACGCGGGATTGTAGGTATGCACAACCATACCAGTTCACATGGTGATGAGGATCAAGCCCAAGACTTCATGCATGACAAGTACTCTACCAACGTGGCTACATCCCCAAGCCTTAAATCATTTTTAATTATCTTTCACTAACAATAACAAAATAAAGCCATCTTATTGTACACTGAAATATACGTCACATTTAAGTGCAAAGAACAGGCTCATTTCTCAACCTCATGCTGTTTCTTTTCAATGGTTTCTTCTACATCAAAAGTGAATGGTTTGTCATAACCCATTAGATGGTTAAAGTCTTCAGGGTCTGGAAAGAGCACTGGATTGACTAACAGTGATTTTGTATTAGCATAAAAGGTGGTAAATAGATGTGTGCTGTCTGGAATCTTCACGTCATTCTGGTGAAACACTGTGCTGGTTTCCGAAAGCATGACATTGTAAGTAATGGCTTTGTAAGTGTCAGTTGTGGCCTCATGGTACAACCGAATAACATAACCCTTCGTAACGAAGTGAAGCAGCACAGGGGTGATCACTGTGAAGCATCCTACAATCCCATAAAATAAGATTTGCAAAGGCAGACTTCCAAACGTAATATTACTTTGTGAAAATAAGTATGGTAAAAATGCAAGGCTGATAACACTTGTAGAATAAGAGAAACATTTCACACCTAAAGGAAAAAAAAAGGAATCATTTTAAATTTTACAAAACAATCAATCTACACTAGTAATTCTTCCATCATTTTTTTTCTTCTTGTCATTGTTATGGTTTGAATAGGAAACAACCCCCCAAAGTCTCACATGTTGAAGACTTGTCCCCTAGACCATGGCAGGATTTGGGGAAGTTTTGGAAACCTTAGGAGACAGAATTTAGCTGGAATATGCAGGTCAGTAGGGACAGGAAAAAGTTATCTTGTCCTGGCTCCTTACTGTCTCTGCTTCCTGCGTGCCCTGAGGTAAAGCAGCTCTTCTGCCACCTGCTCCTCCCACCCTCATGTCCTGCTTAGTGCATGGGGCCAAGCAACCATGGCACAAACACCCTAAATCCATGAGCCTAAATATATCTTTCCTCCACGACGCTGTTTTCTTGGGTCTTGGTCACAGTGATGACAAAGCTAATATAGCAAATATTAAACCATCAACAACAAAATCAAAAGAAAGTGTTTATTATATGCCAGGCTCCTATTTACTTATTCTATTCATTAAATCCAAAGAAAGGCACTATGAGATGTAGAATTATCATCATAGCTCCATTTAAAAAAATGAAAACAGTCAGGTGTGGTGGTGTACACCTTTAACACCAGCCCTTGGGAGGCAGAGGCAGGCGAATCTCTGTGGGATGAAGGCCAGCCTGGTCTACAAAGCAAGTTACAAGTCAGCTGGGGTTACAGAGAGACCTTGTGTCAAAAAAACCAAAAATAAATTAAAAATGAGAATGTAAGGCAGAAGGATCACAAGTTTCAGGTCAGTCTGGGCCACATAGTGAGGCCCTTTCTGAAAAAGCCAAAAAAGAGAAAGGGGGGGAGCAGAAAGGGGGCGGGGAAGGGAAAGGAAAAAAAAGAATAGGTATAGGGGAGTACTTACTCAGCAGCTCTAGGTTGATCCTCAGCACTGCCAAAATATTTAAAATAAAGTAAAAAATGAGAATAGAAGCTGAGTGGTTCATGCCTATAATCCCAGTACTCAAAAGGTAGGAGTAGGAGGATTACCATTAAGTTCGAGGCCAGCCTGAGCTATATGTGAGGTCCAGGTCAGCCTATGCATACAGTGAGACCTTATCTCAAATAAGGGGGTTGGAGGAACTGTTTGGTCATTAAAGCTCTTGCTGTACAGGCATGAGAACCCAAGGTCAGATCCTCAACATCCAAATAAAAGCTGGGCATGGTAGTATATGTCTATAAACCCAAAGCTGAAGAGGAACAGGCAGATCATGGTGGCTTGATAACCTGCTATTCTAACCAAAATGACAATCTCCAGGTTCAGTGAGAGATCCTATCTCAAAAAATAAGGTAGAGGGGCTAGAGAGATGGCAATGGTTTACAGCACTGGCTGTTCTTGGAAAGCATTTGTGCTCAGTTCCCAGCACCTACATGGTGGCTAACAACCAGCTGTGACTCCAATTCCAGAGGACCCAATGCCATCTTCTGGCCTCCTTACACTGCACAACACTGGTGTGCTTACGTGCATACAGGCAAAACCTTCATTAGTACAAAATAAGAAATTTAAAAATAATAAGGTAGAGAGCTACCCTAGTTAGCTTTAGCCCATCAACTTGACATAGAGAGTCACCCGAGAAGGGAGTCTCAATTGAAGAACTTCCCAGATCAACTGGCCTATGGACATGTCTGTGGTGGACTGTCTTGACTGTTAACTGAAAGTTCCAGCTTACTGTGGGTGGCACCATTCCCTGGGCAGATGGTCCAGGGCTGTTTAAGAAAGCTAGCTAAGCCTGAGTCTATGGGTGAGTTAACCAGCAAGTAGCATTTCTCCAAGGCTTCAGCTTCAGGTTCTTGAGTTCCTACTCTGACTTCCTTCAGTGAAAGACTGTAATTTACATAGGCTGAAATAAACACATTCCTCCCCTAAGTTGCTTTGAGTCAATGTTTCATCATAGCAACGAATGTAACAAGAACAAGAACAACAGAGAAAGACAACTGATATCTCTGACACACACATGGGGGGGGGGGTAAAGCTCTTGTACAAAATGTCACACAGTTAACAAGTAGTCAGGTTGGAATTCAAACCTAAGCAATTTGACTTTTCATGAGGCTGAGACAAGAGGATTTTGAGTTCAAGGTCAGCCTAGGCTATATAGCAATACCGTGTCTCAAAAAGTAAAACAAGTAAAATACTTTATCATCTACTTGGAAAAATACAAGATGATATGCTAAACGAGTTCATTATGAAGTATACTTAAGAAAACAAAAGGAGAAAAAAAGCCAATGAGGTGAAACTTAGCCCTCTTAGATATTATAATGTAATAAGATTATAAAATAGTGTGGCACTGGTCCACAAATACACTATTTGTGCACATATAAATGCACCTAGTGGTGCATGCCTTTAATTCCAGTACTAAGAGGCACAGGCAGGTGGATCCCTGTGAGTCTGATGCCAGCCCAGTCCATACAGGAAAGTTCCAGGCCAGTCACAGCAAAACGAAGAGGGAGAAGCTGAAAAAATGGTTCAGCAGTTAAGAACACTTGCTGCTCTTGCAGAGGACCTGGGTTCAGTTCCCAGCACCCACATGGCTATTTACAACTGTAACTCCAAGGGAATCCAACACCCTCTTCTGGCCTCCATGGGCACTGTACACACATGGTGCATTTACATATAATGCAGGTAAAACAGGCAGGCACAAAATAAATAAATAAATAAATAAATAAATAAATAAATAAATAAATAAAATCCTTAAAAAAAAAAAAAAGAAAGAAAGAAAGAAATCAGCCAGGCATGGTGGTGAACACCTTTAATCCCAGTACTCAGGAGGTAGAGGGAGGCAGATCTCTGAGTTCAAGGCCACCTTGGTCTACTTAGGGAGTTCAGGCCAGCTGGGACTACAGAGAGACTCTGTCTCAAAGAGAAACACCCTCCAAAAGAGAGATAAATCATTGGCACAAAATGGAAACCCCATAAATACAACCAACTGCATATTGCAATTTATTATTTTATTTTATTTTTTTAATTTTTTTGGTCTTTTTGAAACAGGGTCTCCTTGTAGCTCCTGTTGGCCTGGAACTCACTATGTAGACCAGGCTAGCTGCAAACTCACAGAGCTCCCCATGCCTCTGCCAACTGAGCGCTGGGATTAAAAGTGTGCACCACCAGGCTTGGTGCATTCCATGCCCAGCGCATACTGAAATTTAATGCAGAATAAAGATATAATCTAAAATCAAGAAAAAATTAACTTTTTAGTAAGTGGTGTTAGGAAAACTGGACATAGAAAATGGTAACATTCAAGAGAAAGGAATAATGGCACATGCCTTTAATCCCAGCACTCAGGAGGTAGAGGCAGGCAGATCTCTGTGAGTTTGAGGCCAGCCTGGTCTACATAGTGAGTTCCAGGACAGTTGGGGATACAGGGAGACTGTCTGAAAAAGACCAAAAAAAGAAAATGAATGATAAAACTCTATTATTTATACCATATACCATGAAAAATTCAGAGTTCTAAGACTTAAATGTGAAAAAAAAAAAATCACAGTGGTATAAGATGTCCATAAAGTCCTTTATAATCTGGAATGGGAAAGTTCTAGATATGACCCAAAATACAGAAACAAAGCAGGGCATGATGGCACAAACATGTAATCCCATAAGGTAGAGGCAAGAGGGTCAGAGGCCAAGGACAGCCTCAGCAACAAACCAAGTCTGAGGCAAGCCTGGACAACATGAGATATCCTGTATCAAAAAAAAACAAAAAAAAAAAAAAAGAAAGGGCAGGGTATGGTGGCACACGCCTTTAATCCCAGCACTTTACCAAGAGGCAGAGGCAGGTGGATCTCTGTGAAATCAGGCCAGCCTGGTCTACATAGTGAGTTCCAGGCCAGCCTATGATTACAAGGAGACCATGTCTCAAAAAGACCAAAAAATAAATAATAAATAAATAAATAAATAAATAAATAAATAAATAAATAAATAGAAATAAAAACAAAAACAGAGGGCTGGACAGATGATTCAGTAGTTAAGAACATGTACTGCTCTTCCAGAGACCATGAGTTTGATTCCCAGCACCAAGAATAAGTGGCTCAAAACCACCTGCAAATCCAACTCCAGGGGGATCCACTGCCTCTCACCTGAGGGCACCTGAACAAATCATGCCCCACACACATACACATACTAAAAAAGAAAAATATTTTTTAAAATCCAAGAAATGGGCTGGAGAGATAGCGCAGCAGTTAAGAACACTGTTCTTGCAGAACACCCAGGTTCGAATCCCAGCACCCACATGGCAACTAACTGTCCTTAACTCCAGTTCCAGGGGATCTGACAGTCTCTTCTGTCTTCTGCAAGCATTTCACGACATGAGTACACTTACCTACATGCAGGCAATACACACATACACATAAAATAAAAATAATAAAATATTTTTAAAAATCCAAGAAAGAGTCGGATGTGGTGGTGCACGCTTTGAGTCCCAGTACTTAGAGCAGAGGTATGCATTATCTCTGAGATGGAGGCCAGCCTGGTCTACATAGCAAGTTCCAGGCTAGCTGGGGCTACAGGGAGACCCTGTCTCAAAAAAGAAAAAGAAACGGAAAATAGCCAGGCATGGTGCATACATCTGTAATCTCAGCATTTTGAGAGGCCAGCCTCACCAAAGTATCAAGCTTGAGGCCAGCCTGGGCTACATGAGATCTTGTCTCTAGAATAAGTATTTTCAGTTTACACCACAAGGAACTAATTATCTTCCAACATGTAAAAGGTTTGCAGAATATGAGATGACCAAAAATCCTTCTATTTTAAGGGCAAATATGCATATGCATATGAACCTTTAACAGAAAAATTGATACAAAATCTCATTCATAAGAAATGTAATTAAAAGTAGCATTACTGCTTTCCCCCAAACTGATAAAAACCAAAGTTTGACAACTTACTGTACACGAAGCTGAAGCTAAGCAGACACCCTCATACTCTGTTGTTAGCAAAAAGCTTAATTATCCTGCCAGTAATTTAAAAATAGTTCCTGTCCTCTTCCCACAGGTGTTTGCTATACTATCAGTATGCATGGGACAAAGGGGGTCCAAGTTGCCGCCTATATAAAACCCTCCACACCCCTTTCAAAATCTCTTTTTTCTGTTACTTTTGTCACAATGTACTGAGTTAAATAGTGTCCCCTAAAACTGATATCTAACTAGAACTTCAGAACATAGCCTTTTTTAGAAATAAGATCTTTGCAGATCTAAAGAATAAGATGAGATGCTGAATTAAGGTGGGCTCTAAATTCAATGAGTGTCCTTATAAGGACATAAAAAATAAAGAGACGAAGGGGCTAGGGAGATGGCTCAGTGGTTAAAAACAGTGACTGTTCTTGCAGAAGACCCAGGTTCGAATCCTAGCACCCACATGGCAGCTAACAACTGTCCGCAACTCCAGTTCCAGAGGATCCAAGAGCCTCTTCTGTTTTCTGCAGGCATTGCACAACACTGGTGCACTTACCTACATGCAGACAATATAGGCATACACATAAAATAAAAATAATAAATAAAATATAAAAATAAAAAAAGAGACAAAGAGAAAGCTGCCATATGAAGACCAATCATCAATCACAATAAAAACAGCCACAAGTCCAGGGACACTAAGGATTTCTAGGAGCCCTCAGAAACTAGAAGAGGTCAGAATTCTTCCTAGAGCCTTCAAGAGAACATGGTCCTGCACATATCTTGATTTTACACTTCTAGCCTCCAGAACTGTGAAAAAATGTTTCTAAACTAGGAATGGGGGTACACCCTTTTAATCCCAGCACTTTGGGAGGCAGAGACAAGTGGATCTCTGTGAGTTCAAGGCCAGCCTGGTCTACATGGTGAGTTCCAGGACAGCCAGGGATTCATAATGTCTCAACAAAAAAGAAAAGAATTGTAGCTGGCCATGGTGGCGCACGTCTCTAGTCCCAGCACTTGGGAGGCAGAGGCAGGGGAATCTCTCAGCTGAGGATACAGGGAGATCCTGTCTCAAAAAAGAAAAAAAAAAATTATATTGTTACTAAAAAGAAACTAATAAATATACATGCTTAACTGCCTGAGATGAAATAATTGCTATTTTCTAAACATTCTCTGGGCTTTGCTAGCTTCCCCGCTCCACCCACCCGCCTGCCCGCTGCTAGCTTTTTTTATTCAGCCCAGAACCCCAACAATGTGGAATGATAAAACCCACACAAAAGGTGGATCTTCCCACCTCAATCAACCTTTAGATAACCCCACACAGGTATGCCCAGAGGCTTGTCTCTTCAGTGATTCTAGATCCTTTCAAGTTCACAATCAATATAAACCATTATACCAACCTTCTTCCTACCTTTGCTTATACTAACTACTTCACCTGGGGATGATCTTTCACATCGCCTCATATTCAAACTCATTTCATTCATCCTCATTCTACAAGACCTAAATGAAACACCATCTTTTTGTTGGTGGTGGTGGTGGTCATTCCAAGACAAGTTCTCCCTGTAGCCCCAGCTGGCCTGAACTCACTATGTAGACCAGGGTGGCCTCCCGAGTGCTGGAGTTAAAGGCATACGCCACCCTGTCTGGCATTTTTTTTCACTGTGTATGCATTTGTGTGAGTGTGTACCACATGTATGCAGGTGCCCAAGGAGGGGAGATGGTGTAAGATCCCTTGAAACTGGAGCTGCAGGCAGTTGTTTCAGCCACCTGAAATGGGTGCTAGGAACTAAACTGAAGTCCTCAGCAAGCTGAACCAGCACCCTTAACCACTGAGCCATCTTTCCAGCCTCTGAACTGCCATTTTTTTTTTCGGGGGGGGGGTATCTTTTTGAGACAGGGTCTCCCTGTAGTACCAGGTATCCTGGAACTCATTATGTAAATGTGTGTGCACCACCACCAGCTTTTTTAAAAATAAATTTATTTATTATTTTTTTAATTTTATGAGTTTTGCCAGCATGTATGTAAGTGCACTACATGCATGCAATGCCCAAATAGGCCAGAAGAGGGCATCAGATGTCCCTGGAAGTGGAGTTTGGGTGGTTGTTAGCCTCCATGTGGGTGCTGGGAAAGAGCAGGGTCCTCTGCAAGAGCAGACAGTGATCTTAACCACTGAGCCATTTCTCCAGCCCGACATGGCATCTTGATGCAGCTTTCTGTTTTGCCCCTTTCCTCAACCTGAAAAATAGAATCTGCCTCTGAACTCATATCAATCGCTAATATTGCAAATATGATTATTATGGGATATTCATCCTTTCTCTCCTACCAGACTTTAAGATTCTGCAACACCGTTTAAGCAGTATCCCTAACATAATGCCTCAACACAATACCTTTCAAATATGGTACCTGTATTTATATGTTGCTGAATTAAACAGCTATGTCTACCCACGTGGTAGTTTGGAGAACCTCCAAGAACGATAAAATTATCTTCATGTTTTTCCCTGAGTATTATATTCCATGGAAAATAATACTAATCCCTGACTCAATGACTTTCTATTAACTATTAGAATTTAAACATTAAACTCCTCTACAAGTTTTAATTGTAGAAGTTTAATACCATAATTATAGTCTTCCCACAAACCTTATATAACCTATTGATACAAAAATTAATCCCTATTTTCTCTTTTACAGGAAGAGTCAGGTGAGAATAAACATAAATCAACAAACTTTTTTTTTGAGACAGGGTTTCCCTGTAGCTCCAGCTGTCCTAGAACTCACTATATAGACCAGGCCGGCCTCAAACTCAAAAAGATCTGCCTGCCTCTGCCTCCCAAGTCCTGGGATTAAAGACATGTGCCACCATGCCTGGCCATCAACAAACTTTCTATATTTCAACTATTTTTTTTTTCCTGTTTATGAGTGTATTGCCTAAATGTATGTAAGTACACCTATGTCATGCAGTGCCTGTGAAGGTCAGAAGAACACATCAAATTCCCCTGAAACTGGAGTTATGGATGGTTATTAGCTGCCATGTGGGGCTTGGAATCGAACCCCAGTGCTCTGCTAGAGGCATCAGTACCTTAACTGCTGAGCCATCTCTCCAGTCCCCTATTTTAACTCTTGTAATGACTTGTGAAGAAATTTCTAACCACCTCAAACTGATTAATATAACCACTAAATGGGAATTTTATAGTTACTAGAATAAGCAGTCTTTATTCCAAGTGTAAATAGCTAAAACTGTATTTTAAGCATAAGTTAATGCCATACACTTAAGAATCAAACCAGTTTCCATAACAATGTTACAGAAACATTTCACACCAATGTGATCAAATCCAAATGTAAGTACTGAAATCTTATGGACATATTTGGTGATAAAGCAATCTTCCAAATATTTCTGATTATACTTTTATGTTATTAAAATAAAATGTAACTTCTGGGAACTTAGAACAAATCACATAACCTCACTAAGTTCTTCTGACCTTTACTAAATACTAAATAAACCATAACCAAAGTAAGGAAAATGCTTTAAACGTGAACCTATTTAATACACTGTCTTTTCCTTCTCCACACTAACCCTCTACCACCTGGAAAAATCATTACATAAATGTCTTTTACAAATTCTAAGATGACCCGACAAAAATTTACAACTTACATATTTTGGAACCATAAAAGCATTGGGGACGGCTCAGCAGTTAAGAGCACCAGCTGCTCCTGCAGAAAACCTGGGTTTGAGTCCCAGCACCCACATGGCAGCTAACAACTGTCAGTAACTCTAGTTCCAGGGGATCTGACACTCTCTTCTGACCTCCTCGGGCATTGCACAACATGGGTGCACTTATACACATGAAAGCAATATACTCATACACAGAAAATAAAAATAATAAAAAATTATCTGGGTGCGGTAGTGCAGGCCTTTAACTCCAGCACTCAAGAAGCAGAGGCAGGCAGATTCGTGAGTTCAAGGCCAGGGAGGTAAAAGGAAAGAACCTGAGAGAGAACAGTAGGGAACAAGTGTCACTAAGGGAGAAATGGATAAAAAATGGGGCTATTAAAATGGGAGGGGGGAGGGAAGGTTGTACAAGGAACCTAAGGGATAAAGGTAAAAAAAGGAGCTCAAGAGAGGTGGGACCATAGGAGACTGGTATTATCAAGGAAGAAATGGGGAAAATGGGGACACTTTAAATGGGGAAATTGTGGTGGAAGGATTTGACAGTAGAGAGAGAGGAGAGATAAACAATGCCTAGTTTTAAAAAGCCAGAGGGAATCATATTAGTGCAATAACCTAATGACAAATTACACGTACGTTATCTCTACATAGGTCCATGTGTATAGCTAAAGGCTACATAACAAGAAACAGTGCCAGACAGGAGAAATCTTCCTTTGAGTTGTTGGCCAGGGTAGTCCAAGAGACTCCCAAAATTACTCAGGCTATTGCCATAGCCTTTGATGGCAACTGTTGCTAGGTGAAGAAGAGCTGATCTTCCTAAAACAAGAGACTCTAGATAAGCTGAGATCTCAGTGGACAGAGTTGCACTGGGGAACATCTGTGGACACGGACTTGACATAGTGGGCCTTAATAGGAATGACAGAGTATATGGACTCCAATGGGAGAACTGTGGGAGGGGGCCAGTGGGGACAAGGGTATAAGAATGTCACTGGGCATGGTGGCATACACCTTTAATCCCAGCACTCGGGAGGCAGAGGCAGGTGGATCTCTGTGAGTTCAAGGCCAGTTTGGTCTACAGAGTGAGTTCCAGAATAGCTGGGGCTACAGGGAGACCCTGTCTCAAAAAGACCGGGAAAAAAAAAAAAAAATGAAAAAAAGAATGTTTGAGATGTTCTGTATGAAATACACAAAATTCACTAAAAACAAATAAAAAAAAGAAAAAAAACTAATGAAAAATAAGTAAAATAAAAAGAAATATAAAAGCATTATATATTTTTCCCAATGCTCAGAACTAAACCCAGGGACTGCAAGTTCTAGGCAACTGTTCTATCACTGAACTACACTGCCAGCCCTATGCTCAATTAAATGTCAAATTTAGAAATATAAAGTAAAATTAAAGCCAGATATAGTAACACAAGTCTGTGAATACAGCATGGGGGGGCTAAGTGTGCTGGATAGCTTTAGTATCAACTTGACACACCTGGGTTAAGGGAGCCTCAATTGGGGAATTGCCTTCATTGGACTGGCCTGTGGCCATGTCCATGGGGCACCTTCTTGACTGTTGAGTGATGTTGGAGGGAGGGCCCAGCCCACTGTGGGTGGTGCCACCCCTGGGCAAGTGGGTTTGTGTTGCATAAGAAAGCAGGCTGAGCAGGGGCCATGGGGGCAAGCCAGTAAGCAGCATTCCTCCATGGCCTGTGCTCCAGCTCCTGCCTCCAGGTTCCTGCCCTGAGTTCCTACCTTGGGCTCCCTGATAATACTGTGACCTGAGAGATGTAAGCTGAATAAAGCCTTTCCTCCCCAAGTTGGTAGTGGTCAGAGTGTTTTGTCACAACAATGAAGAAACAAACTAGGACACTAAGGCAGTATTGCCAGTTCAAGACTAGCCTGCAATACCCTGTCTGAAAAACAAACCACAAAAAGTAAAACAGAAAGTTCCCCTATTCTATTCCCCCAAAACAATCACTTTTAAGAAATATTTGTATTAGTCAGGCTTTTGGTCATAGCTTTTCTATTGCTGTGACCAAATCCTGGAAAAATGCAACTTTAAAAGGAGTTACTTTGACTCTTGATTTCAGAGATTTCAGGCCTCGGTTGCTTGGCCCCATGCACTTGGGCAAAACATCACAGCAAAAAGTAGGTATAGTGGAAGACCTTCTTCATGGTAGACAAGAAGCAGAAACAGGTCTGAAAGAAGCCAGGCAAGACAGCCCTGCCCCCAAGAACTCACCCCCAGTGACCTACTTCCTAGAGCAAGGTCCCTTCTCTTACGATTCCCAGAGCCTCCCAGAATAATGCTACCAGCTAGAGATCTAGGCTTAATTTAACACACGAGCATGCGGGGGATAGTTCAAATCATAACAATATACTTCCACTTTTCCTCAAATATGCAAACATTTTAATTTTCTGTTAAATATTCCAAGTGACCGAAGAATGGAAGGAAACTTCAACGTCCAGCTTTAAGATTATAAAACTGTAATATAGCCTTCAAACATCTTGTAAAATCTCTCAAAAACACAAGTCTCAACCTCTAAATGGTACCAACAAGCTTCAAGGAAAAAAAAAAGTTTTCCTTATGTGTTAAAATTAAGAGATGCTAATACCATAGGTAACGTGTAAAAATGTTTATTATATTTTTAAATATTTTTTTACTTTTATGCGTATGAATGTATTGCCTGCATGTATGTAAGTGTACCCGTGTCATGCGATGCCCAAGGAGGTCAGAAGAGGGAGCTGGATTCCCCTGAAACTAGAGTTATAGTTGTTAGCTGCCCTGTGGGTGCTGGGAATCAAACTCAGGTCCTCTGGAAGAGCAGTAAGTACTCTTAACCATTAAGTCATCTCTCCAACCCCCCAAAAATATTTATTACGTTTAAAAGAAAAAACAAATAAGGAAATACCCTAACTTTTAATTACCCACCAAATACAGAACGGGCCAGATTCCCAGTATATATCAGTCTTCCATCTTCTGGTTTGTCAAGTTGTGTATATAAGCATCGAACACATCTTTCCCAACAAATAGGTATCTGTTGAAACAAGAAACCATTATGACTACACAGTAACTTGTATTTTGAACAAATCTTAATTCTTCAATAAATTTTAAGATTTATGTATGTAAATAAATACAAGTGTTTTACCTCATATATATGTGTACCACATGCACGCCTGGTGCCCAAGAAACCCAGAAGAGATTGTCAGATCCCCTGGAACTGGAGTTTAGACAGTTATGAGGCACTATGTGGGTGCTGGGAACCTAAACAAGGTCATCTGTAAGAGCAGCCAGTGCTCTTAACTGCTGGGCCATTGCTCCAGACCTAAAGTTTATGTTTAAAAATATAATGAACAGGTGCTCGCTTCAGCAGCACATACACTAAAATTGGAATGATACAGAGAAGATTAGCATGGCCCCTGCGCAAGAATGACACGCAAATTCATTAAGCGTTCCATATTTTTTTCAAAACACACACACACAAAAAAAAAATATAATGAAGAGAACTTGTTACTAGGTGACATAAATAATTTTCTCAAATAATCCAAAGAATCCCTAGGACTAGATGGGCAGGCAGTATAGTCAATTGGAGAATTCTGGGTTCAGTGATAGACTCTGTCTCTTAAAAATAAGGATGAGGCAGAGCACTTAAGAAGCAGTGGCCAGCAGATCTCTTAGGTTTTCGAGACCCTGATTGAAAACAACAACAAAACAAAACAAAACAAAAATGCTCAAAAAAAACAAATAAAAAGGTAAATAAGGTTGAGAATAAAGGAAGACACTCAACATCACAATGTTGATCTCTGGTCTCCACATGCATGTACACAGACACACATACATACACTACACATGTACAAATAACTTAAAATACAGGGGTTGAAGAGATGGCTCAGCAGTTAAGAGCACTAAAAAGGTTGCTCTTGCACCAAGACCCTGGTTCAATTCCCAGCACCCACATGGCAGCTTACAATTACACGTGACTCCAGTTCCTGGGGCTCCAATGCCCTTGTTTGGCCTCCGTGGCCAACACACAACATGGGTGCACTTACATACCTGCAGGAAAACACACACAATAAAAATTTTAACACAACAATCTAAACAAAACACTTCAAACTGAGGCTATATTTAACTTTTTCACTTTTATTTGCGGGGGGGGGGGGGCTCTTCCACTTTTTCTTTGGTCTTTTTGGGACAGGATCTCCTGTACCCCCAGCTGGCCTGGAACTCACTATGTAGACCAGGCTGGCCTTGAACTCACAGAGATCTGCCTGCCTCTGCCTCCCCAGTGCTGGGATTAAAGGCAGGAGCCACCACACCTAGCTTTCCATTCTTTTCATAAAGGAGACAGCAACTATTTCCCTGCAGACCTTATAAATACCTTTCACCCTGTTTTTTTGTTTTGAAGATAGGGGTCTCTAAACACTGGGATTTTAAGAGTATCACCATACACTGCCTTTTTAAAAAAAAAAAAAAAAGAAAAAGAAAAAAACAAGAAATGGGGGCTGGAGAGATGGTTCAATGGCTAAGAGCACTGGCTGATCTTGCAGAGGACCCAGATTCAACTGCCAGCACCCACATAGTGGTTAACAACTGTCAGTAACGCCAGTTCCAAGGGATCTGATGCCCTCTTCTGACATCCTAGGCATTGCACGACATGGGTGCACTTACATACATACAGGCAATACACTCATACACTTAAATTAAAAAATTTAAAAATAACAAAAACCTTTTGGGGCTGGAGAGATGTCTCAGTGATTAAGAACACTTGCTGTTCTTTGAGAGGGCCCAGGTTTAACTCCTAGCACAATATGCACTTGCATGCTGAAAAATAGTCATACATGTAAAATTTTTTTTAAAAAACAAAAAGAAAAAAATTTGCTTGAAATTTCATGGAAACAGGAAGAGTTCCCCACTTACCTGAAAATGAAATTTCACAGTCCCCACACTTAAAAAGGTAAAAAGCATGCCTTTATAGTGAAATTTAAGATTCCAATTTCACACTAAGGACATTTATAGTTTCAACTAGGATTATTACTTCTGACACTTTATAATGCAGAACTAGGACGTTTCTTCGTATTCAAATGAAAGGATTAACATCCATACACCACCTTTCCCGCTGGGATCACAGGACTTCCTCAAAATAGAGACAAATGAAGGAAAAAAAAAAATGTAACTCAGAGATTACACGGGTTTCTTCCGGCTCTGTCTTTGGGTGCTGCATCCAGACGAACCCTTCGGAGCTTCTGCTCCACGTAAAAAAGGAACTGAACTCAGATTTGTCATCACTAACAGCTAGACTTGACCCACCCCCGGAAAGGAGACTCTCCTTTCCCAGGCAGGTGGTTTCCTCCAGGGACTACCAGCCCACACTGCGGAGAAGGCCGAGGCTGGCTGCTCCAGCGAGCCCCAGGGAGGGCTCCTTCGCCCTCGAGCTCGCCGCAGTTCGCCCCGGGTGGCCGCGGAGGCTCCCCCGGGCCCCAGGCCCCACGCTGCGCCCGCTCCACGGCACCCAAGCCCACTGCCCAAGTTCGGCCGACCTGAGATCGCGCGGGACGCGGGAGAAGGAGCCCGGCTCGCTGCAGGGGCCTGCTGCAGAACGCCCGCGAGACAGCGGTCCGCGGGCCTCGGAACACGGCAGCCGCACACCACGCCGTCCTCTCGCGGCCTAGCCGCAGTCCCGCCGCCCACCGGCCGCCCACCGCCAGCAGCAGCATCCCGCCACGCGATGTATGGGCAGCTGAGGACGCAAAAACCTGAATCCAGTCTACTTGGGCCCCTCGGCGGCGTGTAGCGCGGCCCCGCCCACTAAAGCGGGAACCCCCGCCACCTTGGAGCCTACGCGTGCGCAGAATAAACCACCAGCTAACAACCTGCCCCGCTCATTGGCTTCCGGGCAGCCCAGGATCCGCCACCTCCCTGCTTAGGACCTACTTATGAAAGGACCTTGTGGAAGGACAGAGGGGAGAGTGGTGTGAAAAAGATAAAACCCAGACGGCCAAATTAAATTCTTTATTCTCATGGACGTCATTTTCAAAGTCCTAAAATCGGCTTTGGGGAAATGATTCTAGCCTATTCGCCCAGAAGGAGCACAATTTATATAGTGTGAAGTGATATTTTAATTCAACCAATGAGATAGAAGAAAATGGAACTTTTTCTCGTAATACATATTTGATTTCAAAGTTGTCCCGATACTCGAATCCATACACACATGTGTTAATTACTGTTAGAAATAAAATCAGAGGGTCTGGAGAGAGGGCTCAGTGGTTAAGAACAGTGGATGTTCTGGCTCGAAGACCCGCGTTCAAATCCCAGCACCCACATGGCAGCTAACTGTTGTCCGTAACTCCAGTTCCAGGGGATCTGACAGCCTCTTTTGTCCTCCACAGGCATTGCACAACACAGGTGCACTTACCTACATGCAGGCAATACACACATACACATAAAATAAAAATAATTTTTTTTTAATCTGAGGGGCAGGAGAAATGGCTCAGGGTAAAAAGCACTGGCTGCTTTTACAGAGGACCTGGGTTCAGTTCCCAGCATCTATATGACAGCTAACAACTGTTCCTAACTCCTGTTGCGAGAGGCAGGGGTCCCATGCCTTCTGACTTCCGTGGGCATTGCACTGGGGTGCATTTACATACATGTAGGCAATACACTCATACACAAAAAATAGAAATAATGAAAAAAAAATTTTTTAAGAAAATCTGAGGTCCAAGGACCCCACTGATAACATGCAAAAAGACACTTGATCATTGCAGGGCATGGTGGCCCACTTCTTTAATCCCAGCACTCAGGAGGCAGAGGCAGGTAGAGCTCTGTGAGACTGAAGCCAGTCCGTCTACATAGTGAGTTCCAGGCCAGCTGTGGCTACAGGAAGCCCCTGTCTCAAAACTACCAAAAAATAAAGACCATTCAGATGCAGTGAAAGCAACTAGGTAAGTTGTTCTATTTTGTTTCTCCATTGCTGTGACAAAACACTCTGACCACTACCAACCTGGGGAGGAAAGGGTTTATTTGTCTTACATCTCCCCGGTCACAGTTCATCTCTGAGGGAGCCCAAGGTAGAAACCCAGGGCAGGAACTGGAGGCAGGAGCTGGAGGAAAGCTGCTTACTGGCTTGGTCTTCTGGCCCCAGTTCAACCTTTCTCTGTTTTTGGTCTTTTTGAGACAGGGTTGTCGGGAGCTGCTAATCATTGAGCTGTGGCAGCCTTGTTTACTGAGTTTGTGTCATGCAAACCAGTACTTAACCTGCCCATTCAGGAGGAAGGTGTTTCTGGAGAGCCTCACAATACCTGACCTGGAGGCAATAGTGGTAAACAAAAGGATCAAAGAAGCCTTTGATCTGACTGCTCCTTGACCCTCAGATACAGGTAGGGAAATACAGCAGTTGTAAACTAATTGAGTTCTTCTGTATAAAAAGGCAGAGCTGATATAAACCGGAGCTGCAGTATTCACTGTCAGTCCTCCCAAACATCTTTTCTGTCTCCTTTTCTTTCTTTCAATCCTCACTCCCCCTTTCAGGTACTGTCCGTTTTGGCCGGCTGGCACCGGCACAGGGTCTCCCTGTAGCCCCAGCTGGCCTGGTACTCACTACATAGACCAGGCTGGTCTTGAACTCGATTTGCTTACCTCTGCCTCCAGAGTGCTGGGATTAAAGACGTCCACCACGCCCAGCCTCAACCTGCTTTCTTATACAACATAGGCCCACCTGCCCCGGGGGTGGCACAACCTGTAGTGGGCTAGGCCCTCCCACATAACTCGATGATCAAGAAGATGCCCCACAGGCCAGTCCATGGAGGAAATTCCCCAAATGAGGCTCCCTCAACATAGGTGTGTCAAGTTGACACTAAAGCTATCTAGCACAGCAAGGAAGCCTTTATCTTTTGCAAAAGGGTGTGTCGCATTAGTTAGAGCAAGCACAGAAGTCTGATTCATTTTTATCCTTAAGTACTGTGTCTTTTACCCTTCAGCTGGGGTCCCTCCTAAAACTCTTCCCCTGTTTGCTAGTTTTTCTTTTCTTCCTTTTAGGTTTTCTGAGACAGGGTCTCACTATGTAGACCAGGATAGCTTGAACTCACAAAGAGAGATCTGCTTAAGTCTACCTCCCAAGTACTGAGATTAAAGGCATGTGCCATCAGACCTGGCCAATGGTTGACTAGTTTTAAAACAGTCAGTACTAGGAAAATGAAGAAAAAGAGTGCTGGAATTAAAGGCATGCACCACCATGCCCGGCTTAACAAGATGTTTTTATGTGTATGTGTGTATTGCCTGCATGAAGGTAAGTGCACCCATGTTGTGGAATGCCCAAGGAGGACAGAAGAGGCTGTCGGATCCCCTGGAACTGGAGTTACAGACAGTTGTTAGCTGCCATGTGGGTGCTGGGATTTGCACCCTGGTCTTCAGCAAAAACAGCCAGTGTTCTTAACCACTGAACCATCTCTCCAGCCCCCAACAAGATGTTTTTAAGAATACTTTATTATTTGCTGGACTTGGTGGCACACGCCTTTAGTCCCAGACCTCAGGAGGCAGAAGCAGGTGGATCTCTGTGAGTTCAAGGCCAGCCTGGTCTACATAGTGAGTTCAAGTCAGCTGGGACTACGGGGAGACCCTGTCTCAAAAAGACAAAAAAAAGAATATTTTTATTTTTATGCATATGAGTGTATTGCCTGCATGCATGTAAGTACACCCATGTTGTGCAATGTCCAGAGAAATTAGAAGAGGGTGTCAGATACCCTGGAACTGGAGTTACCAGATGGTCGTTAGCTGCCATGTGGATGCTGGGAACTGAACCCAGGTCCCCTTCATCAGCAGCCAATGCTCTTAACTGCTGAATCATCTCTACAGTCCCTAAAAACAAAAATTTTCTAGGGGGAATATTCAAAGACTTGAATTCTATAGCCCATTGTGGTGGTGCACGCCTTTAGTCTTAGCTCTTGGGGAGGTAGAGACAGGTGCATCTCTGTGAGATCAAAGCCAGCCTGGTCCAAGGCTAGCTGGGGCTACAGGGAGACCCTGTCTCATTAACTGCTGAATCATCTCTACAGTCCCTAAAAACAAAAATTTTCTAGGGGGAATATTCAAAGACTTGAATTCTATAGCCCATTGTGGTGGTGCACGCCTTTAGTCTTAGCTCTTGGGGAGGTAGAGACAGGTGCATCTCTGTGAGATCAAAGCCAGCCTGGTCCAAGGCTAGCTGGGGCTACAGGGAGACCCTGTCTCAAAAAACACTATATATATATATATATATATATATATATATATATATATAATTTTTGAATTCTTGTCCTAAACCAGATTTATATATAGTGTTTGACAGGAAAGACTGATATATAATGTTTCTTATGTTCTAATTGGCATAGTTTCAGTCTAGGGGTATTGTTGGATTCATTTTCTCAGCCAATTAAAAAATTAAAAAGCAAGAAAAATCTCAGACCAGTGGAGAGCAACAGACAAATTTTTACTGAAAGATAAAGAATCACATTCAGGGGACTGGAGAGATGGCTCAGCAGTCAACAGCACTGGCTTCCCAGGTTCAATTCCCAGCACCCACATGGCAACTAACAACCAGTTACAGGGGATACAGTGCCCTCTTCTGTCCTCCCTGGGCACTGCATGACACAGGTGCACTTACATACATGCAGGCATAACACTCATACACATAAAATAAAAATAAATAAACCAAAAAAGGGGGGCCTTTTGCCAGACCAAGAAGAAACAGGAAGTCTGCTATTCTTATTACTTCTTAGTGATCCTGTTTGCTTACTAGGGATTTAGTCTCTTATACGTTACCCATTAAAGAGGTATTAAATGAGGATGGGGAATCTAGCTTGTGGTAGAGCATTTTGCTTACCATGACAAGGCTCTGGGTTTGAGCCTCTTGTGAAGGAAAGTTCCTGGCAAAGAAAGCTACACCTTCAACTGAGCCTTCTGCAAGGCTGATCAACGGATTAAAAGTTCAGTGACTGCAGAGCATTTGGAATGTTTCAAGTTCAGAGACAAATTATCTTAGGTCATCTTTAGCCCTCTTAATAGCCATGTGTTGTCCTCCTCTGTACCTGACCTAACATCCTTGTAGCCATTAATGTTGCCAGAATTTGGGGATTCCTTCATGGTCATCAGATCATACAGGGGAAAATAGGGTCCCCTTTTAGCATTCTTAGTCTCATTAATAAAATTTTAGATTGGACTCATAAAGAATCTTTAGGACAATTTTATTAGAGTTTAAGAGAAAAATGCTCAGGACAGGTAAGATATAAATCTCAACAGCTACCCAGAAGAGAAAAACAAAGGAGAGAAGGGAAAAAAAAAAAGATATCCATGCCTGTAGCCCACCTAGGGATGAGACACAATGGTGTACCTGCAACCACACAGTGGAGAGAAGAGCTTTAAAGAAAGAGGAAGAAATCAAAAATGTTGGGAAATCACACTTAGAAAAGAAAGGGGCTAGAGCGATGTCCTAGTGGTTAAGAGCACCTGCTGCTCTTGTAGAAGACCTGGGGTAGGTTCCCAGCACCAACAAGGCAGCTCACAAGCATCTGTAACTCCCACTCTAGGGAATCCAACACACTCCTCTGGCCTCCACAGGCACCAGGCAAACATATGGTGCACAGGCATACAGGCCAGCAAAACACTCACACACATAAAATAAAAATAAATAAGAAAAGAAAGAAAAAGAAAGAAAGAAAGAAAGAAAGAAAGAAAGAAAGAAAGAAAGAAAGAAAGAAAGAAAGAAAGAGAAAAAAGGAGAAGATATGGGCATACTTACAAAGCTTCATGTCTCTGGCCAGATAAGCAACTACATTAAGGGACTGGGACTGCAGTCAGGAAAAGGTTACCATCTCATTAACACACTAGGTATTCTGCCTCTTTTTTAGCATAGCTTAAGGACCCAGTCCAACTAGAATGTTAAGTCTCCATCCAGGCCCTTGAGTCATTCATTAGAACATTCATTTGGAATGTACAGAGCACTAGATTTTCAAATAACAGAAATGCTAACAATACTATCAGTATCTTAACCTATAACAAAGGTTTCTCCCATGTGTTTTAACCTGCCTACCTAATGTTTACCACGAATGTATTTGAAAAATGCCTTGATTTATGACTGTCTTTGTTCTGTTATAATAAAAACTTCATGAAACTGCTTCCACATTGGAATATGGAATTTGGAGTACCCTAAAGCTGTGTTCCTGAGCCATGATAATACTACAGAAATTTCCAAAGGTAAACATGATTGTCTTCAGAATGTCTTCAGATCAACTTTACAGCTGGCTGAATCCTGAAGAATAATTATCTAGTTGAGTGGAGGCAAATTAGAGGAACCCACCCCTCTCTCTGGTATACTGAGGCAGAAATGAAGTATTTCCAAAGCACTGTTAATTAAGTCTTTATCAGAAATCATCTTTTTCATGGTCATTTTTCCTTTATATAAAGTAAGGTGTTAGAGGCTGGGATGATTTCATTCTTCAACTGACAAATGTTTGGCCCTTCCCTAGTACCCTGATTGCCTTGAACAAAGGATTACCAAGCCAAGTATCCATCCAGATTTCCCACAATGCCAGCAAAGGCTGTTGTTATGAACACTCCAAAGATGCCCTGAGGAAACTACATGACAACCATAGCTGCTTGTTGCCAAAGCGCACGTCTGGCTCCAGAAGGCACTATCCCAGCCACGACTGTTTCTTTTCTCTTTTTTTCTTTTTCTTTCTTTCTTTACTTTCCTTTTTTTTTTTTTTTTCGGTCTTTGAGATAGGGTCTCCCTGTAGCCCCAGCTGGCCTAGAACTTGATACATAGACCAGGTTGGCCTTGAACTCACAGAGATCTACCTGCCTCTGCCTCCCAAGTGCTGGGATTAAAGGGGTATACACCACCATGTCCAGCTATGACTGTTTCAAATAATTTACACCAGGCTTCATTGCCATCTCCAGCCTCAGTAAACTCCTGACGACCTTGCAGACATTTTAACCCAGACCAGAAAGAGTGCACTTCCCCCAATGGCACCGTATAAAGTCTAAGATTAGTGCAAACACAGCTCTTCATTTGAATGAGTGACTAAAGATTCGGTGAAAGCATGGTCCTCCATTTGCATGAGAGATTACCTTGGATGGTGGACAGTCCTTCCTTTATTTTCATATAGGATTGCCATGAGTAATATAGCCATCATTGCTACACTCTTTCTTGCTATATAAGCTGGATATTCAACTTATTTTGGGAGCCACACAGGAGATACCCTCCCATGCTGCCCCTGATGTTGAAACATTAGGCTTCTCTTGCATGGTCTTTTCTTGGCTACTTTTGATCTTTACCATTACTAGACCAAACTGAGCTGATAGCATGAACAGAAGCAGAAGTGACAGTCGAACAGTGACAGGAAGGCAACCCAAGAGTTCCAGAGAACATCCAGAGTAGAAAGGATAAGAGACAATGAGGGTTCTGAAGAGCTGAAAACAAGAAAGTGTGTCCTCATCACTGGGAGAGTTCCAGAGTGCATGCAAGCCAAATGTCTCATGCCCACTGGGCACAAGAGCTTGTGAATGAAAAGTTCCCAGAAAAACCCTGAACTTTTTGCAAGCCTGACTAACTGATTAGCACTTCAGTGACTGGAGAGTTTGGAATGTTGCAGATCCAGAGAATATTTACAATTTATCTTGGGCCATGTTTAGCCCATAAATAGCTACTCCTTGCCTACCTCTGTTTCTGATTTAACATCTTGTGACTAACATAATGTATTAACTTAATAAAGAATTACTTCCACCAACCAAAAGGCGTATGTCATCAGATAGTATCTGAGCATATAGCTGAGGTTTATCTTTTGCTGTATGTATCTGCAGACTTAATGTTTCCATTTGAAAACTGTCTTGATTTATGACTTTTCTTTTGTTACTATAAAAACTTCATGAAACTGCTTCCACACTGGAACATGGCATTTGGAGTAACCTGAAACTTTGTTCCCAGGCCATGATCACTCATATTTGGCTCTAGAATAAACTATCTCTTAACCCTCTTGAGGTGAGAGTTATGCTTTTGCATTGACAAGCTACATTTCATATCGATACTCTAGACCTGAAAGCTGGAACACTTATCCTTGTATGACTAAGGCTCTCAGCACCTGAGGCCTATATGAGATAGTAGAGGGTACCATTGGCTGCAGCTTTCTGATATCTGTTGCTACCACTGACTGCTGCTAGAAGCTGAGGGTTACAATACCTGCCAGATGCCAGGGCCACTCATTTTTAAATCCTGAAGAAATAAGCCTTCAACCTGAATGCCTAGAGTCATAAGGTTTTGGCTTCTAAGCCTAGTGCAAAGCTGGTGAGACAGCGCACCTGATAAAGGCACTTGTCACCAAGCCTGACAATCTGAGTACAATCCCTAGAACCCGCATGGTGAAGGAAATAACAGACTCGAACAAGTTGTTCTCTGAACTCCACATGCATACTGTGGCACATACAAGCCTACATGATACATGTACCTGCACACACACACACACACACACACGCACACACACACACACACGAATGAATAAATAAATGTAATGAAGCTTGACACAATAGGCTTAAGACCTGTAAGCCTGTGGGTCTACCAGTCCAGCCTCTAAGCATTGGGAATTCAAGGACCTGGAATGGTCAGTCTACCCATGATTCCTATCCAGAGAGAGCAAAAGGATTCCAGCTAGCTGCTTGGTAACAGAAACATTTACCACTATTTCAAAGCTCTATTTCTTTTTTTTTTTTTTTTTTTTTTTTTTTTCACTTTTTTGAGACAGGGTCTCCCTGTAGCACCAGCTGGCCTGGAACTCACTATGTAGACCAGGATGGCCTAGAACTCAGAGTCTGCCTGCCTCTACCCCCAAGTGCTAGGATTAAAGATGTGTACTACCACACTCAGCTGATAGTACTTCTTTATGAAAAACTTTATTTTCTTGGGGGCTGGCGAGATGGCACCACAGTTAAGAGCACTGGGTGCTCTTGCAGAGGACCTGGGTTTTTGATTCCCAGCACCCACGTGGCAGCTAACAACCATCCATAACTCCAGTTCCAGGGGATCTGACACCCTCTACTGACCTCTGTGGGCACTGCACAACATAAGTGCACTTACATACATGCAAGCAATACAGTCATACACACAAAAATAAAAATAATAAAGCATATAAAAAACTTTATTCTTACAGTTACTATTTATTTGCTCCTTTTTTTTTTTTTTTGTAGTCTGGAGATCAGACCCAGGGCTTGGAGCATATTAGAAAAGAAGAACTCTATTGATAGTCAAGCTATACTCCCACTCCTTTTTCTTACTTTATTTATTTATTTTTTGTCTTTTTGAAACAGGGTCTCCCAGTAGCCCCAGCTGGCCTTGAACTCACAGAGATCCGCCTGCCTCTGCCTCCCGAGTGCTGGGACTAAAGGCGTGCGCCACCTCACCTGGCTACTTTTTTCTTTTTTTTGTTATTTGAGACAGGATCTTACTATGTAGCCCTGGTTGGCCTGGAACTCAGAGATCCATCTGCCTCTACCTCCCAAGTGCTGAGATTAAAGGCATGTGCCACCATGCCTAACTTTTTTTATATTTTAGAGGCTCTTCAGTTTATTTTTATTCATATCCCAAACAATATCCATTATCCATTATCTTATGGATCTATATTTACAGTGTTATTTTCATATAAAGAATGTTTTGTACCAGTCACACTTGGGATCCCAGCACTCAAGAATTTGAGAAGGGAAAAGTGCTGAAAATTTGAGGCTGGCCTGGGCTACAACATAAGTTTCAGACCAACCTGAGCTATAGAGTAAGATACTGTCTCGAAAACAAACAAAGACGATTTTTTTCTTTAATATATTCTGAGAGCCTGAAATTTTTTTTAACATTTATTTATTCTTATTTTATGTGTATGCGTGTATTGCCTGCATAAGTGCACCTGTGTCATACAATGCCCACAGAGGACAGAAGAGGCTGTTGGATCCCCTGGAACTGGAGTTACAGACAGTTGTTAGCTGCCTTGTGGGTGCTGGGATTCGAACCTGGGTCTTCTGCAAGAACAGTCAGTGTTCTTAACCACTGAGCCATCTCTCCAGCCCCAAGCCTGAAATTCATTTACTCTAGAAATAAAGCAAATGAAAATACTATTTGGGACTAGTAATGTGTCTCTGTTTGTACAAGGGCTTGCCTAGTATGCAAGATGCCCTGGGTTCAATCCACAGCACCATATAAAACCAGGCATAAGGCTGGGCGTGGTGGCGCATGCCTGTAGTCCCAGCACTTGGGAGGCAGAGGCAGGCAGATCTCTGTGAGTTCAAGGCCAGCCTGGTCTACATAGTGAGTTCCAGGACAGCTGGGGCTACAGGGAGCCCCTGTCTCAAAAAGAAAATAAAACCAGGCATAAAGCCAGGCGTGGTGGCACACACCTTTAATCTCTCACCCAGAAGGCAAAGGCAAGTAGATCTCTGTGAGCCTGGTCTACACAGCAAGTTTCAGGCCAGCTGCAGCTACAGGGTAACCATGTCTCAAAAACATACAAAACCCAAACATAGTGGCACATGACTGTGATTTCAGCACTCAGGAAGCAGAGGCAGGATATCAGGCTTGATCCTAAGACTGTTTAAGAAGAAAATAACACTTGATTCTCCATCCATGTCATCTGAGAGCTTCCACTTAAGATAGAAGCTGACCGAAATATTGAAAATGGATATTACTTTAAAAGTGTATAACCACAACTATTTGTGTTTATGCGTTTGGTTTATTTCCTCCTGAACTAAAAGAGGAAAAATGATTGAAAATGTTAGAAATAAAATCTCAGGTGTGGTAGTGCATACCTTATCCCAGGACTGGGGAGGTAGAGGCAGGGAATCTCTGTGAGATCAAGGCCAGCCTGGTCTACATAGTGAGTTCCAGACCAGCTGGGGTTATAGAGAGACCCTGTCTCAAAAAAAAAAAAAAAAACCCTCAGGTCCAAGGACCCCACCAATACTGGACAAAGAATACAAGGACAAAGTGAAAGTAACTCTCTGCAAGGCAGCTTTTACTTTTGGCAAAAGGGTGGGTTGTATCATTCAGATTGAACAAGCACACTTGACCAGAAGTTTGAAATGTTTTTTATCCCTAAGAGTACTGTGTCTTTTCCCCATTGGCTGGGATCTGACCTCACAGCCTTTCCTAGATGGTTAGTTTAAAAGAATCTGAGCAGGGGCCCGGCTGATGGTGCACACCTTTAATCCCAGCACTTGTACGGCAGAGGCAGGTGGGCAGATCTCTGTGAGTTCAAGACCAGCCTAGCAGCCTGGCAACCTGGTCTACATAGTGAGTTCCAGGCTACAGAGAGACCCTGTCTCAAAAAGACAAAAAAAAAAATCTTTTAGCCGTGGCATGGTGGCACACTCAGGGGGCAGAAGCAGGCAGATCTCTGTGAGTTTGAGGACAGCCTGGTCAACATAGTAAGTTCCAGGCCAGCTGGGGCTACAATAAAAACCAAAAAGGAATCTGAGCAGAGGATAGAGAGATGGCTCAGCAGTTAAGAGCACTGGTTGCTTGGCCAGAGGACACAGGTTCTGGTTCTCAGCACCCATATGGAACCTAACAACTGTCCATAACTCCAGTTCTGGGGAATCCTATAGCCTCTTCTTTCCTTGGCACATTTGCATGCAAGGTTGCACTTCCATACATGCAGACAAAACATTCATACACATAAAATAAAAATCAATATATAAAAAACATTGGAGGGCTGGAGAGATGGCTCAGTGTTTAAGAGCACTGACTGCTCTTGCAAAAGACCTGGGTTTGATTCCCAGCACCCACATGGTGGCTAACAACTGTCACTCCAGTTTCAGGGGACTCCGACTCCCTCTTCTGACCTCCACAGGCATTGCACAACAAGGGTGTACTTACATGCAGCCAATACACTCATAAATATAAAATAAAAAGAACAATTATTTTTAATTTTAAATAAGCTGGCATAGTGGCACACGCCTTTAATCCTAGCACTTGGGAGGCAGAGGCAGGCAGATCTCTTATAACTTCAAGGCCAGCTGGGGCTACAGGGAAACCCTGTCTCAAAAATACCCCCTCCAAATATTTAATTAAAAAATAAAAGACTAAACAAAGGAAAGGGAAAAAGGTTGAGCAAAGAGAGAGAAGAGTTCAACCACCACAGACCATGACATTTGGGGATTGTAACAGGGTTTTGTTTGTTCTGGTTTTTTGTGTGACTTTTTGAGACAGGGTCTCCCTGTAGCCCCAGCTGGCCTGGAGCTCACTATGTAGACCAGGCTGGCCTTGAACTCACAGAGATCTGCCTGTCTCTGCCTCCTGAGTGCTGGGATTAAAGGTGTCCACCACCATAGCCATAATACAGTTTTTGCATAAACAAAATTTTACAGGGTTGGGGGTGGTTAAAAGGTTTGAATTCCTTGTCATGCAATGCTGTGGAGGTCAGAAGAGGACATCAGATTCCCCTGGAACTGGAGTTAAGGACAGTTTGTAGCTGCCATGTGGGTGCTCTCTGCAACCAGGCCCTCTGCAAGAGCAGTCAGTGCTCTTAAATGCTGAGCCATCTCTCCAGCACCACCACCCCCAACCAAAGTTTTAAAGTAAACCAAACTTTTGCCTGTCAAACCAAAATCAAATCTAAAGAAGGGTTTATTACCTACAGAAAGGAAATTGCTGGGGATATTTTCCAAACCAGTGTCTCCCCAAACATAGGCAACAAAGAGATTTTATGAGGAATACACAGGAGTATTCATGTTAGAAAGACTTCACCACAAGTACAGGCAGACACTATCCTGAACATTCTCAGTTCCAGAGCATGTTTCTTCATACAATGCATCTCAAAATTGGCAGAAGGGATTGCACCCAGGACAGAGAATTTAGCGTTATATTATTGCTGCCCCCTCCCCTTTGTGTGTGTGTGTGTGTGTGTGTGTGTGTGTCTGTGTCTGTCTGTCTGTCTGTCTGTCTGTGTCTGTATCTGCATGTATGTGTCTGTGTATTTGTGTATATATTGTAGCCCTAAGGATCTAACCTAAGGCCTGCAGCATGCCAGGCTAATGTTCTACCATTAAGCCATATCATCAGTCCAAGAATTTAGCATTATAATGAATTATACTGAGCAGTTTATTTTATACCACATTGAAGAGTGACTAAGTGATTTTGGCTGATTTAAGCTGGTTCCTTGTGATTTTCTCTAGAAGCCTGTGTTATCTAAAGAAGAAGAAGAAGAAGAAGAAGAAGAAGAAGAAGAAGAAGAAGAAGAAGAAGAGGAGGAGG
>NW_008351958.1:4355079-4359019 GCF_000622305.1 Nannospalax galili | reverse complement strand
GAGGAGGAGGAGGAGGAGGAAGAGGAAGAGGAAGAGGAAGAAGAAGAAGAAAAAAAAAAACTCTAAGAATGCATTTAAAGGGACATCAGCTTTTTGTCCTGCCAAGCACAGGCACTTGCCCCTAAAAGTTCCTGCCTAGGAACTAACCATGAGCTTTTTAAAAGAGTTTATGCAAAGCTGAGCGTGGTGCATGCCTTTAATGCAAGCACTTGGGAGGAAGAGGCAGGTGAGTTCTGTGAGTTCAAGGCCAGCCTGGTCTCCATAGTAAGTTCCAGGCCAACTGGGGCTACAGGGAGACCCTGTCTGAAAAAGACGAGAGAGAGAGAGAGAGAGAGAGAGAGAGAGAGAGAGAGAGAGTTTATTCATGAGAAAAAAAAAGTATATTCACAAGGTACCAATCATGTAGGGACAGAAGAATAAGACTCATATGCCTCCCTGACAGCAGATAGCCTTTACAAGTGTTGATGGATAAAGATATGGGATGGTAGATACGATGGTTCAGTGGGTAAAGGCTTGGTGTCTGTTACCAAGCTTGATGACCTGAGTCCCAGTTCCCACATTGGGGGGGCGGAGAGAACCAGCTCCTGAAAGTTGTCCTCTGGCCTTCATACTTGTGCTGTGGGACATGGGCGATCCTAAACAAGGACACAAAATAAATAAAATTGCATTTTTTTGGTCTTTCTGAGACAGGGTCTCTCTGTAGCCACAACTGGTCTGGAACTCACTATGGAGACCAGGCTGGCCTCAGTCTCACAGAGTTCCATCAGCCTCTGCCTCCCATCTTGTAAAACTTTAGTTTACGCAGGGATTAAAGGTGTGCACCACAACATCCAGCTTAAAGTTGCAATTTTTAAAAAAGGGTGGTCTGAGATTGGGGAATGGTAATAAGAGGAAAGAAAAAGTAATCAGTGATCTGTACATGCATAAATCAAATGAAATAGATTTTTTCTTGGATACACGGTTAGAAAATATCAGAATTTGCATGGTCTTATAAGCGAAGCAGTGGGTTTGTACCTTGTTACCTGCAAATCTGAGAAAAAACAAAGAACAATCAAGAGATAACAATGGTCCTACATTCATAGTGGCACACACCTTTAATCTTAGCATTCAGGGAGCAGAGGCAGATGGCTCTCTTATGAGTTCCAGGCCAGCCTGGTCTATTACATAGTGAATTCTAGGCTAGCTGAGGCTGCACAGTGAGACCCTGTTTCAAAACAAGAAAAGATGAGTGGAGATGCATTTGAAAGATTTTTTACCTGCAGCAGGTAAAGAGAAGACCTTCCTTAAAAAAAGGAAGTAGAGCCAAGCTTGGTGCAACACACCTTTAATTACAGGCAGAGGCAAGGGCAGGCAGATCTCTGTGAGTTTGTCTCCATAAGTTCCAGGTCAGCCAAGTCTACACAGTCAGACCCCATGTCTGTCTCAAAAGAAAAAGAAAAAAAGAAAAAGAAAAAGAAGGCAGCAGAGACTCTTCAGGGAATTTATCTACATTCATCTAGGAAAAAAAGAGCTTTAGGGGAAGTCACATTCATGAGTGCCAGAAACCAGTTCTGGGTCACAAAAAAAGAGATTCATTCCAATTTTAAAAAAGTCTTTATAAGGCAAAACTGTACTTCTGCTCATAAGGATGCACAGTTCATAAAAGCAGAGAAGTAAACAAACCAAGCAAGAAATTTGACAGCTTTCTATCGTAATGCACCGGTTCTTTTCCCTACTGGCTGCAGTCCTACCTCACGGTCTTTCACAGGGCTGGCTAGTTTGAAAAGAACTGGGGCAAAGGAAATGCAGGCAAGGGGGAAGGGGTCAGCTGCTTTGAATCATCAAGTTCTGGGAATGAAGCAGGGCCTTTTCATAAACTGAAGTTTTACAAGATAATGCATTTAAAAGATTTTAATTCCTTATCATAAATTTTACAGTGTTTGACAGAAAAGCTGATATTTTATGTTTCTTATATGAGCATGAGCATGATCAGTTTAGGGTCAACTATTCAAGAAGAAAAAAATGCAGGCACACTTGTAGACCTGCTCAGTTTGGAACATAAAGATGTTTAACACAAAAGGGTACCAGAATGCTTCTGGGCATGAATAATTTCTTCCCAAAACTTTTGGCTAAAAGGAAAGTAAAGGATACTGTGAAAGTACATTAATATAAGAGTTTTTCCCAGCCAGGCTTCAATGGTGCACGCCTTTAATCAGCACTCTGGAGGCAAAGGCAGAAGGATCTCTGTGAGACAGAGGCCAACCTGGTCTACATAGTGAGTTCTAGGCCAGCTGGGGTTACAAGGAGACACTGTATCAAAAAAAAAAAGTTTATCCTTAAAGGGTCCTGACTCATTTGGCCACGTATAGTAGCCCAAGAGAAGGGTCAGAGTTTCAACCAGCTTCAAACAGACATAGCTTCCCAGTTCTAAGTTCCGTAAAAAAAAATTTAGGCAACTATTGCCATCATGACTGATGTCACAGGTGGCATCTATAGCAAAATTACTAGTAAGACACAGCTTAGCTACAACACCTTCAAAATTTGCAATCCAAAGCAAGTTAGGCTAACTTAGGGAGGTAGAGTACCTGATAATCAATGGTCACCAAAGGTGTCACCAAAGACATCCCAAACCATTGTCACTTGCCCAAAAAGAATAAGAAAATGCCAAAAAGGAGTGAGCAAAACATTTAGATTTATGGGACTGGAGAGATGGCCCAGTGGTTAAGAGCATTAGCTGCTCTGGCAGAGGATCTGAGTTTGATTCTCGGCACCCACATGGTGACTAACAACCATCTGTAACTCCAGTTCTAGGTTATCTGATTCCCTCTTCTGACCTCTGCAGGCATTGCACAACATGGGTGCACCTACCTACATGTAGCCAATACACTCATACACACAAAATAAAAATAAATAAAATATTTAAGGAGCTCCTAGTGGACAGCCTGAGAGAGTAAGTTCGGACCTCCATCAGTGTAGCGGCTATGATCTCAGCAGACTGCCAGAGGGTGCCCAGTTCTGGCCTCCCTCTGGCCTCCCTCTGGCAGAGGGTCTGAGAATGCAGGGGACTGCCTGAGAGCCCACGGATCCTGCCTCCACATGGTAATGAGCTTCCCCTAATTGCTACAATACCCATCCTGCTACCTGGGATTTTGTGAGGCCCCTCTCAAGGCCCCAGGGCAGCTCTGGCTTTGGTAGGATAAGGCTTAGATCCTAGCAGACAGCCTGAGAGGGTAGGTTTCAATCTCCATTGGTGTAGCGGCTCTGATCTCAGCAGACCACCAGAGAGTGCCAAGTTTTGGCCTCCCTCTGGCATAGGGGCTGAGAAGCAGGGGACTGCCTGAGAGCCCCTGGATCCTGCCTCCACATGGTGAAGGAAGCCTGAGTGTACCTGAGTGGAGCCTGAACTGGACTTCTGTGGGTACTTCTGAAGAGCTGATCTGAAGCCATCACTTCCCTCCAAATTAAACCTGAAAGAACCTGAACCCTGTACCAACCGGCTTACCCAACCAATAAAGAAAGGATCTAGGCACTCCGATAATACAAACAGACGCATACTTCAACTTAATTCTCATATCAGAAACATAAACAACAAAAGAAATTCACATGCCAAAATCACAATGAAAAAATAATAAAATGGAAAGCCAAAACACTATGTCCCCACCAAACTTGACCAATCCTGTAGAAGAGAGACCCCCTAGAGATAACCTGAGACACTGAAATTAAAAGAACAATCATAAACATGATCAAGGAATTCAATGAATTTAAAGAACACACGAACAAACAAATCAAAGAGCTAAAAGAAGATAGTGATAAACTTCTGAATTAATTCACAAGAGATAGAAACATTGAAGAAAACTCAGGCAGAAATGAAGGAACTGCAAAACTCAAGCCAACTTGAAACAACAGGGGAAAGTCTCACCTCTAGAATGAATGAAATGGAAAACAATATCAACACTGGAGG
>NW_008351958.1:4340159-4354854 GCF_000622305.1 Nannospalax galili | reverse complement strand
CCCCATACATATACCGGAAGCACAGAGAACATCAAATAGACAGGACCAGAAAAGAAACTCTCCAAGGCATATCATAGCAAAAACACTAAATGTACAGAACAAAGAGAGAATACTGAAAGCAGTAAAAGAGAAATGTCACATATAAAGAAAAAGCCCATAGAATTACAGCTGACTTATCAGTGCAAGCTATGAAAGCCAGAATAGCCTGGACCAAGGTATTTCCAGTTCTACATGACAATAGATGCCAGTCCAGAATACTTTACCTAGCAAATATGCCTATGATAGTTGAGGGGGAATGAAAAATCTTTCATGATATGAATAGCCTGAAAGAATACATGTTCACAAAACCAGCCCTTCAAAGAACACTTGAAGCAATACAGAGAGCAGAGAAAGAAACAACTATGCCAGGGGCAACAAAAGAAAATAAATAAAAGGTATATCGAGGAAAAACAAAATTAGAGAACACAAACAGCAATCAAAATGATGGCAACCAATACATACCTTTCAATAATAACCTTAAATATCAATGGGCTGAATGCCCCAGTCAAAAGACACAGGCTAAGCGAATGGATTAATTGTATTAGAAAACAGAATCCATCTCTTTCCTGTCTGCAAGAAACCCATCTCACCTTCAAGGACAGGTACTACCTTAAGGTAAAATGATGGAAAAGAATATTCCAAGCAAATGGCACTAAGAAACAAGCAGGGGTTGCAATTCTAATACCTGATAAAGACTTCAAAGTAAAACTAATCAGAAGAGTTAAGGAGGGTCACTTCATTCTGATCAAAGGAACAGTTAATCAAGAAGATATTACAATCCTTAACATATATGCACCATACTCTGGTGCACCCAAATTCATAAAAACAACACTATAGGACTTTTTTTTTTTTTTTTGGTCTTTTTGAGACAGTGTCTCCTTGTAGCCCCAGCTGTCCTGGAACTCACTGTGTAGACCAGGCTGGCCTTGAACTGACAGAGATCCACCTGCCTCCGCCTCCCGAATGCTGGGATTAAAGGCATGTGCCACCATGCTTAGCTAACACTATAGGACTTTAAGACACAGATTAACCCCAACTCAGTAATAGTAGAGGACTTCAATACCCCACTGTTTCCATTAGACAGGTCAACTGGACAAAGAATAAACAGAGAGACGTCTGAATTAAATGATACCATACATCAAATGGACCTAACAGATATCTTTTGAATAGCCCACCCAAGCACCAAAGAAAACACTTTCTACTCCACACCCCATGGAACTTTTTCAAAAATTGACCACATAATGGGCCACAAAACAAACCTCAACAAATACAAAAAAATTGACATAATTCTATGCATTTTGTTGGACTACAATGCAATAAAGCTCAAAATCAGCACTGGACAAAGCCCTATTGGCAATTTGGATAACCTCTTCAGAGGATGGTATAATAAGAATAGGAGGTAGGAATTGGCTAGGCAGTTAGGGGAAAAAGACCCCAAAGAAAAATAGCCAGTTTCTTGGCTAAAAGTCAAAATGTCCTTGGGCCTCTTAGCAACATACTCTGTTCCAAAGGCCAAAAATGTCGAAAGTATTTGGGAGCTTGTACCTAATCCTTAAAAGATTTTAGGGTTACCTCTTCAGAGGGGGTAATGTTAGAGTAGCCAAAAGCCCCACAAAATAAATCAATCAAAGAAGAAAGAGTATATGAAGTTATCGGAAAAAACTGATGGGGAGATATGGAAGGAGTTGAATTGAAGGGAATGGGCATGGATTTGATCAATGCATGTATGAAATTCTCAATAAATTATTTATTAAAAAAATAAATACAGCATAGTACCAGCAAAAAATAAAATAAAATATTTAAAAACAAAAACCATTCTAAATGGTTTATTAAAGAAAAGTGAAAAGGAACTCTTGAGAGTTGGAGCAGCTACAAGGGAGTGATACTGCCCAGTTTCCCTGCCCTATGACATTTTATGTGTCATTCAGTGGGAATTGGTCTTTTTTTTAAAGCATATTTTGGGCTACAACAGTAGAGTCCACATGCCCTACGGTTGCATCTTCCACCCAGCCTGAGAAATAAACCAATCAGGGGGAGTCCTGATTCCCTACGGCTAGTGGGCCCCACCCTTACTGCCTAGGGTTGTTCAGATTTTCCCTCAGCTTCATCTCTTCTGTAACCCAATGCCTCTCTTCCCCATCAAACTATTTTAAGCTATCAATACAACCAAAAGTCATTACTTCTGCAAAGTCTTTGAAAAATTAATTCAGGGCCACATGTTCCATTTTTGCAATCAATCTTTTAAAAGTATACCTTCCAAGTTGAGCATGGTGGCCCATGCCTTTAATTCCAGCACTTGGGAGGCAGAGGCTGGTGGATTTCTGTGAGACCCAGGCCAGCCTGGTCTTCATAGCAAGTTCCAAGCCATTTGTGGCTGCAGGGAGACCCTGTCTCAAAAAAAAAAAAAAAGTGTACCTTCTACCTGTGAAGTCAGCTAGAACAGCCTTTCTGAGCCACCCACCCACTGAGGCACACACCAGTAATTTCAGCAGTCAGGGGTTGGAGCACAAGGACTGCAAAGTGGAGCTGGAGGACAGTTTAGGACTACATAGGAAAACATTGTTTAAAAATCAAAACGAGGCTGGCGTGGTGGCACATGCCTTTAATCCCAGAACTTGGGAGGCAGAGGCAAGGCGGATCTCTGTGAGTTCAAGCCTAGTCTGGTCTACATAACGAGTTCCAGGACAGCTGGGGCTACAGGAAAACCCTGTCTCAAAAAGACAAAAAAAAAAAACAAACAAAAAAAAAAAACCAAACAAAAAAAAAAAAAAAAAAAAAAAAAAAAAAAAAAAAAAAAACCAACAACAACAACAACAGAAAAAAAACGAAAAGAAGGGAAAGTGGTGCAGGGCGGTGGATTTTGGAGTAGAAGGACAGTGTGGGCTACAAAGTACTTTGTTAGCTACCAGGGTTACCCTGTCTTCAAAAATTCAATAGGTTGGGCCATGCGAGGAGGAGCAGCCATTAAGCACTCAGGAGAAAAAGGCAGGCAGATCTCAAGGCCATCCTAGTCTAACCTGCCAGTTCCAGTCCAGCTGGGACAACAGGGAGACTGTTTCAAAAACAAAATAAAATTCAATAGGCTGGACCCGATGGTGTACGCCTTTAATCCCAGCACCCGGGAGTCAGGCGGATCTCTGTGAGATCAAGGCCAGCCTGGTCTACATAGTGAATTCCAAGCCAACTAGGGCTACATAGTGATACCCTGTCTCAAAAAACAAACAAACAAACAAAAATAAAATTCAGGAAAAAAACAAAGCCTTTTTGGAAAACGTTATTAGTTCCACAAATTCCAGATTGTCCATATCTACTTTCTTTTGTGGACTTTGTTAAACAATAGTGACTAGTTGAGTAACTACAAGTATCTTCAGTCTACGTTCTCTTCAAGCTCACTCCACAAAAACGGAAGAGGGTGAATTTATTGAGCTATTTTTTTTCCAGGAAAGGTCCCTGGGTAACCACAGGAAAGCGGGTGAAAAGGATAGGCTGAACTGTGATGCGGAAATAGGGTGAAAATATGGGGTGTGGGGTGGGTGGGTGAGGAACTAGATGGCCGGACCCAGATTTTGAGCTATGGTGGCAGGCGTCAGGGAAGAGAGAAGAGTGTGTGGGCGTGGCATATTTTCAGTAAACACTGACCTAAACTGGGAAGAGAGGAAATGAGGCAAGCACACACAGCGAGCTAAAGAGATGCTCATCAGTGTGTATTACAACTTCTCAGAAAGGTCAGATGCCACTTCCTCAAGGGTACAACCTTATTTAGCACAAAAACTGCATTTCCATGTCTCAGGTTTCCCTTTGTAATCTCCCATTTCCGGGTTAGCTCGAAAGGAGACGCAGGGATACTCCTTAAATTCACCAAAATTCGATTCGGAGCACGGGAAACTACAAATCCCGAGATGCAGCGCGCTGTGTCTGCGCAAACTCAAGCAAAAACTTCAGAAACTACACATCACAGAATGCACTGCTGTCTCATCTCTTAGAAATTAAATCCGGACAGCGGTGCATGCTGGGAATCCAGAAGGCCTTAGCATCTCATTGGTTGAGAGTTGGTAGTACCTGCTCTTAAATCGGCCTGTACTTGGGATGAGAAAGGGAGGCGATCCTACGTACTTCCTCCTGAATGGAGTGGGTCACTGGCTGTGTTCCCGCCTCACCAGGTCTCCCGCGCGGTGCAGAAAGCGGCTGTGACCGACGGAAGTAATTCCTTCCAGTGCCCCGGAACCCGCGGGGGTAGGCAGCTGGGGGTGGGGGGGCGGCCCTGAATAGGGGCTGTGGCGGTACACGGGGATACGGCTGCGGTGGCTGCAGGACTGGCTTGTAAGTGTCGGGCCGGAGGGAAACAGGGCGGCGGGTTTGCGCGGATACCTTGGAAGGCGCGTTCGCCATCCCCCTGATTCACCCCTTCCCATCTGGGCGGGGAAGGAACGGAAGCTCCTCAGCTCTCCGGCCTGCCCAGTTTCTGGTTTGGGGGGAGGGGAGAGGAGGGAGGTTGGTGGGACCTTTCCTGGCGCGGCTTGGTGGGCTTGGAGAGCGCTGGCAGGACCCGAGGCTGCTGGCCAGCCTGGGCCTTCTCCGAGTGGGGCGCGGGGAGGGTGGAGTTAGGAGCATGGCAGCCCTGTCGTTTTTTCTTTTTTGCCTTTCTCATGTCCGCTCAAATTCAAGGAAATTAGTCCCTACTCTCAAGAGAGGGCCCTCGCTCCTTTCAGCTGCTGGAGCCCCAAAAGTTTACCTTCTGGGCAACTTCGGTGATCTCTGTTAGGATAGCCCGGGACATTCCTGCATCCGCCTCCCAGTTTTGTCTGAAAGTGGTATAAGTACACTGCCCCTTAGTTTCCCTTAAGGAGCTGAAATATCTTTAGATGAGTGTGGAGTTCGTGTCATTTAAAGCAGTGTAGAAAGCAACTTAAATCTTTAGTTTTAAAACTTCGTTTTCAAACTGCTAAATTTGCTTTTTAATCTCCTAGTTGCTGTTTTCTGTAAAATGATTTAAAATGATAAATATCTGGTCTCGTTTCCATTATGATTCACGTTTTCTGGTTCACAGTGGAGTAAGCATTCTGGGGATTCAGTAAGGAAAAGGCTGTAGTTCCTGTCATGGATATTTCTTTATTGGTAGTGGTGATTTGGGATTCCTTCCTGTCCTTGTCCACTCCAGTTCAAAAAGACAGGCTCTGACTGTGTAGCCCTGGCTAGCCTGGAACTCAGAGATCCACAAGCCTATCTCCCTAGTGCTGAGATTTAAACGCCTGCAGCACCACTCCCAGCCCCTTTTTATTTTTTTAATGTGCTGGGATTAACCCTGGGCCTCAACCGCCCTGTATTCTGAGTGCCACTACACTGTATCCCCAGCCCCCTATTTAATTTATAAATGGCTCCTCATTTTAAATAGGACAGTTCTCTAATTACTGCCAGGCTAGGACTATAACTTGATGGAGAGTGCTTGCCTAATGTGCAAGAGGGCATTAGGTTGGATATTCAGGAGCACACAAAAATGTTGGTTTAGTATCTTATAATTACCAGCCAAAAATACATCAGCAGGCATTGATGGCCCACACCTTTAATCCTAGAAATTGAGGAGGTAGAGGCTGGGATTAAAGGAGTGTGCCACCACATCCTGCTCACTCTCATATCTTGAGATAAGATTAGGTTGCCTGGGCTGGTCTTTGACTGGCTATGTAACTTAGGCAGATAGGCCTTCAATTTGCAATTCTCCTGCTTCACTCATCCGGGTTTAGATTGTCTTATGTACAGAAACTGTTAGAAATACTAGCAACGTCCCATACTTTTCATGAACTGAAATAAAGGAATTTGAAAATGCTGTCTAAAAGGGAGATCCTATGATTTTTAAGGGTGAACCAGACAGACCCTGGGAGCACACTGTACTCTGGAGCCCATAAATTCCGTATTGAATGTTTATTATTGCTTATTAAAAGTGGGGAGTTGAATTATAAATTACAGGAGGTATAAGGGATATGATTTCAGGCTGATTGAATCATAAAATAGGCTAGACTGGGCTTTTAGACACAGTGTAATTAATTTCCTTTATTGGGGAACAATCAGAATTCCTGTCACTTAATCTGGGTCTCAAGATGGAATGCCTAACAGAATAGAAATTCAGATATGGAAATGAGCTTGGGTCTAAATAGGTTTCTTTTTTATTTTATTTTTCATTGGGGAGGGATCCCATAGTATTCTTGTGGAGATCAGAGGAAAACTTTCTGGAGTCTGTTCACTCCTATCATATAGGTACCAGGGATGAAACTCGGGTTGTTAGTCTTGGCCACAAGTTGTCTGAGCACCCTAAGCTTGTATATCTGCTAAGGTAGCTACTAAAATTGATTGTAAGGTTTGTTTTTGTTTTTTCATTCATCGTCAGGGACCCCTTGGAAAAATCTGATAAAAAGCCTTGGAGCTTCTTGTTCCTCTTACTCCAAACTGAAGCTATGTCCCAAACTATATATTCGGATTCAAGGGTTTTTGGTACTAATTCATTAGCCTGTAGAAGGAAGGGACTACAGTTTAAGAACCTACTTGAATTAGGAATTGTTGGTTGTGTAATTACCCTGTGGTGTTGGGAATTAAACTCAGAGCCTTGTGTATTCTAGTCAAGACACAGCCAAATTCCCAGCCCAGATTTTACATTTTTTAAAATAGTTGAACAAGGAAAGGGCTTAGCAGTTCAGAGGACCAGTGTTTAATTCCCAGTCATGGTGGCTGACCACCTGTGACTCCATGATAGCCAACATCCTATTCTTCCCAAACCTAAAAGATAGACATGAAACTCACACACATAAAGACACACACACAAAGATATTCAATCCTTTTTTAAAAATCCAAAGAAAGGAGCTAGGCATAGGGGCACATTAATGCACTTGGGAGGTGTAGGTAGGTAGATCTGAGTTTTGAGGCCAGCCTAGTCTACATAATTACGTGCCAGGACTACATAATACTGACAACCAAGTAAATATCCTATGACCCTTTACAGAAAGATTGCTGCCCTGTAGTACAGTGTAGTGTGAGAATAGTGCAGCACAGTACAGTAGAGTTTTATTTTGTCTACAGACTTACCTTGACCGCCATCTGTACTTGCACATGGTAGGTTCTTGCTTCTCCACATATTTGATCAAACTTTGAATTTGAAAATAGAATCATAGCAGCATTTTAATGTGTTTACTTTACAGTGTTCTAGACACCATTCTAAGTTTTTTGTAAGATTTTTTTTTTTTTTTTAATTTATCTGTGACTCTGGGTATATGCACATGAGTGCAGGTACCTGCAGAGGCCAGAGAACATCAGATCCCCTGGACCTGGAATTATGGGCATGTGTGCTGGGAACCAAATTCAGGTCCTCTGCAAGAGCAATACATACTGTTAACCTTTGTTTGAGCCACCTCTTCAACCCACCAAACTACTCTTGGAAAAGCTTTATTTTTTAAAAAATAAATTTTATTTATCATTTTTTTGTGTATGCATGTATTGCCTACATGTAGGTAAGTGCACACGTGTCGTGCAATGCCCTTGGAAGACAGAAGAGTGTTGGATCCCCTGGAACTGGAGTTACAGACAGTTGTTAGCTGCCATGTGGGTACTGGTATTCGAAACTGGGTCTTCTGCAAGAACAGCTCCCAGAAATGGTATATTTTTACAGTTGAAGAAACTAGGCCAGAAAGCATAGGTAACTTCCTCCTAGTGACAGAGAACTGGTTTGGGGGGAGGGTGAGGTGTGCATTCTAAAGCCAAATGCAAAAGTACATTATGTGTAAGGCTGAAATCACATCTTCAGGAATGATAGAAAAGGAGATGAAGCAGGATGGTATAGCAAAAGATTCTGTGCCTACCCCAGACTTTTCCTAAGCATTGAAGCTCTTGTCTTGGCTGAGGGTGAGGCTTAATGGTAGAGGGCTTGCCCAGCATGTACAAGAAACACCATGTGTTCTAGCCATGCCTCAGCTTGTCATTCACTATTCTATTTGATAAGGCCCCATTATTCCCTAGACTCTCTGACCTTGTCCTACTCTCTCCTTCACTCCCATCTCTGACCACCTGACAAACTGGTCTTGCTCTTGCCTCAGATATCCATGACTCACTCCCTTCAGGTTTCTCTCAAGTGTCAGTGAGGCCTCTTCACCATCCTGAATAACCACCTCTCCCCTTCTCATTCTCTGTCTACCTTACCCTGCTTTATTTTTTTCCCTATAGAATTTGATCCATCTCACCTGGGTTGTGTTTTTGTTTTGAGACAGGGTCCTCATGTAGATCAGGCTGGCCTGGAGCTCACAGAGATCATCTTACCTCTGCCTACCCAGTGCTGGGATTAAAGAAGTGCACCCAGTTTATTTTGTTGGTTTTTTTGTTTGGGGTTTTTGTTTTTTGTTTGGGGTTTTTTGTTTGTTTGTTTGTTTGTTTTTTATGAGACAGTGTCTGTCTCTATAGTTCTGGATGGCCTGATAACTCATTTAGTAGCCTTGACTGATCTTGAATTCTTGGTAATCCTACTGACACAGCCTTCTAAGAGCTGGACTTTAAGTTATGCCCCACCAAGCTAGACTTTGTTGCTACCATTCTTCCCAGGAAGTTAAAGTCTGTTAAATTTGTCTGTGTCTCCAGTACCTAGGACAGCACTTGACACACTAATCCTCAGTGTAGTATTTGTGGGATAAATGAATTTCTAAACTGGTTTTCAACAACACTAAGCTACTGTGTACATCTGAAACTGTCTGACTGGGGTCATTGATTGCTTTGTCTAGATCACCGTCTCCTTCCAGTTTGGTAAAAAAAAAAAATACCTCCATCAATCAAGAACCAGATCAAAAGCTGTCTGTTAATTTTAGCACATTTTCTCTTAAAGATTTGTAACCACCACTGATTTACTTTCTTTTGGGACAGTTACTTTCCTCCCCTTTTTGCTAACATCAGCTTATCTAGAAAATTTGAGTTACTTTTATTGAGTATTTTTGTTATTGGTAATGGTAGTTTGGTTTTGTTTCAGTCTTGACTGGGTTATCACCTGGCAGTCCTACTGCCTCAGCCCCCAAGTGCTAGGATTACAGGTGTACACTGCCACACCCACCAAGACTGAATTTATGTATAGGTGTGAGTCTGGGGATTGAACACAGGGCCTTTGGGCATTCTAAGCACATGCTATACCACTGAGCTAATCCCCAGGTCTCTGAGTTTTGTTTTTGTTTTGAGATAGTGTCTCCTGTTGCCCAGGTTCTCCTAAATCCCTGTGTAACAGATGATGACCTTGGCTCCTGATCCTTTCTCCTTGAACACTTTAATGTGAGGATCCGTTTTAATTCAGTAGTTTGGGGCTTTGTTACTGATTATCAGTGGCTTTTAACCAGACAAATAATTTTCAGGTATGCCTTGTGAATGCTTTTTCCTAGTTTATGGTTGTCCTTTTTCTTTATGATATATTTTGGTTTTGTGCAGGTTTGTTTGTTTTCAGGGCCTCACTAGGCAAAAAAAAGCCATATCCTCAGTGTGCAGATGTTTTGGTGGACATTGAAAATGGGCAGAAACAAGTTGGGGAGGATATTTCTTTAAAAGATACCTACAAGGCAACAGCAGAGAAAACAAATTTCCCATTGTGGGGGTTAAAAAGGGAGGAATGTGGGATGTTTTGAGGCAGGAAAGATCTTTCTATGTAGCCAACCCCAGCCTGGCCAACCCCAGCCTGGCCTCAAACCTAAGGTTCTCCTGCCTCAGGCTCCTGAGTGCTAGAATTTCAGGTGTGCACCACCACACCCAGCTTTGGCTAAAACTGTGAGAATTAACTAAGAATATTGTAAAGAATTGTGTTGGTGGGGGTCTGAAGAGATGGCTCAGCAGCAGTTAAGAGCACTTGCTCCTGCAGAGGACCCAGGTTCAGTTCCCAGCATCCACATGGAGGCTCACAGTTATCTGCAATTCAGTTGCAGGGGATCTGACCTCTTCTACCCAACCCCATTACCCCCAGGTGCATACATGTAGTGCCCATACATACACGCAGGCAGAAGACTCACATACATGAAAGAAGAAATTGTATTGACCAGATACAAGTTCAGCATTTCCTGAAAAATATTCCAACTGCAGGTTAACTGCATCTGAGGCAGAATACATTGCGGTCTTACTGCATGATGGAGTTGGGTACCACTTCTGGCCATTTGTATTCAGTGGCCAAAAAGTCTCTTGTCTCTTAGTGTAGGCCTTAGCATTAGATTGTTTTTAGTTAAGTAATTTACTCTGTGTTTCAAATTAATCACATTCTTATTTATTTACTTATTTTTTGTCTTTTTTTTTTTTGAGACAGCCTCCCTGAAGCTCCAGCTGACTTGGAGCTCACTATGTAGACCAGGCTGGCCTGGAACTCACAGAGATTCACCTGCCTCTGCTTCCCAGGCTGGAACTAAAGGTGTGGGCCACCATGCCTGGCTTTTTCACATTCTTAAATAGCGTTACAAATGTATTATCCAGCTGACCATTGTTCCAACCAAGAACTGCTTAGTTTAGTCTTTTGAAAAAAATCAATTAAAAAGTGTGTCTGAACCAGGCATGGTGCTGCATGCTTTGGGGAGCAGCGGCAGGTGGATGGCTCTGAGTTCAAGGCCAGCCTGGTCTACAGGGAGACCCTGTCTCTAAAAAAGACACCCCCCCCAAAAAAAAATGTTCTAGAAAAATGGTGAGATACAAGCTGTAGCCCCAGCTGCCCTGGAACTATGTAGAACAGACTGGCCTCCAACTCACAGAGATCTCTGCCTCCTGAATGCCCAGCCTGGTTTTTTGCTATTTTGAGGAAGAACTATTTTAATTTTTTTGAAGCAGTCTTCCCTGTGTAGCTCATGGAGACCTCAAATTTACCATATAGCCCTCCTGCCAGAAACCCCAAGGCATGTACTGCTGCTCCCCTAGCCTTTAATGAATCTCTTGAGGGTTCAGGGATACTAGATTCAAAGCTGATTTCTGTGCAAGTCTTAGGCTCACCTAGGTTTTCTGCTTGAGACCAAAAACAAAGAGATACAAGAAACAACGTTTATACACAATACTCTAAAATCACATGGCATCTCAAGCCATTGTTCCTGATAGTAACTTTGTTCACAAAACAAAGGTTGCTTTCTGATGCCTGACTTCCACCTGTTTATTTTGGTTCCCAGACTTCAGCTAGTCATGGAATAAAATGTTCAAATGTTCAAACGGAGACTTTTCTTTAAATTTGGGTTTCTTGATATGAGTTACACATGTAGTGATATTTCACCTTAATGTTGATTTGCTCCTTCTCTGGTGGGTCGCCTTTAAATGCTGGCCTTGGTTTTCTATAGTAAGTCTGTAGAGAAACCATTGTTCCCCAAAGGGCTTCTAAGATGTGACTTAGCATGGTTGCTTAGACAAACATCTTAGATATTTTGCTGTGGAGATTATCCAGAGAGGAAAGTTGATGCTTAAAATTCTTGTACAAGGTCCGCTACACTAACAGCTCCACTGAGATTCCTGAATTTCCGATTGCACCTGAAATTGCACTGGAACTACTGATGGCTGCGAACTTCCTAGATTGTTAAATAAAATAAATTATAATAAACTGTTAATTTTTTCAGTATTTAATACCTGTAGTTCAGTTAGTAATTTTTTCATATATAGCATGTTGCCTGTATGCAATTGAACTATAAAGTTAATTGCAGAGCAGATTATAAAATGACAGTACTAGTCTCAAATTTTTGGAGAACCCTCAAGAATTTTGAAGACAAATAGAAACTTGGAGTCAGTGTTTTTTTTCTTCACAGCCGAGTTGAATGAGAGAATACAGGCTGTAAAGTCAAACCCAGCAAGCTTTAAATCCTAATGCTAGACCTTAAGCTTAGAAGCCTTGTGTTCTTCATTTCTAAAGTAGAAATGATTTTTAAGTAAGATACTGCCTATAAAGCAGTTACTATAGTGTGCACCAGTATTTAGGCCTGCAGATTGTTGTGCCGATGTTGCCCTTTTTCTCTCCTTTATCTCGTATTAGAAATAGTACAAATTACTGAAAACAATGCCTTTTAAGGAATCCTTTTGTAATTTTAAGATTTCCCAAATTTTGCAGAAGGGATAGAAGAGTAAAATTACCATGTGCACATGCTTTAATTTTTTCCTTTTTTTTTTTTTGACTTTTTTTTTTTTTGACTTTTTGAGACAGGGTTTCCTGTGGCCCCAGCTGGCCTGGAACTCACTGTGTAGTCTGGCCTCATTACTCTCCTATTTTCATGGGAGCTACTTGATGTCATTGGTCAGTTCATGTTCTTTTCCATGCACATAAAAGCTCTGCATCCTGAATGTTCTAATTAGCTTAAACTAGCTAGAGGCTGACACAAGCCTGGGGAAAAGGCCAGTGAGATCTCAGATGACAACAGGACCCCTAGGGCTGTAGAAAAGCTCAGCGCAGCCTTCTTTATTTGATTTGTTGCTTTTAGTTTTTCGTTCGGAGTTTGTTTTTGGTTTATGTATGCATTTTTAGTGGTCCATACTTTTCTATAGGACTGTTAATCTTGAGGTATCACTTTTTACAACCTCCCCCTTAGCGCAGCACAGTGTGTGGGGGTGTGGGGGGGGAAATCTATAAGGAGGGAGAAAGTCCTTAAATTATTAGTACCAAGAACATAATAATAATGCATGGGAAATGTCAGGTGCAGCATTAATCTTAATATAGTATTGTTACATTTTCAGGAAACTACTAAAGTTCCTGTGGGATCAAAGAAGACTTACAAGAACACAATGGGTAAGTTATGGGGTAATTTCATGTTTCACCTAGTAGACGCTGGTTTAGGAGTGGAGAGAAAGTCTTCCATCATATATTTTTGAGAACTAAGCTGGACTACCCTTCAAATTTGTCTTATTTCTTTGTGGGTAGATTCAAATTATTAAACATTTATCTTGAGCAGAAATCTGTAGCTGAAGCCAGCATGATGGCAGTGGCAGATGTAGCCAAAGCAAATCCAAGGCCTCACACATGCTTTCCCTGCGCTGTATCCCCTACCTAACCTGTTTATTTTTAATGCATTCTGTGGTTCAAAATCATTTTCCTACTTCATTTCAGATGGAGAAGAGAAAACCTACGGTGGCTGTGAAGGCCCTGATGCCATGTATGTCAAATTAATATCTTCTGATGGGCACGAATTCATTGTAAAAAGAGAACATGCGCTAACTTCAGGGACAATAAAAGCCATGCTGAGTGGACCAGGTAGGTAGAGTTACTTTTTCCTTCCTCTGTTTTAATGTTTGGCAGGAGAGCCAAAGTTTCCAGTTCCACACTGTACTACATAATGAAAAAAATTTTTCCCAAGCTGTCACACAGAACAATCCCTACTTTTTCCAGTCCAGTCTTGAAAAACAGCTTTTTCCTTTAGTGCCAGCACTTGGGAGGTAGAGGCAGAAGGCCAGACTGGTCTACACATAGTAAGTTCCAGGCCAGCTGGGGCTACAGGGGAACCCTGTCTCAAAAAAGAAAAGCACCTGGGCATGGTGGCGCATGCCTTTGATCCCAGCACTTGGGAGGCAGAGGCAGGCAGGTCTTTGTGAGTTTGAGGCTATCCTGGTCTACATAGTGAGTTCCAGGACAGCTGGGGCAACAGGGAGAAATTAAAAAAATAAAATAAAAAAAGCAAAATACCTTTTTTTCTTTTTAAAACTAAGCTTATTTATAAAAAAAATTACAAAGGTAAAATTGGACCTTGTCTATAAAGTGGGCAATAAAACACAAAGATTCTAAATTAGGGTTGTAGCTCAGTGGTACAGAACATGCATGAGGCTGTGGGTTCAATGCCTAGCACTCAGAGGCAAGCAGATCTGAGTTCTAAGCCACCATGACTACAGAATGAAATCCTGATTTTGAGTGTGTGGAATGGAAATAGGGGAGAGAATCTAAATATGGTTAAGAGCTTTTTTTTTTTTTGTCTTTTTGAGACAGGGTCTCCCTGGAACTCACTATGTAGACCAGGCTGGCCTTGAACTCACAGAGATCCTCCTGCCTCTGCCTCCCAAGTGCTGAGATTAAAGGCGTGAGCCACCACGCCCGGCCCAGGATCTTATATTTTTTTAAATGCACAAAAAAATCAATAAAAACGTATGGAAAAAAATTCCACTTAGGAATGGAGGGAAGATTTACTGAACAGCTTATAATATACATAACCCTTTTGTATTACAGGTCAGTTTGCTGAAAACGAAACCAATGAGGTCAATTTCAGAGAGATACCATCACATGTGCTCTCAAAAGTGTGCATGTATTTCACCTACAAGGTCCGCTACACTAACAGCTCCACTGAGATTCCTGAATTTCCGATTGCACCTGAAATTGCACTGGAACTACTGATGGCTGCGAACTTCCTAGATTGTTAAATAAAATAAATTATAATAAACTGTTAATTTTTTCAGTATTTAATACCTGTAGTTCAGTTAGTAATTTTTTCATATATAGCATGTTGCCTGTATGCAATTGAACTATAAAGTTAATTGCAGAGCAGATTATCTTCTGTTCTTTTGCATAGCAATCAAAGTTGAAATCTGTTTGCTACATCAACAAATTAAGGACGTTTTCACAAGCTGAAATAAATATGCTGATTTGTAGGTGGTTTTGCTTTATCCTTTGGATATGACTTGTAAAGTTATAACAATGATATACCAAATACCTAAATGTAAGCATAAA
>NW_008351958.1:4316979-4340031 GCF_000622305.1 Nannospalax galili | reverse complement strand
ATTATGTGAAAAACATGTTTATAACTTAGCCAAAACATTGATTTTTATAACTCAAAAAATAAGAGTTGAAATTTCTTATGTGTTTTTTGATAAACTGCAGTATTGTTTAAGTGCATCTTGTGTTTTGTTTATTGCTACAATTTAAGAACCATATTTAAAAGCAATTTTGGAAGATTACCAGGTACAACCTTTGAAATAGTAGCTGTTCAAACTATAGGCAGATGGTCAGTAAATGCCTTAGGAGTTCTTGTACACCACAGTCCAGAGTACTACTTCCATTGACTAGAAAGTTTCCTTTGCAATTTTCAGTCCTCATAGTCTCTTGAGATTCCACTTCCACTTGTTAATGTGTCGTAAAAACACAATTGGTTTTATCTAGATCTTAAAAACTGGACCTTTCTGAATTGTCCCAGTCTTCCTCCATCTAATGAGAATGCGGTAAAATAAGAGAAAGGGAGCGATGCAGTGGAAATGGTGTGACACACTCAGGTGTGCTACCAGAGCACATGTTCAGTTAAAGGCTACTGCATTCAGATTCCTAAGAAAGACCAACCGACAAATCTGAAAAAGTTTATGAGCATCTCTGCTTGGCACAAGAGAAGGGCTGGAGCTGGATAGAGTAGTAGAACAACACTCACTGCTTTAATACCAGTTTTTTCTGGAAACTGCAGAAATCATAAAACTAACTTTTCCTCTTAAATTCTAAACTTGTGCTTTCCCAAATATTAAATGGTTGTGTAGAGTGTATATTTTAGTGACTTAAGGCTTATTGGCACATACTTGAGTACAGATAAATATATAAGTATAGGAACTATTCTAGGGCAGAGGGCAAGAGCTCAAAGGTAGTACTTAACATGGGAGGCCCTCCCATCAATCTTTAGCTAATTGCTCCAATTCCATATCTAAATGATGGATTTCAAAAGGCAGTAGCCAAAAAAAGTAACTTGGACCAGTTTTTTTTGTACGTTACTCTATGTATTAGGTCCACAAGAACCTTAAGTTTAGGACATAAGGTAAAATTACAACACACTAGGCAAATTTGTAAACGTGCAGCAAATGCTACTTTTGTGTTAATAAAGGCTGTATTGACTGAAAAGTCATGATGAACACTTGCTGTTTACTCTTTTAGCCTTGTTTCTTCATTGAAATTGCTTCAGGACATCTTACCATATGATGGAATTGCCTGGTTCAAATTTAGTTTACTTACATAGCATTAAAACAATAGTTTTCTTACCTAGTAATTGTACTTCTCAAACTTATTTGTAAGCCTTTCCAGTATTGTTTTTTACATAGAAAATACTGCCATAGCGTCGTGTTTTAATCAGTATTGTATTTTGGAGCTGTGGGTGTAGGTTAGTGAACAAGCACATTTATAATACCTAGCATTTTTGCAAATTTGTATGAATTGGGTTTTGCACTGATGGGGAGTTTTTGTTTTGTTTGTATTTTGTGTTTTTTGTTTTCGATTTTGATTTGAGACAGGGTTTCCCTTTTGTCCCAGCAACCTGGAACTTGCTAGGTAGATAGACGAAGCTGGCCTCAGTCTCACAGAGACCTGCCTGCCTTTACCTCCTCAGTGCTGGTATTAAAGGTGAGCCCTACCATGCCTGACCAGTTTTGGTTTTTAAATGGACTATTTTTCTTGTTTTTCTTATCGATAGTTGCTTTTCTAGATTCTTGTTGATAGTGGAATGCACTATGCAGTAATTCAGTTCACATTGAAGTACAAGAAGATACCCTGTTATGTATGGATCTATCATTCTGGTGATGGATTATTACTTGAAAGGAGTGGACATTCTGCAGAATAAGATTAAGCTGCTGTTAAGGACTGATACTCAAGTAATTTGTACTTAAGTGAAATTTCATACAAGTTAACAAATCTTGAATATATCTTCATTTAGCAGTACTAAAGTGAGCTCTCTGAGGCTGGAGAGAGATGGCTCTGGCTAAGAGTGCTTGCTGCTCTTGGATCAGAGTTTGTTTCCCAGCATCCACATTCATTGGCTTACAACTATAATTCAGGTCTGAACACTCATAATTGGCCCCTGAAGACACCTGCACACCCATGATGCACATACAGACAGGTACAGGCACACATACATAAAAGGTTTGTTTTTTATGTACATACGTTTGTTTTAACTTTTTTGGTCTCTTTGAGACAAGGTCTCCCTACAGCACCAGCTGGCCTGGAACTCAGAGATCTGCCTGTCTGCCTCCTGAGTGCTGGGATTAAAGGTGTGCACTGCCATGCCCAGCTAAAAGATTTTTAACTTATAAAAGTTTTATGTGTTGGGGATGGAGAGATGGCTCATTGGTTAAGAGCACTGATTGTTCTTGCAAAGGATTCAAGTTTGATTCCCATCACACACATGATGGCTAAGACCCATCTGTGCTGGATAGCTTTAGTATCAACTTGACACACCTGGGTTGAGGGATCCTCAATTGGGGAATTTCCTTCATTGGACTGGCCTGTGGCCGTGTCCATGGGACAACTTGATTGTTGAGTGATGTTGGAGGGCCCAGCCCACCGTGGGTGGTGCCACCCCTGGGCAGGTGGGCCTGTGTTGCCTAAGAAAGCAGGCTGAGCAGGGGCCAAGGGAGCAACCCAGTAAGCAGCGATCCTCCATGGCCTGTGCTCCAGCTCCTGCCTCCAGGTTCCTGCCCTGAGTTCCTACCTTGGGTTCCCTGATGAACTGTGACCTGGGAGATGTAAGCTGAATAAACCCTTTCCTCCCCAAGTTGGTAGTGGTCAGAGTGTTTTGTCACAGCAATGAAGAGACAAACTAGGACGCCATCCTTAACTCCAATTCCAGGGGAATTCAATACTGACCGTTGCAGCACTGCACAAGGGTGCACTCATACATGCAGGCAATCCACTTATATGCATACAATAAAAATTATTTTTTTTTTAAATTTATGTGTTTCGGGGTATGGTTGTGCACACCTTTAATCCCAGCAGAGGCAGGTGGATCTCTATTTGAGGCCAGCCTGGTGTACATAGTGAATTCTAAGTGAGCTGGGGCTACAGGGAGACCCTGTCTCAGAAAGACCAAAATTTATGTGTATGAGTGTTAGGCCTGCCTGTATATAAATGTACCTGTGACCTGCAGTGCCCTGCTGAAGCCAGAAGAGGTCACATCCCCTGGAACTGAAGTTAGGGGCAGTTGTTACCTGCCACATGGGTGCTGGGAGTCATTTTTCTTACAGGAAATAAGACTATTCCTCAGGATATCCTTGAAGTCCTCAGACATGCTTTAGAGATGGCAGGGAACCACCACTGTGCCCAGCCCTATCATCTTGGGTTTTTTGTTTTTTTGTCTTTTTGAGACAGGGTCTCCTTTTAGCCCCAACTGGCCTGGAACTCACTGTGTAGACCAGGCTGGCCTTGAACTCACAGAGATCCACCTGCCTCTGCCTCCCGAGTGCTGGAAGGCGTGCGCCACCACACCTGGCCATCTTGTTTTTCTAATGAGCAAAATGTGTGTATACAGTTGTTATGGTAAGATTGTAATATCGTAACATAACAGGTAGCTGGAATTATGATCTAGACAGAAAATGGTTTTTTGTTACTTGGGTTTTTTTTTTAATTTACTCATCCATCCCCAATTAGGCATTTTTTGTTGTTTTTCAGTGTTGGGGATTGAACCCAAGGCTTCATGCATGCTAAGCTAATGCTATACCACTGAGCTACAATGCCATCCCCGGCCCTAATTTAGAATCTGTGTTTTGTTTCCTACTTTATATAGAGAAGGTCCAGTTTTAGCCCTGGATATCCATCTAACTGATGATACATAGAGAAATTTGTAATTTTTTTTTTTTGGTAGGATCTTTCTATGTAGCCCAGGCTGGCCTGGAACTCACTATGTAAACCAGGCTGGCCTCAAACTCAAATTGATGAGTATATGTATCTGTGAGTGTTCACAGATGTGCATGCAAAAAGGCAAGAAGAGGGTGTTGAATCCCTCAGAGCTGAAGTGATAGGCTTGTTATGTGGGTGCTGGGATCCAAACTCTGGGCTTCATGATTGCAGCAAGTTCTGTTAATTACCAAGCCATCTCTAGCCTCTGGGAGACCCAATTTTTAATGTCTTGTCAAATAATCAGTTTACTTCTCTGCCTTCTGTAGTTTGATTTCCATATTGTACCCCTTAAGCCCAGTGCCTTGTGCATGCTAGGCAGGCACTCCACCACTAAACCACACCCACAAGTCTTAATTTTAAAAATTTGTTACTGTGTATGCATGATGGGGGGGCATGCATACCACAGTGCACGTGTGGAGGTCAGGAGACAACCTTGGAATCAATTCTTTACCTTTCAATAGCTTGAGCCCTGATACATGCTTGTTAGTTATTTTACCCACTGTTTATAGGGTTTAAGCATTGTATCTAAAGCATATTGGGCTATGTGTTTTGTTTTCTTCAGCATCACAATGAATGATGTTTTTCTTTTTTTTTTTCTTTTTTTTTTTTTTTTTTTTTTTTTTTTTGGTCTTTTTGAGACAGGGTCTCCCTGTAGCCCCAGCTGTCCTGAAACTCACTATGTAGACCAGGCTGGCCTTGAACTCAGAGATCCACCTGCCTCTGCCTCCCAAGTGCTGGGATTAAAGGCGTGTGCCACCATGCCCAGCCTCTGAATGATGTCTCTTATTGCCCAGAGAAGTACCACTTTTAATGCTAAAGGTACTCCCCAGAGAAGATCTATTTCTAAAGAGTTGGGTCTCTAAACTTACATGTCTATGCAGTGGATATGTCAAAAGGCTCAAGGGTAATGAAACACTAGAATTCAAATTTTTATTTATTTAGAGACAAGGTCTCACTATGTAACACTGGCTGGCCTGGAATTGCACCCGTGTTGTGCAATGCCTGCAGAGGGCAGAAGAGGCTGTCGGATCCCCTGGAACTGGACTTATGGACAGTTGTTAGCTGCCATGTGGGTGCCGGGATATGAACCCAGCTCTTCTGCAAGAACAACCAGTGTTCTTAACCGCTGAGCCATCTCTACAGCCCATAAATTGGAATCCTTAAAAATTGATATTGGGCTGGTGTGATGTTTCATGCCTATAATCACAGGAGAGAGTTGCTGTGTATTGCAGGTCACACTTGAGCTTTAGGACAAGTTCCAAGCCAGATACAGTGATTCCTCTCTCATTTTTATTACTATTTTTTAAAATTATGTGTGTGTACATGTGACTGGGTACTTTGGTCAATGACTTTAATCCCAGCACTTGGGAGGCAGAGGCAGGAGGCTCTCTTAAGTTCAAGGCCAGCCAGGGATATATATATATATAATGAAACCTTGTCTCAAAAAAAAATTATCTGTGTATGTGGTGTATAGGTTGGGAGGGGTATACTGAATGAGGGGAGGGAGTGTATGTGAAGGAGGATGTGTATATGTATGTGTGTGGGGGGGTGTATGTATGGGTGTGGGAGATGTGAATGTGTGGGAGTGTGTATATGTATTGGTTGGTATTGGGGTATGGGGGCTGTATGTGTGGGAGAGTAGAGTGTGTTGAGGGGTGTATTTGTGGGGATGTGTGTGTGTGTCTGGGGTGGTGTATGTATGTGGGGGTATGTGTGTGGGGTGCATGTGTAGGAGAGTGTGTATGTGTATGTGTATGTGGGAGAATATGCATATGAGTGAAGATGCTTGGGAGTCTGCAAGAGGGCATAGAATCCCCTGAACTTGGGTTCTCTGCAAGAGCAGTAAACACAGTTAACCACTGAGCCATCTCTCCAGCCCCAGAGATCTTTCACAAAAAAACAAAAGTGAAAAAGTAAAGCTGGCAGAAATTTAAAATAAAACAGCTGGGAAAGTTGGAAGCCCTTCAGAAACTTAAATAAGGGCCTCCACAAGTGTGCCATGGCACACACGCATCCTCACACATCATACATAATAAGTTTTTTAACTTATTACCATATTGTTAGCAATTCCACTCCTAGGCATTAAACTCAAAAGTTGCTACTGAATTTTAAACATCAAAATAACTAGTCAAAGACAGGGTGATTCAATTCCAAAGCAAATGTGCTGGAGTTGTGAATGACAGCACTTGATGAGCCATGAGGTCCTGGGCCAATCTTCACCACCACAAGTAAATAAACTAAATAAGCAAATTAGTACAGTGCACACCTACAATCCCAGCACTCCAAGATTAACCTGGGCTACATGAGACCATCTCAAAAAATCCTAAATAAGGGAATTTAATTTCAAAAACTTAGCCAAAGATGGTGATTCACTCCTGTAATTTCAGCACTCCAAGACTGCCGGGACAACTGAGATTGAGCCCATTCTTGGCTACATAGTTCAGGGCCAGCTTAAGGTATGGAGTGAGACCTGTCTCAAAAATAAAATAAGAGCCAGCATGATGGCTCAATGGTTGTTGCATAAGGCTGATGTCCCTGAAACCCACGTAAAGGTGGAAGGAGCCAGGTATGGTGATGCGTGCCTTTAATCCCAACACTTGGCAGAAGCAGATGGAGCTCTGTGAGATCAAGGGCAGCCTGGTCTACATAGAGTTCCAGGCCAGCTGGGGATACAGGGAGAGCCTCTTTTTTTTTTATTTTATTTTTTTTTTATTTTATGTGTACTTGTGTATTGCCTGCATGTAGGTAAGTGCACCTGTGTCGTGCAATGCCCACGGAGGTCAGAAGAGGCTATCAGATCGCCTGGGTCTGGAGTTATGAACAGTTGTTAGCTGCCATGTGGGTGCTGGGATTCGAACCTGGGTCTTCTGTAAGAACAATCAGTGTTCTTGACTGCTGAGCCATCTCTCTGGCCCTGAGAACCTGTTTTAAAAAAATTTTTTTTTGAAAGACTGCATACTGTTCTTGAAAAGCAAGAACCTGAGTTCACTTCTCAGCACCCACATCAGGAGGCTCACAACCATCTGCAATTCCAGTTTTCAGGGAATCTGATGCCCTCTTCTGGCATCCACAGGCACTGCATGAACAGGTCACTTACAGATATGCAGGCAACACACAGACACATAAAATAAAAATACATTAAATTTTTTAAAAAGAGAAGAAGCAAATTAATAAAATTTGAGATTAAAAAGTGAATACTACAACAGGTAAAATAAAATTCAGATACTCATTAGGGGATACTTTGAAAATTTCTACAATAAAACTTTGGAAAAACTAAAACTAAAAGAGAGAATAAACTCCTAGACAAATATGACTCACCCAAGCTCACCCAAGTTAGAATGAGAAGATACAAGCAATTTAAGGAGATTCATAAAAAGTATAATAAAAAGTCTTCTAACAAAGAAAATCCTGGTCCTGAGCTGTATAAGAAAGCATGCTGAGCACAGGCCAGGGAAGCAAGCCAGTAAGCAGCATTCCTCCATGATCTGTGCTTCAGTTCATGCCTCCATGTTTCTGCCCTGATTAAGTTCCTGTCTTAGCTTCCCTCAGTGATGGACTATTACTTGGAAGAGTAAGATGCAATAAACCCTTTCCTTTCCAAGTTGGTTTTGGTCAGTGCTTTTGCCACAGCAATAGAAAGTAAACTAGGATGCCTGCCAAGAGTGATATCTCTTCTACCTCTCTGGACATTACATAGGAATTTTAGGAGCTCTACGTCAGGATGCAAGCACAAAGACCAACTCTATGTACATGGTCTCTGAATGATGATGGCTTGATGTAATTTCCAAGCTTTATGATAGTACAAAAGTGAGCCAGGTGCTTGCTTTGGCAGCACATATACTAAAATTGGAATGATACAGAGAAATTTAGCATGGCCCCTGCGCAAGGATGACAGGCAAATTCCCAAAGCATTCCATATTATTTTTTTTAAAGTGGCTCCCCCCAAAAGTGACCCAAGCCAGGCGTGGTGGTGCACACCTTTAATCCCAGCACTTGGGAGGAAGAGGCAGGGGGATCTCTGTGAGTTCAAAGCTGGCCTGGTCTACATAGTGTGTTCCAGACCAGCTGGGGCTACAGGAGACCCTGTCTCCAAGGTGATCCAGAGTCAATACAAACTGTATTTTGTATTTCCAGTTTTGTTTTGAGTTTTTCCTGGGCTAGAGTTATGTATGCTCCTGTGATGATATAGGCTTCTGCAGTGAGCCACCTGTCCCAATCAGGAAACAACACATATTCTACCAAGAGTGTCCAACCTTTCGACATTGCAATATGACATTGCCACTACAAATTTGTGGGGCTGAGTTCATCTCTGTTCTGGGACTCACATGGCATGGGAGCTGTGTGTTGGATATGCCTGCCAGTGTTCATGACTGCTAAAGCACTGTGTTCAGTACGTTAGATGCATTAGGTGCGGTTGATTTATGATATTAGCATGGTTTGGATGTAAAATGTGCCCCACAGGCTCATGTACTTAAACATTTGGTCACCAATTGGTGACATTGTTTTGAGGCTGTGGAACCTTTAGGAGGTGGGACCCAGCTGGAGGAGGTGAGTTACTGGGAGCCTGGCCTTGAGGGTTATATCCCAGCCTACTTCCAGTCCTCACTTCCCCTAGCTTCCTGACTGCTGATCATCTAACCAGCTGCCTTACCTTCCACCACTGCAGAGATACCATGTCTTCCCTGCCTTGATGGACTCAGACTGTAAGCCAAAATGAACCTCTCCTCCCTTAAGTTGATTTGAGGTATTTGGTCACAACAACAAGAAAAGTAGCCACATCCAACTTAACAGTGGGATTATTGGGACATAACCCTACCACAGGTCATGAAGAAGCATATTTCTCATTTTGCCACACATTTTTGAGTATTTCTTTGTTCTAGTCACTCTATTTTTCTTCAGAAACTATAAATTATGCTTATATGTTTAATGGCATATCTATGACACCCATGTCTATCATTTCCTCTCTATAATGTCTTTTCTTTTTTTTTTTTTTTTTTTTTTTTTTTTTTGTCTTTCTGAGACAGGGTCTCCCTGTAGCCCCAACTGGCCCAGAACTCACTATGCAGACTAGGCTGGCCTTGAACTCACAGAGATCTGCCTGCTTCTGCCACCCAGGTGCTGGGGTTAATGGTGTGCACAAGCACACCCAACTGTATGTTTTTAAATGTTTTTAAAATAGATTTTTTAATATTTGTTTTGATCTTTTTGAGACAGGTTTCCCTGTAGTCCTAGCTGGCCTCAAAGTCACAGAGATCCACCTTGCCTCTGCCTCCTGAGTGCTGGGATTAAAGGCATGTGCTACCATGCCAGGCTATTTTTTAATATTTTAGTTTAGTTGTATGAGTGTATTGTCTGTATGTATGTAAGTGCACCCATGTTGTACAATGTCCTCGGATGTCAGAAGAGGGCACTGGATCCCCAGAACTGAGTTATTAATGGTTGTTAGCCGCCACGTGGGTGCTGGGAACTAAACCCGGGTCCTCTGCAAGAGCATCCAGTGAGTCATCTGCTAAGTCATCTCTCCAGCCCTTAAATATCTTTTTAAAACATATTTTATTATTTTTATTTTATTTGTATGAGTGGTACACCCGTGTCATGCGATGCCATGGAGGTCAGAAGAGGGTTTCAGATTCCCCTGGAATTGGAATTAAAAACGGTTTGTAACCGCCATGTGGGTGCTGGGAATTGGACCCGGGTCCTCTGCAAGAGCAGTCAGTGTTCTTAACCACTGAGCCATCTCTCCAGCCCCTTTTAAATCTGTTTTTTTTTCTCTTTTGGTCTTTTTTGAGACAACGTCTCCCTGTAGCCCCAGCTGTCCTGGAACTCACTATGCTGGCCTTGAACTCACAGAGATCCACCTGCCTATGCCTCCTAAGTGCTGGGACTACAGTGTACCACCACGCCTGGCTTAAATCCGTTTTTAAGAGCAGTACCTACTCTGTGTTGAGATTTCTTCTATTGTTTCAAAAATGCTTTTATAGTTGTTTTGGTTCAATCAGGAGCCAAACAAGGTTAACATATTGCATTTGTCTAATGTATCTCTCAAGCATCTTTTAATCTACGATGTTTTCCATCCTCCTCTCTTTCATGACATTTATGGAATACACTGAGTCATTTGTCTTGATGAGTTTCCTATAATCTGACTTGGCTGTTTGCAGCCTCATGGTGTGGCTAAATATGTTCCTCTTTTTTGCAACTGTCTCACCCTGGATTTCCAATAAATACTGATCATGGTACAAAATCTTGAGGAGATTTTTGTTGGCAAGAACACATTCCATCTACTTTCTATTGTTCTCTTCAGGAGGCACAAACCTTGTAGTCTCACTTGATCAATAAGTTGGTGTATGAAATTGTCTACTTAAGATAAATCATGGGATGGTAAAGATTGAAACAGTATCCGCTTTTGGTTAACTGTTCTTTTTACATTTATTCAGACAGAGTCTAGATGTGTACACTAGTCTGGCCTCTAACTCCTGATTCTCTTGCCTCCGCCTCTCAAGTGCTGAGATTACAGGTATAGACCACCACGGCCAGCTCATGTCAATGGCTATTTACTAATCTAGAAAAATTTTGTTTTTTTTTCTGTTTTTTTCTCATTTTCATATGTGTACGAAATGTACCTGTTTATATATACATGCTTGTGCATGTTTGGGCATATGTTAGGGGTACATATGCAAATGTAGAGGCCTGAGGTTGATGTCATGAATCATCTTTGATCATTCGTCCACCTTATTTGTTGAAGCACAGTCTCTCATTCCAACCCAGAGTTCTCTAATATGGCTAGTCTAGCTAGCCCCCTTGCTCTGTGGCTCTCCTGTCTCCACCTTCTGAAACAAGAATTACATTTGGCATTTATGTGGGTTCTAGGGATCTGAGCTCCAGCCTTCAGGCTTGCATGGCAACTGCTTTAACCACAGAACCATCTCCCCAGCCCTTGATGTTTTCTTTTTGAGGTGATACAAATATTCTAAAACGAGATTGTCTGATGGTTACCCAAGTAGAGAAACTTAGTAAAAAGTACTGAACTGTATACTTACAATGGGTGTGTGTTGGTATGTAGATTATCCAGCTGCTAGCTTATTTTTATCTGTTTTCCCTTTCTTTGAGAAGGGAAGATGTCAGGTACTTATACAACTTGTGTATCTCCTGACTTTTCTTCTTCCAGGAGAGAGAGGTTTGTGAGATGAGGGACAATTGCCTCTTCTTGCAACCTGACAGTCATTTCTAATTGCTGAAGAAATTAAAAAATGAATATTGTTAAACCTTATATAAATAACAATTCCTTGATATTTATGTTTACATTGCTCTAGTGATCCCAAAAATATCTTTTTAATGATTTGTTTGAATCACAATCCAAATGGCATTAATATATTGCATTTAGTACATTTTATTGCTATATATATTATATATATATATATATATTTTTTTAAATCTTTTTGAGACAGGGTTTCCCTGTAGCCCCAGCTGACCTGGAATTTACTATGTACAAATCAGGCTGGCCTTGAATTCACAGACCTGCCCCTGCCTCCCAAGTGCTGGGATTAAAGGCATCTGCCAGGCACTCTGGGCTTGCAGCTAGGTGTTTTTTTTTTTTTTGTCTTTTTGAGATAGGGTCTCCCTGTAGCCCCAGCTGTCCTGGAACTCACTATATAGACCAGGCTGGCCTTGAACTCACAGAGATCCGCCTGCGAGTGCTGGTTGATTCTTGTTTCCAAGTCATCCAAACTTCAAGATCACAGTCATTTTGCATAAAAAAGGGAAAACCAGTTCACTTCTGGTAATAGAGTGGAAGTCCAGGACAAGGGAGAGAATACCAAAATAAGCTCCTCTGTGATGAAGATAAGCTGTGTTTAATATTATATCATAGAATAACTGGCATGTTGTAAAGATCTTTTTTCTTTCTTGAACTCATTTTCTTTCGAGATGTTCCGGGAGAACATCGTGATCTATCTTAAGTGTGAAGAACGAGATCCTACATTGCCATATTTATATCTTAGAGAAATGTCTTAAAAAGCGAATCAATAAAATTAAAGATTTAAACTTTCATTGTGGTAAAGCAAAAGTCTGCTAAACTCAACGTGTCAGCCGCCTTTATTCTTTTAAGAGACAAAACACGAGGTGCAAGGGTTTGGCTTCTAATTTCCTCTTATAAACCGAATGACATCTTCAGTTCCGGAAAAGCTTCAGGAAAAAAAAAAACAAAAACAGCAACAACAACAACAACAACAAAAGCCTCAAAAAAAAACCCCGTGGCTTATGATAAATGTCGGCAGAACCGGTGCATTCCTAGAATAAATTCTGTATGCGCAGCATTTCCTACCCAAATCATCCGTAGGTCAGCTGACCATGAAACTGTCCACCACCGAATAGGCTGAAGAGAAATCTAGGTATGTTAGGTTCGTGTTTATTGAACCTTGAATATATTGAGAATTCATGGCTAGAGTCAAATCGCTAACCAAATTAGACTGATGTAACGACTACTATTGACAAACGTGAAGTTTACAACTGGGTTTACAACTGGCTGGGTAAGGGAGTTGGAAAACTGCACACAAACAAAAGAAAAACTTCTTGCTGTTGGCTCTCCTCCCCTTTCCCGCAAGTTTCAAGTGTACACATTCAAATGCTCTCGCTTTTAAGATGCCGGGGTGCTACTCTGCTCTCAATACTCATTTAGTCGTATGGGGAAACCTGTGTCTCCCCACACATGAGGGATATAAGGTTCCCAAGCCTATAAAGATCAGAGAGAATTCCCAGGTGAAGTTTTATCTGGCTCCGAATGCGTGAAAACGGACTTGGTGTGGAAAAGACACACGAAAGGGAGGGAAAAGGAAACCCATGTAACGCCTACACCTGTAGTTGGCAAAACAAAATGAGACAAAAAAGTCTCCGCGGATCCAGACAGCATCGAAATTTCGCGGTACAGATGCTCAAATCAGCAACCGTGGTCCATCCGAACGTGAAGTGGCGCCTCGCAGGACCGGTGGAGAGCGTGGGCCCACCGGCATGCCGTCCGGCGGGGATGCGTGGTACCCAGGGCTCAGGGTACCGCGCCCCGCTCCGCCCTCCCCGGTGCCGCGCGCGCCAGCCAATCCCGGAGCGCCGTCCCCTTCCCATAGGCGGCCCCGCCCCCGCGCCCGGGATGTTGGGCCCCCGCGGCCTGACGCGAGCACGGCGGCTCCACCCCCTGCGTCTCCGGCCTCGCTGGCCTTGGGGGGATGGTTTCATCATGGCGTCAATGCAGGTGAGCGGAGCTGCTGCAGCCGGGCGGGCGAGCTAGGGGGCCGACACCCGGCGAGTGTAGGCGCGGGGCCAGCGTGCGGGGTCGCGGGACCGGGCTGCGGGCGGCCTTCCCCGGGACGGCGCTGGGTGGCGCGGGGAGGGGGCTGTCGGCCGCTAGCCGCGGACAGTTGCCGGCCGCGAAGTTGGGGATAAAGGCGGCCGAGGGGAAGAAAGGGCGAAGTTCGGCATGCGCTCCCCGCGCGCGGTCGGCGGCTGCCCGGCTCCCTGGCAGCCGCCGAGATGTCCGGCCCTCGGTACTCCGCGGCCGGGCGGAAACAGCTGTGCCCGCCGTTGTCGCCCGCGGCTGCTGGCCGGAGAGGAGCTGAGCGTCGGGCAGCCGCGGAGCGCCGGGCCGGCTGTCCGTCCGCGGCCTCTGCCCGGCCTCCCACGCGCGCGGCCGCTCCTAGCTCCGCTCGGATCTCCATCCCGAGCCGGTGGGTATCTCCTTCTGTCAGCGGCATTCGCGGGCATTCTCCGGCAGCCCACGTCTCCTACCCTCAGCCGCCCTTCGTCCGCGTCCCCAGCGTCTTGTGCGGCCCAGGGTGCGAGCTGGCCGGCGTGCCTCCCAGCCCTGAGGAGCCCTCGGGGAGCACTCGCCCTCTTAATTTTCTTTTTCCTTGCGATGCCCCACCCTTGCTGTCTCGGTTAAGGCCGCGGCTCTTTTGCCCTCCTTCCCCACTCCTTTTAAATCTTAGTTTAGTAGAAGGCGCTTGTTAGCCTGTGTCCTATCAACCTGACTCGGCAACGATGGTTTTCTTGCTCTGCAACTTCATTTACTCCTCCTTTCTTTCCAAATCCTTCTGGCAAAGATGGCAACCACATTTGTAGTTTTCTAGAGATTGCTTTATCTATAGCCAGCCTTTAATTCACAGATAATGCTAGCGATGTTAAAGCAGGCAGGAAAAGAAGGTAAAAGGTGGAGTGTCTGAGGAACGCCTTAGAGTTTTAATAATATCCCCCCAAGAAAAGAGACAATGCACGTTTTTAGAGGACTTTTTTTGCTTTTGTTTCTAGAATGACCAGGTCCTCTTTTTTTTTTCCCCCTTCTTTCTGTGCTAAAAGTGTTTTTCTTTCTTCTGTATGTTCTTTATGCGTCTTTTTTCTCCAGAGTATATCCTCTTTCAACTTTTCCTTACAATAGTCTTTTTACATTTGCGTGTCCCTCTGGCCTCTCGTGCAGAACAATAAAATTGCATATAACATTTCTAGTTGAAGAGATGTCACGAAATGGTGCAGGGAAAAGCAAGAACAATTTCAGGAAACGTTATACTTGACACTCTCCCCAGAGACGTTAGAGAAGTTTCGTCATTTGAGGCCAAAAAAGGAACTGTGGAACACCAGTTGAACAGCGGATGAGCTACATGATTGCTTTAAGATTTTTATCTGTGTTAATACATTATTTGTTAGGACCACCTGAAGATATGTCTTAAGACAGACATTGTTTAAGACTAAGCATTGAGATTAAAATCCACATTTGTGATTATATTTGACAGGAGAGCTAGTCAGCTTTATACTTAAAATATTTGGAAAAGGCAGACTTGTTTTTAAGAGAAAAACTGATAATCTTGGATTTTACGTGGTGACTTAAGCAGTGGAGAGAAATGGTTTTCTGTGCAGTGATGCCTTTTTCTGTACCTCAAGCAGTTCCTTAGGAGTCCTGTTGCCCTTTTATTCACTTTGTCTTTTGATTAGATGAGTGGGAAGCTTGTGCTTCTTATTTTAATTAAGACTAAATCTTAACAGCTGTGTACTAGAAAGTAATTGATAAAATTTTCTGGAAATATTAAAAATATTTAGTATGGATATGTCAAGCTTAAAATTCATTTTTGTTTTTTTTAGTTATGTCTCTCTGTGTGGGTATGTGCATGTGAATACAGGTGCCCTCAGAGGCCAGGGCATCACATCCCCTGGAGCTGGAGTTAACAGGTGGGCTGTAGACTGCCCGATGTGTGTGCCAGCAAGCTAACACTGGTCCTCTGCAAGAGCAGTATGCATTCTTTACACTAAGTCATCTTTCTAGCTCCACATCAAACTTTCAGAGGCACACTTTGATGTTACTATTTCTGTAATGTACGGATTTCCTGACCGTCTTAATAGCAGAACTTAACCTTTTTTTTTTTTTTCAAAAGAACTAAAACATCAAACTACAACTACATGATCAAATTTGTTTATTAGCAAGTAATTTTAGAGATTTTTAGAGATTAACTTTCCTTAGCTTATCCCATTAGTATCGATGAAGAAGGTAAGCTTTACGAGGAACTGTATTTTAAAAACATGCCATAATGTGCATATCTCATGTGGGATTTGATTACTTGATAACAATGAAATAATTTTTAGGGTATCTTTCATTTTCTTTTTTGGTCTTTTTTTGAGACAGAGTCTTCCAGTAGCCCCAGCTGGCCTGGAACTCACTATGTAGACCAGTCTGGCCTCGAACTCAACAGAAATCCGTCTGCCTCTGCCTCCCAAGTGCTGGGATTAAAGGCATGCGCCACCATGCCCGGCATCTTTCATTTTCTTACTGGAAAATATAACCTTTTTTTTTTTTTTTTTGAGACAGGGTTTCCCGGTAGGTTCAACTGGCCTGGAACTTGCTATGTAGACCAGGCTGGCCTTGAACTCACATAGCACTGCCTACCTCTGCTGGCACTAAAGGTATGCCCCACCATGCTCAGCTTTGAGACTATAAACTTTAGTAAAGTTGAGGTTGTGGGGCTGGAGAAATGGCTCAGCAGTTAAGAGCACTGGCTGCTCTTGTAAAGGACTTGGTTCAGTTCCCAACATCCACATTGTGGCTCACAACTGTCTGTAACTCCAGTTCCAGGGGATCTGACGCCCTCTTCTGGCTTCCAAGGGCATTTCATGCATGTGATGCACTTACATACATGCAGGCAAAATACTGTTACATATAAAAATATAAATCCATAAAATAAAAAGGTTGGTATTGTAATTGCTTTTATGTATTTTCCCGTATTTTCATTTTTTGAGATAGGGTCTTGCTGTATAGCCCAGGCTGGCCTGTAACTCAAGATCTCCCTGGGTCAGTTTTCTGAGTGCTGGGATTACAGCTGTGTGCCACCACGCCTGACTTTGTTTTCATGTATTCTGTCAGTGTTTCTCAACTTTCATATACAGAAAATAATTTTTGAATAATGCAGTAAGGTGGATGACATGGTTGGAGTCTGGAAGCACCTGGCCAGAGAGCTCTACGTAAGCCACCAGGGCTGGGGGATCAGTATTCTAGTGCTCTGTACTGTGGGGGAAGCTCCATTGGTGCTGGTGTTCATGAGTAGACAGATCAGGGGTGCTTTTCATACTTCTGTGAGCCTTTTGAGGGATTCTTTCCCATTTTGCTCTTGTATCTTCCTTCTAGTTCTTCCTAAAACAAAGTCATGTATCACCAAGCAAGATTACAGTGAGATACTATTTTAAGAAATCATTCTGAAAAAAGTGGAATGCTTGTGGTGGTATTTAAAATTGACAGGAGATAAAAACTAGGTCTAAACTTAATTTTGGTAATTGAAGAAGTCTTAAAATATCAAATGGAAAGTTCTTTGTAATATTTTCCATGTTAGCACTTTAGGCACTGAGCATTGTTACAAATTTTCCATTTTAAGCTGCGAAAGTATAATTTTACTAGTGTTTTTATATAATTCTAAACTATTATGGAAAGTATAGGAATATCAGGGTATTGTTTTTAGCCAAGCCCCAAAACTGCATTTTTGTCTTTTCTTTTTTCCTTATATTTATATGTGTGTATACATTTTTACCCCTTTCATATAGCTCATTTCATATTTTGAAATTCTTGGCTAGTTGGACTTTCATATATTGTCAGAGTTTAATACTTAGTCCCTTTATTCAGACTTGTAAATTAGAAGCTTTAAAGTTTACGGGGCTGGAGAGACGGCTCAGTGGTTAAGAGCATTGACTGCTCTTGCAGAGGACCCAGGTTTGATTCCCAGCACCCACGTGGCAGCTACAAACCATCCTTAACTCCAGTTCCAGGGGAATCCGAAGCCCTCTTCTGACCTCCACAGCACTGCGCGACACGGGTGCACTCACATACATGCAGGCAATACATTCATACACATAAAATAATAATTAAAAAAAAAAAGAAATAGAAGTAGAAGTTTTAAAGTTTACCTGGTATATACTTTTCAAATTTTTTAATTTATTATTTTTATCTGTATGAGTGTAGTACCTGCATGTATGTAAGTACACCTGTGTCATGCAGTGTCCACAGAGGCCAGAAGAGGGTGTCAGATCCCCTGGAATTGGAGTTACAGATAGTTGTTAGCCAGCATGTGAGTCCTCTGTAAGAGCAGTCAGTGCTTTTAACTACTGAGCCAACTCTTCAGTCCCTGCCTGTTATATTTTTATAATTTAACTCCTTTATGTCTTATGGTCTTAGGAAGTTAGCACGTAATTGTTGATGTTTGTCAACTCTAAAAGAAATTACATAATTTTGAGAAATGGTTGTTGAATCATCCTTTGTGACTTTTCTGCATTTTTCATCCTCTTGTCATTTAGTTGGATCTTATGCTTTTACTAACCCTTGATTTGGCTACACAGGAGGTTGAGCTTTATTAACAGTAGAGGGTATGAATGTGTATTTGTTTTCATGTGGCTTAGAAGTCATTATTTTAGATCATTCACAACTCTCTGCTCAAGTTACTGGCTATAGTAGTTAGGAGAGGTGGAATATGGCTCTTACAGTACTGTCATAGTAGTCTTGTTGCCTTGACAGATGCTCCTATCCTATTTGTTCATGTCATAATTAAGGTTATGGTTAGTCATCTGGGATGCTGAAGCTTAATGAGTATGGAGAACTTGAATTCTGATGTCTGAGGTTTGCTGAATTCTTTAGTAATAGGGAGGCCAGACTGTGGGAGCAAGGGCTGAGGGAATAGGGACTCTCCATACACTAGAATTGAGGGTGCTCTGTATAAATGGTGGACATAGAGAGCATAAAGCTCTGGTGGCCATGTCCTTACTCAAAATGTTTCAGTGCTCCTCTTTGTACTTTATGCTTTATGAGATCTCTTTTATATTTATCTTAGAAGTGTGTAGATTTTTGACTCTTCAAGTTGTCATCGTCCCCCAGGGCCATGACTTCATGAAGGCAGGAAAAAAGTCTCTCTTAAATGTGGACAAAACTCATGAGCACAGCAAACATTTGTCGATCACTTGAAGCATTGGTGAATAGTAAATTCTGCCTTAGTGTAGTTCTATTTCAGGAATTCTGCTAAGCAGTTTTGTAATGAAAGATTGAATATGAACAAGGGAGTAACTTCAAATTCAAATTTGTGTTGTATATTTCAAAAAGTTGTTCACTGTCTTGACTTACATATTTGACAAACTATAGTATTTCCACTTTTTTTTTTTGGTCTTTTTGAGACAGGGTCTCCCTGTAGCCCCAGCTGGCCTGGATTCACTATGGAGGCCAGACTGGCCTCGAACTCCCAGAGAACCGCCTGCCTCTGCCTCCTGAGTGGTAGGATTAAAGGCGTGTGCCACCACGCTGTCATATTTTTATAATTCTTTTTTTTTTTTTTTTTTTGGTCTGGATTGTTACTACAACTTTGTACAAGGTAAAGTTAGGTAACCCCTTTTTTATTCTAATTTAGTGATTTCTGATAAGCTATATATTTGGGGAGGTGACCTGAAATTATACAGTAACTGAGTAGTGCAACTGGGCTTTGAATCCAAATTCTGAGTCCTAGTGGTACTGCAAATTTGTAGGTAATGAACATTTTTAGAAGTTTGGCATTGTAGAGCAGTCACTGGGACAATTAGTTACCTTTTCAGTTGGGAATTAAGCAGATAGGAGCTTGGGATTAGCTCAGTGGTAGAACACTTGCCTAGTATACTTGGGACTGTGGGTTCCATCCCTCAGCACTGAAGAAAATAAAAAAGGAGCACTTACTGATACATTGTTTTATAGCTTTTTTAAATAAATATTTTACTATTTTTATTTTGTGTGTATGTGTATATTGCCTGCATGTGTGTGAGTGTACCCGTGCTGTGCAATGCCGCAGAGGTCAGAAAAGGGCTTCAGATTCCCCTGGAACTGGTTCATAGCTGCCATGTGGGTACTGGGAATCAAACCTGGGTCCTCTGCAAGGCCAGTCAGTGAGTGTTCTTAACTGCTGAGCCATCTCTCCAGCCCCTGCTTTATAGCTTTTATGGCTAAGAAAGTGAGAGGAAATATTCCTTAACATTCATAATAAAGTTACTGTATGGATTTATTTTTTATTTTTTGAGATGGTGCGTGTTGCGGGGGGTGTCTCACTCTATAGCTGTGGCCGGCCTGGAACTCACTGTGTTGATCATGCTGGCCTTGAACTCACAAAGATCACAAAAATCTTCTTGCCCCTACCTCCCAAGTGCTATATGGATAAAAGTTTAACAAAAGAATATGTATTACCTAGTACTGAGTAAACTATAATGGTGATTTTTTTTTTTTTTTACTGTTTAAAGCAATCTTCTCTATGAAAGTAAGCTTTAAAAGTGTGGTCTGGCATCTTTCAGATAATGCCATTTTCTTTAGTATTTACCTAAATTGAGCATTTGCTCAATGACTTTTATAGTATTTGTTTATTATGACTATTACCTGCAAAGTACTTTTGTGTGCTTTTCAGGTGTTATAAAAGTTTCCTCACTTGATAGCTGTTATTTGTTTGCTTGTTTTTTGACATATTTTTATTTTATTTTTATTTTATATGTATGAGTGTTAATGCCTCCATGTGTGTATGTGTACCCATGTCATGCAATGCTCAAGGAGGACAGAAGAGGGCATTGCATCCCCTGGAACTGGAGTTATGGACTGACCGTTAGCTGCCATGTGGGTGCTGGGATTCAAACTCCCATCTTCTGTAAGAACAGCCAGTGCTCTTAACCTCTGAGTCATCTCTCTAGCCTCCTGTTTGCTTGTTTTTTGATGAGTCTCCCTGTAGGCCTAGCTGGCCTGGAACTCACTATTTAGACCAGGCTGGCCTGGAACTTACTATGTAGACCAGGCTGGCTTTGGTCTCACAGAGCTCCACCTGCCTATGCCTCCTGAGTGCTGGTTAAAGGTACACGCCACCACACCCAGCATTAGCTGTTTTGTACGGGTGTGGAGTTTTGATGAAATTGTGTGTGCCTTTTACAAAACAGAAACATGCTGGAGAAATGGCTCAGCTGTTAAGAGCACTGAATGTTCTTGCAGAAGACCTGGGTTCAAATCTCAGCACCCACATGGCAGCTAACAACTGTAACTCCAGTTCCAGGGAATCTGATGCCCTCTTCTGACCTCCGCAGGCATTGCACAACACGGGTGCACTTACACACATGCAGGCAATACACACATACGCATAAAATAAAAATAATAAATATTAAAAAAAAAACCCAAAACCTCTTAATCTCATTCAGTTGACTTTGTAAAGACTTTATTAGAAATAAAGAACATGAGATCTGGGATCAAAAGATCTGGGATAAAAACTTTTCACTGCTTTAAAAGCTGTGTTACATAAAAATCAGTGTACAGTATAATAGTTAAGACAGAGATTAGCAGAGGTAAGAGTAGAGTGACTTAAAATTTGTAATCCTCCTGCAGCCTCCAAGTGCTGGGATTATAGGCATGTGCTACCATGCCCAAATATAAAATTACTTTTTTGAGTTTTCTTCCTCAAACATGTTTTCTCCATCTTGGTACATGGCAACTTCATTTTTTTCTGAACTAGGAACTTTGGATTCATTCCTACCCCATAGTCAAACCATCAGGAAGTCATGTCAACTCTGCCTTCAAAAGAGATCCAGAAATAGGAGGGTGGCAGAGATGGCTCAGCAGTTAAGACTACTTGCTGCCCTTGCAGAGGACCTGGGTTTGTTTCCCCCAAACCCACATGATCGTTCATAACCATTTGTAACTTCATTTCTAAGGGATTTGACTCCCTCTTGTCTCCTTGGGCACCATGCACACATGTGGTAGACATACATATGTGCAGGCAAACACACATACACATAAAAATAAAACAAAAATTTTGTAGTCATCCACCACATTTGGCTCTTAGAATCTTTGTGTCCCCTCTGAGGGATGTAATGGAAATGTCCCACTTAGGGCTGAGCACTCTATAGTCTCTTATTCTCTACATGTTGACCAGTTAGGGGATCTCTTTGTTAATCACCAGCTACAGGAAAGCTTTTATAAAAAGAAAGCTTCTCTGATGAAAGTTGAGAGATGCTTAAGTTCAAGCCAGACTGCGTGGAGCAGGGAAGTGGCTGTGAATTCATCCCTAGCTGAGGATCAATTGGCAGTTGATAGAGCTGCTGGAAGAGGCAGTTCAAGGGTGTGGCCTCTGATGTATGGCCCACACTCCAGCGGATAGCCACACCTTTAAAACTATATAGGTAGCACAGATTGGACTCCATGGTTTTTATTTATTTTGTGGTTTTTTTTTTTTTTTTTTTTTTTTTTTTTTTTTTTTGACTTTTTTTGAGGCAAGGTGTTTGTTCCTTTAACTCCAGCAGGCCTAGAACTCACTGTGTAGACCAGGCTGGCCTTGAACTCACAGAAATCTGTCTGCCTCTGCCTCTGCTTCCTGAGTGCTGGGTTCAAAGGCAAATGCCACCACGCCCAGCCTTCTTGAATTTTTGTAGTTGCTTGTGAGGTACAACTGATAATGCTATAGGCCTCTAGTTTTAAACTCCTGACAATTTTAATCATTTTGATTTCTGGTCCTTGTGTTGACTGTCAGTGGAAAAACCCCAGATATCTTTTATGTGTCATATGAGGTCTCTATTTCCACATCACAAGGAGGGCGGAAGTATGGATTCCAGTTAGTGTGCATTCTTGGCCAATCCTCTTCATAATTTGAGAATTGGCCAAGTAAAATTATGAGCCTTCTATAGCAGTTATAAAGGCACAATTTTCTTTAAATTGAAATGTATGAGCTGTGGTATAGTTCAGTGGTGAAGCACTTGCCTAGCATACAAAAAGTTCAGCTATCATAAAATATACATTTCACAGGATTATAATATATCCACCACCATCAACACTGTTTAATATTTTCATCACCCCCAAAAGAAACCCATTTTCTGTAATTATACAATATGTGACTTTTTGTGACTGATTTCTTTTGAGTTTCATCTGTTGTAGCTCTTACTGATACTTTCAGTGGGGGCGGGGATAAGCAGTCCATTAAATAGTTGTGGTTGTATCCTGGTTTGCTTATCCATTTGTCAGTGGACATTAGGTTGTTTCCTGTGCTCATTGGTCAACTGACAATTCAGAGTATTTCCACTTTGTGATGATCAATGCTGCTGTGAACATTTTGTACACATTTTTGTGCAAATGTGTGCTTTAATTTTTTTTAGATGTATATCTAGCCATGGAGTTGTATGGGCGTGCGGGGATCTCGGGGCACCAGCTGCTGGGCGTGGTGCCGGTCTCCCACACGTCGCTGGAGTGCAGCGGGTCCCGCGGGCCGCATCTGCTGTTCGGGCCCCTGGCTCTCTGCCACTGGGGTGCGCGGGTTTTGCTGTGAACATTTTGTACACATTTTTGTGCAAATGTGTGCTTTAATTTTTTTTAGATGTATATCTAGCCATGGAGTTGTATGGGCGTGCGGGGATCTCGGGGCACCAGCTGCTGGGCGTGGTGCCGGTCTCCCACACGTCGCTGGAGTGCAGCGGGTCCCGCGGGCCGCATCTGCTGTTCGGGCCCCTGGCTCTCTGCCACTGGGGTGCGCGGGTTTTGCGCACCGCGTTGCCGTGGATCTCTGCTACCGGAGCTGGCGGCTCTAGGACCGCTGTCAGCTGCCCGGTCGGATTCTGTTTCAATTTCCACCATGCACTCTCTCTCTAAGTTCGGGACCTGTTGGCCACCAGGTCACGAGGGGAGGTGTGAGAAACGGAGAAAGCTGAATTTCCGT
>NW_008351958.1:4297313-4311081 GCF_000622305.1 Nannospalax galili | reverse complement strand
TAGAAGAAGCCTTAGCTGATAGGTACTCCTGGAATGCTTCATTTACATAGGGCGGTGGGCTTCTATCAGGCTATCAGACAATGCCTGATTAAAACCTGGTAGCTCCTGTGCCGGAGGGTATGTATCTTGTGACGGGCACTTCAAAAGTAAGTCAGGGAGGAGAGCAGAAGGCGCCCCGCTGAGAAGGGGAGTCTCCCCATTCGCGCTGAGCCAGCTTGTGGCTATCCGGACATGGGGAGACTGCTACCCTAAATAGCAGGGGTCCCCAACAGAGTTGCTATGTTTAAACTTTCTAAGTCTAGAGGAAAAAAAAACTGTTTTCTTCTCTATACAACACTTGATACTTCACTTCTGACTGTAGTTTTTGTCCCCCCCATAAAAAAAAGCATTTGTCTGATACCAGTTGCATGTCCTACAGTTCAGTCTAATTCGTATACTAACAAGGGTTGGTACAGGTCCCACAAGACTGCCCCCCACGTTAGATATCAATTACAAGCATAGGTTCCCAGGTTACCCACAACTTCTGTCCAGCTGGGTTACACATTGCAGTTTCTGAACCAACATCCCCATCCCTTCAGTAATCTTCCTACATTGACTCACAGCACCTCAGAGACAGTGTTGTGTCAGTTGATTTTGTGCTGGCAGTCCTCCTGCCTTAGCCTCCCTAGTGCAGAGATTATGGACATGAGCCACCGTACCTGGCATGAAGGTGTTCTAAAGGATGCACATGAGTAGCCAGGTGAAGGCTGTGCATAGAGTGAGATTCCTAAGTGTCCTGAGCATCAGAGTCTGTACCCCCCCAACCCCCAGTTTGGATGTAGGCTAGGCTCCCTAAACTTGGCTGTTTTGGATTTGTCTTTCTGTTGAGACAGGGTCCATGTATCCCAGGATGGCCTCAACCTACTGTATAGTTGAGGATGACCCTGAACTGCTTATACTCCTGCTGAATGCTGCTGGGTTTACAGGGGTGTTCTCTTTATTCAGTGCAAAGATTAAACTCAAATCTTCATGCATGCTAGGCAAGCACTCAAGCAACTGTGCTATATCCCTACCCCCTTTTGGATTTTTGAGGCTTTATTAAGAGGCATGGTTGATGTAGTCTTGGGCCACTGATGATCATCTCTACCTTTAACCTCTCCCCAGAGATTGAGGAGGTGGGCCTGAAAGTTCCAACTCTTAATTGCACTGATTAGAGCCTTTGATAACTTTGTCCTCATCCCAAGCTACCTAGGAGCCTCTCCCCCCAACCCCATTCATTTTACTAACATAGAAGAAGCTACTTAAGAGAGTCCAAGAGTTTCAGAAACTGAGTGGCACAAAATTCTAAGATGACCTAATACAGCTGTTCTTCAGTGTCTGCATGGGGATAGGGCCAAGGCCAGTGCAGGATACCAAAATTCATGGATGATCCCAATTTCTTATATAAAAGGGCATATAACAGTTGCATAATATTTTCATGTAATGTGTGGCGTGTCTGTGTGTAATTTATTTTTTTTTTGGTCTTTTTGAGAATAATTATTTGATTTCTTCTTTTCCATCTCTTTCTTTCCTTGCTTCTTTCCATCCAACTATCCTAATAATTTTGAAAGATTTTGTCATTTCCTTAGTGATTAGTTGTGCTGATCATCTGTCCATGCGCTTCTTGCATCTCTCATTTTGAAAATTTTTCTATTCAAGTCCTTCACATTTGGGGAGACAGGGAGGTGAGACCTTGCTATGTAGCCAGGGCTGGCTTTGAGCTCGCTATGTAGACAAGGTTGGCTTTGAACTCACAGAGATCCACCTGCCTCTGCCTCCTGAGTGCTGGGATTAAAGGTGTGTGCCACCATGCTCGGCATTTTTTTTTTTTTTTTTTTAAACAGGGTTTCCCTTTGTAGCCTAAGCTGGCCTCACACTTGTGATCCTCTTGACTCAGCTTTCCAAGTTGAGACGCCTGTCTCTTATAGTTCTTTCATTTAGCTCTAGATTACCTAAATTAAATATAGTGTAATGCTTTGTGAAGGTATATTGCATTTTTTTGAGAATAGTGGCACACTTGCAAGAACATGTTCAGTAGAGATGCAGTAAAAAGCCCCCTCCCCTTTAGTTTTGGGACTTTTTTTTTTTTCTTTTTTTGTTGGGGGGTGGGAGTCTCACTGTGTAACCCTGGCTAGCCTGGAACTCGCTATGTAGACCAGGCTGGCCTCAGTCTGATAGAGATCCACCTGCCTCTGCCTCCTGAGTGCTGGTATCAAAGGTGTGTGCCACTATGCCTGGCTAAGATTTTTTTTCCTCAAATATTTATTTTTAGGGACTGAAGAGATGGCTTAGCAGTTAAGAGCACTGGCTGTTCTTGTAGAAGACCCAGGTTTGAATCCCAGCACTCACATGGTGGCTAACAAAACATCCTAACTCCAGTTCCAGGGGATCTGATGCCCTCTTCTGACTTCCACGGGCACTGCATGACATGGGTGCACTTACATATGCAGGCATAGCATTCATACACATAAAAAAACTAGAAATTTTTTTTGGGGGGGGTGCTTTTTAAATTTTTTTAAAATAGCGACTTTATTCATAATGACCACAAACTGGAAACAGCTCAAATATCCATCAACATTGAGTGGATATAGTGTGGTATAATCCTACAGTGAATGGACTGTGACACAGAAGTGAAAAATGAACTCTTAACTTTTTGGGCGTTTTGAGACAGGGTCTCCCTGTAGCGCCTGCTGGCCTGGAACTCGCTGTGTGGAACAGGCTGGCCTCAGTCTCTCAGAGATCTGCCTTCCTCTGCCTCTCCAGTGCTGGGATTAAAAGCATGCACTACCATGCCTGGCTTTATTTTTATTTTTAGTTACGTGTCTGTACATGTGAGTGTAGTATAGTTGACTATGGATGCCAGAAGAGGGTATCAGATCCCCTCTGTTAATTTTGATGATGTCCAATCCATTATTTTTCTTTTTGCTTTTGGTGTCATATCCTTGACTAGCCTAAAAATCACAAAGATTTACATCTGTGTTTTCTAAGAGTATTGGAAGTTTAGGTCTTACATTTAGGTCATTGATTGACTTTTAGTTCTTTTTGACATCTTTAGTGGCAGCTTATTTTTCTTTTGAAGTTGAACAGGTCCAAACTGAAAGTCCACCAGGTTTGATAGTATCAAGCTGATTCAAGTTATTCCTCTGGGTAAGTGGAGAGTGATCTTCGGTTGAGAATATATACTGTAGCGCAACTAAGAAATGTGATTTTAATCCTAACATGTTGTTACTGAGACTTATTTGTTTGTATATCAGGCTTTGTTATCATTAAAAGAGGGCCAGTGTTTAGGATTAAAATCTTTAGGCCATAGGGCAGGCATTTTACAGGACATCTATTCCAGGTATAAATTTACCTTTGTTTAAACCATGGCTACATTTTATGTGGGACTCCATAAAATAATTTCTTTAAATTATGGAAATAAATGTAAAAATGAAGCTTACTTTTGTACTACATCGAGGGAGATATATTAGAAAATTAAGTATACAATACATTTGAGGGGAATTGTGCTGGCATCTTCATTTTTATAGATTCTGTATTGGATTTACCCACTTGCTTATATCTGTAACCCTAAAAGCAATTTTGAAAGGGCTTTTTTGGTTGCCCTTGTTTCAAAGTAGTGGGGATAGCACACTCTGAAGGTCAGTAGTGTTGTGCTGACTCATCAGCCATACTACAAGTGTCCTTTCTGAGGTCTGTTTGGTGTCGTGTGTTTTGTATTTTTGTGCTTTTTAAAAAATTATTTATTTAATAACCACATAATTAGAAGAAGCATTTCATTACAACAGCATTGACATATTCAATAACAATTTCCAGAGCTAAGATGCATCTCTTTCAAAATTGGCTATAAATTTTTAGGTTTTCAGTTGAATTAATACAGTTATATAATATTGTACTCAGTGTAAACCCTGTAAGACATAAAATTGAATGAGGTTTTAACCTTTGAAAAAAGATCTCCATTTCATTATCACAAAACAGTTTCATACAGAAAAATTCATTTTTGATGCAATTAACACTTAGATGTTTGCACATGTGCTTCTAATCTCTATCTATCTGATTATTACTAGTCACAGTTACTTTCTGAGATCCTTGACACCTGAGCATGGATATAAAGTCATCAGGTAGACTTCAGTGATAATGTTTTTCACATCTACTAATTAATAAGGAGCAAATTTTTATGCTTTGAAGAATTATTTTTTTTAATTTTTTAAAAATTTAATAACCACATGATTAGAAGAAGCATTTCATTACAGCTTTAACATATTCAGTAACATTCCAGAGCACAGATACATCTCTTCCAAAAATGGCTGTAAATTTTTAGCTCACAGTTGAATTAATACAGTTATACAGTATTGAACTCCATATAAACCCTGTAAGACATAAAATTGAATGAGTTTTTTACCCTTTAAAAAAGATCTTCATTTCATTTTAAAATATGCTGTTTTGCACATTTTTTATGCTACTAACACTTAGATGTTTGCACTTGTGTCTTTAATCTCTATGTATCTGATTATTACTAGTCACAGTTACACTCGGATCCTTAGTACCTGAGTATGGATATAAAGTCATCAGGTAGATTTCACTGGTAATGTTTATTACCTCTACTTTTAAACATAAAGTAAATTTTTATGCTTCCTCCTCAAATGTCTTTTTTTTTTAAATTTGTTGATTTTGTGTGTGTGTGTGTGTTTGTGTGTGTGTATGTATCATACAGAACATCCCACACAATCTTATTCATCTATATACTCACTTCCTAAATAGTACCCTCCCATAGCCCCCCCCCCACCAGAGCCTATATACGCTGTCATCCCTGTTACTGCCCACTGTGTTGTCGGCAGCCTCCAGCCATTCCCTAGTGCTTGTACATCTGTTGAATCTAGTCAGCCTATCCTAGAGTGCCTTGTTTTAGCATCAGCTGTTCCTCATCTACCAGCAATCAGTTGTCAATATTCCTTTAGATATGATTGGGGTCTCCTGTTCATTCTCCCCTATGCTGGGTTACTACTGTCTGGGAGTCTTTTGGGCCACCCTGGCCAATAACTCAAAGGAAAGTATGATTTCTCTGTTTAAAATTAGCTACAAAAATAGTTGTAAAGTACTATTTAGGGGTCCTGATTGCACAAATGCTATCATGTGCCTTACAGAGAAAATGTGTGTCAGGTAAGTTTCACTCAAGCATAAATTATGGTGCTGTGGCTGTGAATTTGATGTTAATAAGTTAACAATGTATAGTAAATAAGCAACATTTATTGTGTATGGTGCTGTACTGGTGCTAGGCAAGTGCTCCACCGATGAACTGTTCAACAGGGGATCTTTAAAGAGAAACACAAAAAAATAGGTTTATTACTGGTTGGCTGATTAAAATGTGACCAGAGGGAGAGGTGGCTCAGTGGTTAAGAGCAATGGCTGCTTTGTGGAGGGCCCAGGTTCAGTTCCCAGCATCTATAACTCCAGTTCCTGGAATCCTATGCCCTCTTCTGGCTCCTGTGGGCATTGCATGCATGTGGTATACTCACATACATGGAGGCAAAACACACAAACACATAAGATAAAAATAAATCAAAAGGGCCAGGCGTGGCGGTGCATGCCTTTAATTCAAGCACTTGGGAGGCAGAGGCAGGGGGATCTCTGTGAGTTCAAGGCCAGCCTTGTCTACATAGTGAGTTTCAGGTCAACTGGGGCTACAGGGAGACCCTATCTCAAAAAGATTAAATAAATAAATAGGAAAAATGTGACCAGAGGCTTATAGGAATCTTCATATTTCCTCTGGAACAGGGAGCTCTGTATTTACTAATTCAGTGTTTGCTAAGACATTATTGGGAATAGTATAAAGTGACTATTTTCAGTTTCAGTCTCTCTTTGATTTGAAATGTAAGCCAGATTACATCCGCTAGAATATAATCCTACTACATCCAAGTTCCTTGTTTCTTTTTTCCGTTTTTCTCCTATAGTATAGTGCCTTTCTCTTGTTTTGTCATTTTTGGATTTTGTTTTGTTTTTCAAGTTGGTCTGCACAATTCAAACCAGTGGTTTTCAACTTTGACATCATACTTGAAATCATTTGGCAACCCTCAACAGTTTCCCAGATTATGATTCAGTTGCCCTGGTGTCCGTTTTTGGGGCTGATCTTGACCCCTTAGGTAATTCTAATACACAGCTTCAGTTGAAGATTTGTCTTTACTTAGCATGTAGGAATTTTAAATGCGCAAATTGTATACATTGGAGAAGTTATAATGCGTCTTTTTGGATCTGAGGTAGGGTTCAGGACACCTGAGACATTTTGACTTTTAATTTGCTAGAGGACCTTAAGAATCAAATTTAAGACTGTAGGGATGTTCATGTTCTTGTTCTACATAATTAAAGTTCCATCGAAGAACTTTATTTTTTGTCCATAACAAAGCACATGTTGGTAACTTTAGTAGTTTCCCAAAATTTTCTTGTTTAATGACTATTTTATGTGAGCAAACACAGAATCTACAATGAAAGCTTGTTATGGAGCAGTATACCAACTGTGTTAACCTGAGGCAACTGAGTGTTCCTTGTAGGTTGTGAGCTGAGTGGTTTGAGCCAATTTTGTGTTCCTAGGTAAATTTATAAAGTAGTTATTTTATCTTAGTGTTTAGGTTTTTAACTTTTTTGCGCAAATAGAACTTTTTGTCACTATTAAAAAAATCTGGATTTTGTTTATTTTTGTAATTGTTTTGAGAATTTCATGCATGAGTACTATATATCGTTTCCATTCCCCTCTTCCCCTTCAACTCTTAACATGTCCTCCTCCACTCCTATCTCAATTTTGTGCCTTCTTCTTTGACTGCTATTGTTATTTAGGGCAGAGCCAGAGGACCAAGATGCCTGCTGGTAGATAGTGTTGTCTAGACATGACAGTGAAGCTGCACCCATAAAATCTCAACAGTGTGGTTGTCTAAACAAGACCTACATAATAATACTATCAGTGGACATGTCCATGTGAATGGGAGAAATTTCACAGGGTCCCACCTCTAGATGAAGAGCTACAGGCAAGCAGTTGCCGCTGAGGGAGGGAGAATCAGTTTCTCCAGGGATGACTCCCTCATAGGTTAATATTTACTTTTGAGACAGGGTCTCGCTATGTAGCTCTCGCTGGCCTTGAATTCCCTATGTAGACCACACTGACTTTGAACTCACAGGAGTCTTAATACTTCTGCCTCCCAAGTGTTGGGTGACAAGCATGTGCCGCCATATTTGACTTAAAAAACAAATCTGGATTTTAAGCAGATTCTTGGACCAGTGGTTAGTCTCTGTCAAATCATTCAACTTAAGCACCTGTCTCGTCACCAGTACTTTTCCAGAACTACTACCTTCACCACGAAGCTCTCTGAACTTTCCCAATGCAAACTTGGGTTTCTTCAGCATATTTGCTTTTCTGAGGAAGACATAGTGAAGAGGATAAATAAACTGGAAGCCTTTTCTGTATCTTTCTCAGTGCTGTCTGGATCAGGAGTGTGTCAGATCCCTTGGAGCAAGAGTTATACACAGTTGTCAAACTTGTATCCCCTAGAAGAGCAGCAGGTGCTCTTAACCACTAAACCATCTTTTTAACCTCAATTTTTTGGTTTTTGAGACAAGGTCATATGTAGCTCAGGCTGGCCTGGAACTCAAAAGTAGCTGAGGATGGGAGCTGGAGAGATGGCTCAGGGGTTAAGAACACTCTGGCCGTTCTTGCAGAAGACCTGGGTTCAAATCCCAGCATCCACATGGCAACTAACAACTCTCCGTTATCCCAGTTCCAGGGGATTTGATAGCCTCTTCTGTCCTCTGTGGGTACACATGTGCACTTTCCTACTACATACAGGCAATACATGCATACACATTTTAAAAAAACGTAGCTGAGGATGGCCTTGAACTTCTGATCCCTCTTGCCTCTACCTCCCAAGTGCTGGGATCATAGATGTGTACCACCACCCCTGGCTGTAAGTTATTTTTAGAAATATGATTTTTTTGTTGTTGTTTATTCATATCCCCCCCCCCCCATGCACTGGGGCCTGGGCAACCTATCGGCAGCTATATCCTTAAAGAAAAGTGATTCTCCCTTCCTCAGCAGTCATTGGCTGCTAATGGCTTCTCTGCTAGGGGAGGGGCCTTGGCTTTGAAGGTAGCTACAGCTGCTGTGAGTTCACGAGTGCAACAGCTATGTCATATCCAGAAGACAGCATTTCACAGCTCTCCTCTCCATCCTGTAGCTTTTACATTCTTCCTGCCCCCTCTTTTGTGATGCTCTCTGAGCCTTAGAGGGGTGATTGATAAAAGATGTCCCGTTTAGGGCTGGGCACTCATAGTCACTTACTCAGCACCCTGACCAGTTATAAGTTTCTGTATTAACTGCTGCCCAGTGCACAGAGAAGCTTCCCTGGGCCTGACCTGATGGCACATGCCTTTAATTCCAGGACTTGGGGGGCAGAAGCAGAGGCAGGTGAATATTTATGAGTTTGAGACCTGTTCTACATAGGGAGTTCCAGACCAGCCAGGGTTTCATAGTGAGACCCTGTCTCAAAACAAGCTTTGAAAGCCAGGAGTGGTAGCACATGCTTTTAAGATCCCAGCCCTCGGGAGGCAGAGGCAGGCAGAACTCTTGAGTTCCAGGTCAGCCTGGTCTACATAGTGAGTTCCAGGCCAGCTGGGGCTATAGGAAGACCCTGTCTCAGAAAGACCAGCCCCCTTCTGTCTCCCACAAACCAGGAAACTTTAGGACTGGAGAGATGGCTCAGCAGTTAAGAGCGCTTGCTGCTCTTGCAGAGGACGTGGGTTCAATTCCCAGGACCCATGTGGTAGCTAACAGCTGTCAGTAACTCCAGCTCCAGAGGATCTGACACCCTCTTCTGACGTCTCTGGGCATTGCATGACACAGATGCACTTATATGCAGATAATACACTCATGCACATAAAAATAAGTAAAATAAGCCGGGTATGGTGGTGCACGCCTTTAATCCCAACACTCGGGAGGCAGAGGCAGGCGGATCTCTGTGAGTTCAAGGCCAGCCTGGTCTATGTAGTGAGTTCCAGGACAGCTGGGGCTACAAGGAGACCCTGCCTCCAAAAGAAAAAAAAACAAAAAAAAAAAAAAGAGATACATATATATGTATCTCTTTTTTTTTTTTAAACAAGCTTCTCTGAGTCAAGATTGAGAGCATCTCTTTATGAAGTAAATGCTGGCACAATTATGCTGTCTTTGAAAGGTTAGGGTTAGGGTTAGATCCTCTTGCTCTAGCAGGTTCCATGTTGTGCTATGTTGGGGAGTGAAGTTGGGAGTCATTTATCTCTGCAATCTCAGTGTTCATGGGGTTCTGGCATGTTGGGGAAGAGGAGAGGGTCTAAGTTCTGAACTGGTAGTTCCCTCAGACCCCTGCACTTCACCATGGCTTCCTTTGCAGTTTTCTCAGTTATTTTTTAAAAACCATGAATCCGGGAGCCTCTGAGCACGGGCGTGCAGTGACCCCCCCCCCCCAAAAAAAAGAAAACATGAATCTTTGGAAACTAATCTTAGAGACTGTGTTAAAAAATGGACAGTCCTTTCTGTGCACTTGAAAGGTCTTCAGTCTTCTCATTCTTCTCTGGGACCATTATTGCTACTAGTCCTTGTGTCTCCTAAGATCTAGGTTGGACTTTTTATTAGTTTTCCAAAACCCCTGGTATTGTCATTTTTGATAATGCCCTGGGCCTTTATCCTTCCTTATCTTTACAATGGCCATTAGTGGGCCAGGGAGCTGGCTCATTGGGATAAAGACGGTTTCCTTACAAACAGAGTTTGATCCTTGGAACCCACGAAAAGGTACAAAAGGTGGAAAGAGAACCAGTTCCACAGATTGTCCTTTAACCTCCATACATGTGCCACAGCATGCATGCCCACTTAACATTTCATACATGTACACACACAAATAATTTTAATAAAGAATAAAGTGACCATTACTGCAAGTGAATAGATTGAGTGAGTAACCTTTATTTGCTAAGAATATTTAGCAGCCATTTAAATTCTGAGCAGAGTTTAAAATTTTTTTTTAAATTATTTTTAGTGTATGTGTGTATTGCCTGCATGTAGGTAAGTGCACCCATGTCGTACAATGCCCGCGGAGGACAGAAGAAGCTGTTGGATCCCCAGGAACTGGAGTTATGGACAGTAGTTAGCTGTCACATAGGTGCTGGGATTCAAACCCAGATCTTCTGCAAGAACAGTCAGGGTTCTTAACTGCTGAGCCGATTCTCCAGCCTGAATTCTGGGCAGGTTTGACGATGCCCCATCTTGTTTTTTCACCATGACTAGATTTTTAGATCTTCCCCCACTAGCATGCTGTTTGGCTAGCCCTTCCACCCTTTGTCCTACCTTCTGACCACTGAAATTCCACTTTAGTTCTTTACAACTTCGTCTGATGTCGTGAATCTACCACTCACTCCTCACAGCTATACATTCTTTTGCAAAGCACATTTTGCCTCACATGAAATTTTTCAGTACTGCTTTGTAGTTATTATGGAAGTGCTTAGTTACTGGATTTTTAATTCAGTGAGGACAGTGCTTTACTTAGCGGTAGTAAGCACAACAGTTTCCTAAATGAGTAAATAGAACAGAGAATCAGGTGAGTACTGCTTTCAGGCTAGGTCAGAAGTGATAGGAAGATGTGGGTATATCTTCTGCCTTTTCTGATTCCGTTCATGTTTCTGCCCTGGCCCAATTAGAGAAACTAAAAAATTAAATTGAGCTGGGCATGGTGGTGCACGCCTTTAATCCCAGCACTTGGGAGGCAGAGGCAGGTGGATCTCTGTGAGTTCAAGGCCAGCCAAGACAGCTGGGGCTACAGGGAGACCCTGTTTCAAAAAGACCAAAAAAAAAAAAAAAAAAAAATTAAATTGAATGGGAAATTTTATCTTAAAATCATTGTGAAGTTGCTGTTAGTTACATATATTAGTATTTGGTTGTTAATTTGCTTTGGAGATAATGAAATGAAAGTATTATTTTTCCCATGTTAAGCTTTTGTTTTCTTAAGCTTCCAAAATGAAATTCTTAGGCACAGCAAATACTAGATTTTGCTTCTTTGATAACAAAATTGTGTGATCGCTCTCTCTGTAAACCTCTTCATCAGCCCTCTATATCCATGTATTCATACTAAAAAGAAACATTTTGGGTCATTATTGAACATCTACAACTTTTTTCAGCAGTCTCTAAATAGTACCGTTTAACAATTCATACAACATTTTCATTGTATTAGGTATTACAAGTATAGATTTTGAAAGTATATGGGTTAATGTGCATAGGTTTTTTTTTATTTTAAAATATTTGTTATTTTTATTTTATGTATATGAGTGTATTGTCTGCATGTATGTGAGTGCATCCATGTCTGTGCAGTGCCACAGAGGTCAGAAGAGGGTTTCAGTTTCCCTGGAACTGGAGTTAAGGATGGTTCGTAGCCACCATGTGGGTTCTGGGAATTGAACCCGGGTCCTTTGCAAGTGCAGTCAGTGCTCTTAACCTCTGAGCCATCTCTCCAGTCCCTTCTTTTTTTTTTTTTTCTTTCTTTTTTTTGTGGTGCATACTCAGACTTCATTTATAGTAGAGATATTCAAAAGTTGAACACTTAAAAGTTTGAAACATTTAATGTCGCTGTTTTTGTTGTTGTCATTGGTCTTTTTGAGACAGGGTCTGCCTATAGCCCCAGCTGTCCTGGAACTTATTATGTAGACCAGGCTGGCCTTGAACTCACAGAGATCCACCTGCCTCTGCCTCTGCCTCCCAAGTGCTGGGACTACAGGTGTGTGCCACCATACCTGTATTAATTCTTCACACAAACACTCTGAAAGATAATAGCAAGCTAAATCTAGGACTTAGAGTCTTATCTATACTTCTGTAAAGAGTCTGTTAGAAAAGAGAAGTTGGTTCTAAAATAATGGTTCAAATACCTTGAGAATACTTCTTTTCTGATAAGATCCTCTGTTTTTTTTTTTCCATGTACTCTTATTTATTTATTTATTTATTTATTTATTTATTTACTCACATTCCCCCCTCTGAAGAGAAAACCTTAAAATCTTTTAAGGATTAGATAAAAGCTCCCAAATACTTTCGACCTTTGGAATGGAGTATGTTGCTAAGAAGCCCAAGGACATTGTGACTTTTAGCCAAGAAACTGGCTACTTTTCTTTGGGGTCTTTTCTCCCAAACTGCCTAGCCAATTCCTACCTCTTATTCTTATGATTCTCTGAAGAGGTTATGTAGAAAGTGAAGCGCCAGACCTAAGCAGAGGCTGCACTAGAGAGCACAGCTTCCGCTTTGACAGCACAGCCCGCACTTCCGCAAAAGAAGTCAAAGGTCCTGCTCAACCATGGCTGGCTTCACTTGGAAGCATGGATGCGTTGTATCCTCTGAGTTGACCCTCCTCTTTGTAGATTGGACACTGGTTCAGGTCCATCTTTTGGGGTCTCCATAGCCTCCCTGAACAAGAGGATGGGTGACTCACCACAGTTACAGGACATTTTGAGAGATGGTCCATAGTCCCCTGGAACTTAAGTCAATCTTTTTATTTTACTTGTATGAGTTTGCCTGCATGTATATATAAGTGCACCTGTGTCATGCAATGCCTGCAGAGAATAAAAGAGGGCATCAGAACTCCTGGAACTGGATGGATGGTTGTTAGCTGCCATATGAGTGTTGGGATTTGAATCTGCAAGAGCAGCCAGTGGTCTTAACTCCTGAGCCATCTTTCCAGCCCGAGTTTCCAGCTAGTTGTCCTCTCTGCACCTCCTGTCCTGCCATTGGAGTTTTGGGATTATAGATACCAGCCACCATGTCCAGCCTTTCTTTAAAATGTGGTTTCTGGGGGCTGGAGAGATGGCTCAGCAGTTAAGAACACTGAATGTTCTTGCAAAAGACTCGGGTTTGAATCCTAGCATCCACATGGCAGCTAACAACTGTCTGTAACTCTAGTTCTGGGGGATCCAACAGTCTCTTCTGTCCTCCACAGGCATTGCACGACACTGGTGCATTTACCTACATGCAGGCAACACACGCATACACATAAAAATATAATAATTTTTTTAAAAAATGTGGTTTCTGGGATTGAATTCATCAGACTTTTACTTCCTGAGCTACCTCCCTGGTGCTACCAGTGCATTTTAATGTTTTATTTCAGATGATAGAAATTTTCCATGTAAATAGTGTTGATGAGGATGAATAATGATATGTAATATTCTGTGTATGTTCAAGTTGATAAAATAAGCAAGGTGTGATGGTTTGAATGAAAATGTCCCCCATAGGCTCCACATATTTGGACATTTTGTCCCCAGATGGTGGCGCTGTTTTGGGAGGTTTTAGAAGGTGTGGCTATCCTGGAGGAAGCACGTCACTGGAGGTGGGCTTAGAGAGTTCTTAAGCCTTCTCAGATCTCCAGTTGCTCTCTCACTTCCTGTGCCTTTGTGATGATGTGAGAGCTTCACTTCTGCTGCTCCTGCTCCAAACACCTCCAGCCACCATGCCTCCTTGCCATGACAGACTGTAATTCCCCTGGAACCGTAGCTCAAATAAACTCTTCCTTCTATAAATTGCTTGGGTCAGTGTTTCTATCACAGCAACAGAAAAGTGACTAATACACAAGGAGAGAGGGAAAATTGTAATTGTTTATACTGAGTAGATTTTCCTTTAATATTTTTAGCAATCAATTTCATTTGCTCTAGAAAAGATAAAAATGATGCTGTGAACCTATTTGGTTTCACAGTGATAAATTTATTTGGTTAACTG
>NW_008351958.1:4296534-4297141 GCF_000622305.1 Nannospalax galili | reverse complement strand
TAGAATAACCTGGACTTTGGATTTACTTTATTTATTTATTTATTTATTTATTTATTTATTTATTTATTTATTATTTTTTGTCTCTTAGAGACAGGGTCTATCTATAACCCCAGCTGGCCTTGAACTCATAAAGATCCACCTGCCCTGCCTCCCAAGGGCTGGAATCAAAGGTGTGTGCCACCACGCCCAGCATGGACTTTGAATTTTTTTAACCAAAGGGAACTTTAGTGATAATTTAATCTGACTTTTTTTATTTCAATGAAAAAAAATTGGGACTAGGGTTTAGGTAACTTTCCTAGATTTGAGATATTTAGGATGTACCTGCAATTCACAAAATGCTCTAGAAATTCATGCCCCCTCTAAGCACTTTGTAATTCATGTTTCTGTAACCTTCTTCAGAAAGAAATGTTCTCAAAGAAATTAAGGCATCAATTTTATCTAAGATGGATTCATTACAAACCTAGATTTTTATGTTCACCAAAAGTACCTCAGGACAAGAAAAAAGAATGCAGTGCATTAAAAAGGTTGTTGTTAATGATCTAATGGTGACCAAAGCTCAGGGAGTCCCAAATCATTAGATGTATGTTCCGTTGGGAACAAATTTATA
>NW_008351958.1:4247339-4296362 GCF_000622305.1 Nannospalax galili | reverse complement strand
TTTTTTTTAATTTTTAGATGTTTTTTTAAAGTCATAGAACTGGAAAGGTAAACCCCAGAGACTGCTTTTTGGTATCGAGAGTTGAGTTTCAAATATGCTGATACTTAATTAGCCATTTACCTTTGTTTTCATTTTTTTTGCAACCATAACTTATCAGTATATTCCTTTCTCCAGTTTTACATCATTCTTCATGATAAAATTTCAAGACTGGTGCTACTAAGTAATAGAGTCAATATTTTTCTAGCTATTGAAATAGTTGGTGGTAGTGAGTTTAAAGTTACAGTTCACTAAAATAACAGTAGAAATATACTTCAAATGCACATCTCTAAGGAGGATAGGTCAGCAAGTAACACATTAAATATAGCAAAAATAGAGAGCCAGGTGTTTTGTTTGGTTGATTGGTTGTTTTTTTGAGACACAGTCTCTCATGTGACTAGCTGACCTGGAGCTCGATACATAGACCAGACTGGCTTCAAACTCAGAGAGAGCTGCCTGCCTCTGCCTCCCAAGTGCTGGGATTAAAGGTATACGCCACCATGTCAGATAACAGAGCCAGGTTTGAAAAGGCTACTTCATGAAAGATTATAAGTGATTTGTAGGTCAACACATGAGACTATAATAGGTTGTGCAGACAGGCGGCATCTTAAGGGTATAGGGATTGAAATCCTTGTGAGTGAATGTATTAGAGAAGAAGAGGAGGCAGTTGGGTATTCAAGGAGTGAGATGGAAAAGGAAGGTGGACTGGAGGGACATAATAGATGAAGGATAACATTGTTTTAAATCTAGGTAAGACTTAGTTCACGGCCAGAGGCCAGGGCTTATTATGAATGGGAAAGTGGGAAGTGTTAGAAATTGTTGAGAATAAGATTCTCGTAAATTCATAAGCTGACTTCTAGAAGAGAACAGTGGGAGGATCTTTGAGATGGGGAAAGTATTCTTTGTGGGATTTAAAAATCAGAGTGTTTGCAGGGCCAGAGTGGTTTTCTTTTTTTCTTTTTTGGTTTGCTTGGAGTTATTTGGGAAAAATATGGAAACAAGTTGGCACTTAACATTATTTGCATATATAGATGCATAGATATAAGCACTTTGTAATTCAAAGGGAAGTTTTCATTGGTAAACTTTGGAGAACATCTAGAAATCAGTTATTTTAAATACTCCCTCAAAGCATATGAAGCTGAAACAAGCTTAGAAAATAGGATTTTATTTGATTTCTCATAAAGATGGTTAGAGTAGGCTCTTAGGATAGTCATCTTTTATTTTTTACTTCCATCTTTCTCTTTCCTTTGAAAATTCTGACCTGAATTTTAATATTCCTAACATTTATTTTATTCAAACTTTCCAAATAGTTTTTTGTTGTCCTTGCATTCTACCCTTTAATAACAATCTAAATGTATTTGCTGCTTTTCTTGTTGCTGTAACAAAGTAACCTATCAAAAGCGACTTTAGGAAGGATTGATATATTTTTGGCTGACAGTTTGAGGGTACGGTCCAGCATGGCAGAAAGGCATGGTGGCAGTAGAATGAGGTGATTGATCACATCACATCCCTACTGTGCCAAGAAGTGGGGGCAGAGAGAGGGATGGGCTAAGGAGAGAGGCGGGGAAGGGAGCTTGATTCTAGGGTCCCTTTTTTCTCTTTTAACACTCCTCATGTCTAGTCATCACTAAATTTAATTTCTTCTGCATCCTAATTAAGTCCTTTGGTTCCTCCAGTTGTTCACTAATCATGTCTCAATGCACTTTTAGTAGCCGAGTTCTACCTGTCAGAGGGATCATTTGTTCTGTCATTTTAGACAGGATCTTCTCTATGTAGCCCAGGCTGGCTGGAACTTGTCATCCTCCTCTTCCAATCTCTTTGAGTGCTAGGATCACAGAGATGTGCTACCACATCTGGCTAAAACCCTCTCTCTCTCTCTCTCTCTCCCCCCTCTCCCTCTCTCCCCCTCCCTCCCTCTCTCTCCCTTCCCCCCCCCCCCGTCCCTCTCTCCCCCTCCCTCCCTCTCTCTCCCTTCCCCACCCCCCCAATTAAAAAAATGATCACAAAAAAGAAAAAGAAAGAATGATCGATCCCTAGACAGGCATGGTGGTGCATAGCTATAATCTTGCCTGCAGGAAGCTTATGATTTCTAGGGCAGCCTGGACTACATAGCAACACCCCCTTTTCTAAAAACTAGAAGAAGGGACTCATGAAATGGCTCAGTGGATAAAGGCACTTGCCTCTAAGCCTGACAACCTGATTTCAGTCTCTAGAACCCCTATGGTAGAAGGAGAGAACTGACTTAAGATATCCAATGAGCTCCACACAGGCAGGCACTGAGGCATGCATTACCTCCCAAGTATTTTTTTTTAAATTTAATTTAATTTATTTATTGTATTTTATGTGTATGAGTGTATTGCCTATATGTATGTTAAGTGTACCTGTGCCGTGCAATGCCTGTAGAGGTCAGTAGAGGGCATCAGATCCCCTGGAACTGGAGTTATGGACAGTTGTTAGCTGCCATGTGCTAGGAACTGAACCCTGGTTCTTTGCAAGAGCAGCCAGTGAGTGCTCTTAACCGCTGATACATCTCTCTAGCCCTTCATTCGTTTTTATGTGTCTGTGCCCTACACTAAGGCTTTCTAATTCAGCCACAGATCACATTTCCAAAAACGTATGCATGTCTGTCTGGCCTTCTCACTGCTGTCTGTCCATTTTCATTGGTTATCACAATTTATGAAGTGGGTTGGATACCTAGCAAAGCATCTTTGTGAGTCCAGATGTCTTTTGAGCTAGACATTAAAGAAAATTTGTAAAAATGCAAAATAACACTAATCTGCTTACAATTTTTATATTAAAAACAATTGTTTTCATAAAATATTTTTCATATTGTCTAGTAGGTTTATTTTTATTATTTTATTTTTGAGATGGGGTCTCCTATGGCTCCCTGCCTGGCCTGGAACTCCCTGTGTAGACCAGGCTGGCCTGGAACTCATAGAGATCTATCTACCTCTGCCTCCTAAATGCTGGGATTAAAGATGTATACCACCACACCCAACCTATTTTTCTTTTTAAATTAATTTAGAATTTTTAAATTTTAGTTTTAGCTTTGAGTGTGGAGTAAGTATCTTTGGGGTTCTCAGAATTTTGAGTATAGGCTCTGCCCTTGTTCTTTACATTTTCAGAAACTATGCTACAATTGCAGCTGATCTTTTTAAAAACCTTAACTTGGAGCCAGGCATTGTGGCTCACGCCGTTAATCCCAGCACTCAGGAGGTAGAGGCAGATGGATCTCTGTGAGTTCAAGGCAAGCCTGGTCTACATAGTGAGTTCCAGGACAGCTGGGGCTACAAGGAGACCCTGTCTCAAAAAGACCGAAACAAAAAAAACCTTAACGTGGGGTTGGGGATTTAGCTCAGTGGTAGAGCGCTTACCTAGCAAGCGCAAGGCCCTGGGTTCGGTCCTCAGCTCCAGAAGAAAAGAAAAGACCTTAACTTGATTAAGAATACAACTTAGACAGTAATATCATAGATCAGGTTAATAAATCAGACACATTAATCAGTTGTATTTCTTTTTTTTTTTTTTTAATATTTTATTATTTTTATTTTGTGTGTATGAGCGTTGCGCCTGCATGTAGGTAAGGGCACCCTGTCGTGCAGTGCCGGCAGAGGACAGAAGAGGCTGTTGGGTCCCCTGGAACTGGAGTTACGGACAGTTGTTAGCTGCCATGTGGGTGCTGGGATTCGAACCCGGGTCTTCTGCAAGAACAGTCAGTGTTCTTAACCGCTGAGCCATCTCTCCAGCCCCAGTTGTATTTCTTAAGGCCTGTGAGTGAACCCAAAGCTGACAAAATTTAATGAGAAATGTTGAAAAATACTAAGTATAAAAGGGTACTGAACTGGATGGGGCAGCTCACATCTAAATTTAAGCCAAGCATTTGGAAAGTTGAAGCAGGAGGATCACAAGTTCCAGGGCAGTGTGGGCTATAGAATGAGACCCCCCTGGGCTTAAACTGTGGGGGCTTACTAATATCAGAAGTTCAAGAACCATCACCCTGAAGTAAACATTTAAGGCTATAACATATTTTGTCAGGTTCTCTCATAGCTGCATTCCTTAAGTGTGTCTCCCCTTTGTGCCTGCCCTGCCTTGTTTCTCCAAGCCATTGATAGGTAATATTTTGGTAGTTCGTTTCTAAACATGTTCTTGTCTCCACTGTGATTTTTTTTTTTTTTTTAAATACTACATTTCTGTGTGTGGGTGAACGTAACAACCTTTGGTAGCCAATTCTGTCTTTCTACCAGGTGCGTCTGGGAACCAGTTTCAGATCATCAAGCGCAGGGCCAGGGTCTTTACCCACTGAGCCATCTTGCCATTCCCACTATGAAACCTTTTATTTGATCATTGAGTTGTTTCCACCTCTGGAGTTTTTGTTTGTTTTGAATGAGATAGAGTCTCACTGTGTTGCCCAGGCTAGTCTTGAACATCTGGGCGCAGGTGAGTCTCTCTCCTTAGCCTCCCAAATAGCTATGATTACAGGCCCATCTGCCTCATAGGCTTTTACATGTGTTTTAAATTTTCTAGCTGTAAATGGTTTTCTCTAGTTCTTTTTGTTATTGATCTCTTAACTTAATGCATTGTGGTCAAAGGATATGATTTGTATCATGCAAGTTTTTGAAAATTGTTGAAACAGACCAGTCAATATTTAAAGTTTTCTTTAGTGCTATATTTTTCTTCTTAATTATTGGATGCATTGTTGTAAAAACATTATACTCAGGTTTAGTCAAAGTCAACAGGGTAAAATCCAGCCTGGATTCTTTTATTTTAGAATTCCTGCATTCACTTTTTGCTTTCTAGAATTTTTCAGGGTATTCACTCTGCCATAATGCTGAAAACAGAGGTCTGCTTAGTCCTTGAAACATACCATATTTTTCCTTTGGCTTCAGTAAACCACAGTTTTCTGCTAAACCTTTTGGGCATGGAGACATTATTTTCATGTTTATATTCTTTATTGGCCATGGGCTCTCTTTTGAAATAGGGTCTTGTAGACCAGGTTGGACTCAAACTTACAGTCCTCCTACTTCAGTTACCGAGTGTTGAGAATTCCGGGTGTACCAAACAGACTGTGCAGTACTAGGCTATGGGCTCCTATAGGAGCTGGAATCATTTCGTCGTCTTTTTCACCCTTATTGGATTTTTGAAAGCGTTTATTTAAAATAAAAATGAAACCCTCTATTTGTTGAAGTCTTTCCCTTCCTGTAAGAGGAAAAAGTTTCACTAAGAACCTGTTAGTAGTTAAGGTTGATAGAAGTGTATTCAGAATTCAGTAGAGAGAAAATGTTACCTTCGTATGTATAATTTGAGTTTTCCTTGATTTTAAAATAAGACAAAATTATTTTATTGCTAGGCACTTCATTGTGAAAGAAATATCCGTTGTTAAAAGTATTTCATAATACTGTGAGGGTGGCAGCTCCCTTCCCTCTCGCCCTCAGGTTAACTTCAGATTTGTAATCCTACCTCAGCCTCCTCAGTTCTGGGATTGAACATACCACCACACCAGACTAAGAGCAGAGAACTCTTTTGAGTTACAAACACATACTCATGCTGTCCTAGTCTGTTCTTCATTGCTGTGACAAAACACTCTGACCAGTACCAACTTGGGGAGGAAAGGGTTTATTTGTCTTACATCTCCCAGGTCACAGTTCATCACGGAGCCCAAGGTAGGAACTCAGGGCAGGAACCTGGAAGCAGGAGCTGGAGCACAGGCCATGGAGGAACACTGCTTACAGGCTTGTTCCTTTGGCCCCTGCTCAGCCTGCTTTCTTATGCAACACAGGCCCACCTGCCCAGGGGTGGCACCACCCACAGTGGGCTGGGCCCTCCCACATCACTCATCAAGAAGATGCCCTTCAGACATGGCCACAGGCCAGTCCAATAGAGGCAATTTCCAGATTGAGGCTCCCTCAACCCAGGTGTGTCAAGTTGACACTAAAGCTATCCAGCACACATGCTTTTTCTTTTTACTCCAAGAATTAGGATTTAAGAATTTTTATAGGGTCAGTGAAATGGCTCAGCCAGTAAGATACCTGTTGCCGAGCCTGACAACCTGAATTCAGTTCTCAGAACCTACATGTTGGAAGAAGAGAAATGACTCCTCCAAGTTGGCCTCTGATCTCCATACATGTGCTGTGACATGTATGCACCACATATACAAATATACTCTGTATACTCTTGCATACAATTTTAATAACAGTGGTTATGTTTTTTGAGGTGCTAGGAATTAAACCCTAGCCATGCTAGCAAGCACTCTTACCAGTAGCTACACCCTCAGTCCCGCTGTGGTTTTTGTTTTGCTTTATCATATACTAAAAAGGATGTCCACTGATGATAACAAGGGCAGAGGTGAATATTAAAAGTTGTACATATAGGCCTGGAGAGATGGCTCAGAGGTTAAGAGCACTGACTGCTCTTGCAGAGGACCTGGGTTCGGTTCCCAGCACCCACATGGTGGCTACTAACCGTCCTTAACTCAAGTTGCAGGGGAATCTGAGGCCCTCTTCTGACCTCCGGAGCATTGCATGACATGGGTGCACTCACATACATGGGCAATACACTCATACACATAAAATAAAAATAATAAAATATTTTTTAAAAAATTTAAAAAGCTTAACAAATAAAAAAATGCATAATACAGGAAAGTGAGATCACTCACTGGGTAAAGGTACTTGTTACCAAGTCTAAAGATCTCAGTTTGATCCCTGGGACCCACATGATAGGAGAGAATTGACTCCCACAAGTTGTTCTATGACCTCCACCCACATAATACATTTAAAAAATATTTATGAAAGCAAAATAGAAAGCTGGTTTAGAACATCTAGTATGTCAGTCAAAACGCCTCCAGGCCTGATAGGTTGTATTCTGATGATGTACAATAAAAAGATGTTTGTGGAAATAGCCTTTAAAAGGATCATGTTCAAACATCTGTAAGAAAATTAAGTATAGACATTAGATTGTAAGTTGAATTTAAATTGATTTTCAGACTGCTTCTGTGTAAAGGGTTACCTTCAAGTTTTTCTGGAAAGCTTATCTGTCTCCATAGTTACCAGTTACTCTGGATTTTATTAGAAAGCAGCAAAGGAAGCACTGGGATCAGCAAGCCCTTTAACCTAGAGCATTGAAGCTGTATAACCTCAGTGACATAGCTGTGAAGTTTCAAAGAAGGTGATGTTTATAACTGCTTTACAGCAGCAGTGTTAAAATGGAAACATTTTGGCATTAGGTTGTGAATTGTAGGGCAGCCGCATTTTGAGAATTAAGCATATATGTATGTAAGAGGTACAAGTGACTTGTATAAATGAAGATGGTCAAGCATTGGGAGGAAACTTAGTCACTCATTTTAGATGGTATAAATGAAGATGTTAAAAAGTACAAATTACTATTCATGATGTTTTCTAGAAACGACTACAGAAAGAATTGTTGGCTTTGCAAAATGACCCACCTCCTGGGATGACTTTAAATGAAAAGAGTGTTCAGAATTCAATTACACAGTAAGTATTTGTTAAAGGTCTTCTTGCTTATATTGGTGATCATTATGTTCAAATATATACTCATTAAAATACTGTTTATATTTCATTGCAGTTATACCAGTAGTAACTGCAGTGTAAAGATTATTCTGTATACTTGTATAAATGATTGTTTTCTTTAATGTCACTTTGTCATTATATACATATTGTCACATAATTTGTAAAGCTTTCTTTTTTAAAAATTATTTAATAACCACATGATTAGAAGAAGCATTTCATTACAGCTTTAACATACTCAATAACAATTTCCAGAGCAAAGATACATCTCTTTCAAAAGTGGCTATAAATTTTTAGGTTCATAGTTGAATTAATATAGTTATACAATATTGAACTCAGTATAAACCCTATAAGATATGAAATTGGATGCGGTTTTAACCTTTAAAAAAAATCTCCATTGCATTTTAAAATATACTGTTTCCTACAGAAAGACTCATTTTTACTGCTACTAACTTAGATGTTTGCACATGTGTCTCTAATCTCTGTGTACCTGATTATTACTAGTCACAGTCAGTTACACTCAGATCCTTGGCACCTGAGTATGGGTATAAAGTCATCAGGTAGATTTCATTGGTGATGTTTATCACCTCTACTAATTAACATGAAGTAAATTTTTATGCTTCTTCCTCAAATATAACTCATTTTTTTTATTTGTTGATTCTTGTATGTGTGTTCATACAGAACATCCCCCAAAATCTTACTCATCTATATACCCACTTTCCAAATGGCACCCTCCCATAGCCTCCCCCGAACCCCCACTGGAGCCCACATACTCTGTCATCCCTGTTACTGTCCACTTTGTTGTTGGCAGCACAGCCATTCCCCAGTGCTTGTCCATCCACTGAATCTAGTCAGCCTATCTAGAGTGCCTTGTTTTAGGAAGATCAGCTGTTCCTCATCTAGCAGCAGTCAGTTGTCAATATTCCTTTAGATAAGATTGGGGTCTACTGTTCATTTTCCTAGTTCTGTGCTGGGTTACTGTCTGGGAGTCTCTTGGGCCACCCTGGCCAACAACTCAAAGGAAGGTATCTCCTATCTGCCATTGTTAATTGTTACATAGCCTTGGACTCTTAAAAAATTATATTGATCCCTTTAATCTTTGGTTATATGTCCCTTTTGGGTGTTTAAGACCATACAGTTGGCCAGATAAACCAATTTATTTTGACTCTTTAGACTGTTTGAGGATCTGTTCCTCAGAGTTCACATGGGCTTGGGAGGAGCCCCTGGCTCCTTTCTTTTACCAGTTCCATCTATGTGAAGATAAGTCAAACATCTTCCTCGACCATGGCTGGCTTTGCTTGGAAGCATGGAGGAAATGTTTCCTCTATGTTGACCCTCCTCTAGATTGTAGACTGGTTCAAGTCCATTTGGTGGGGTCTCCATAGCCTCCTTGTTCAAGAGGACAGGTGGCTCACCGCAGTTACAGGACATTTTGAGAGATGCTCATAGTCCACTGGAACTTAGTCAACCTAGGACGGCAAGGAGCAAAAGCTGTCCTTTATGTCCCTCTGACCAAATTAGTATAGGCCTCAAAGTATGGCTGTTAAACATCTAAGAGGGTTAGTTCCACCAGTATAGTACTGTTAATTACCGTGTACCATGTAGATAAAGCTTGTCAAAGACCAAACATTCTCAGATAAACCTTGCCTCGACATATATTATATTCCTTGATCTGGTTGTATGTATAATTAGTCAGTAGGTTGGTGGAATTTTTGGCATCTCTTAGATATAATATATCATCTGCAAAAAGGGATAATTTGATCTCTTCTTTTCCAATTGCTATGCCTTTAATTTCCTTCTCTTATTGCTCTTGCAAGAGTTTCAAGCAGTATGTTAAGGAGAAGTGGAGATAGTGGACAGCCTTGTCTAGTTCCTGATTTCAATGAGAATGCTTCCAGTTTTTCTCCATTTAGAATGATGTTAGCTGTGGGTTTGTTGTATATAGCTTTAATTATGTTGAGGTATATTCTCTAAAGTATAATACCCTCTAGGACACTGAACATAAATGCCTGTTGAATTTTGTCAAAGGCCTTCTCTGCATCTATTGAGATGACCATGTGAGTCTTGTCTTTGATCTCATTTATATGATTTATGATGTTTATTGACTTACATATGTTGAACCATCCCTGCATCTCTGGAATAAAGCTGACTTGATTATGATGGATGATCTTTTTGATGTGTGTCTGTATGCGGTTTGCAAGTATTTTGCTGAGAATTTTTGCATCTATTCATTAAGGATATGGGTCTATAGTTTTCATTTTTTTGTTGTATCCTTACCTGGCTTTGGTATTAGAGTGGTGCTGGCTTCATTGATGGAATTTGGAAGTTCTCCTTCCATTTCTATCTATTTGAATAAATTAAGTAGTATTGGATGTAGATCTTCTTTAAATGTCTGGTAGAATTCTGCTGTAAATCCATCTGGTCCTAGGCTGCTTGTAGTCAGGAGGTTTTGTATTACTGTTTCAATTTCCTTATGTGTTACAGGTCTGTTTAAGCTGTTAATCTCCTTGGTTTAGTTTTCCATCTGGTCCTGGGCTTTTTTTAGTTGGGAGGTTTTGTATTACTGTTTCAATTTCCTTATGTGTTACAGGTCTGTTTAAGCTGTTAATCTCCTTGGTTTAGTTTTGGTCATTCCCATGCTTTCAAATACCCGTCCTTTTCTTTTAGGTTTTCAAATGTAGTAGCATATAGGTTTTTAAAGTATTCCCTTATAACGTTCTGGATCTCTCTGGTGTCTGTTGTGATGTTTCCCGTTTCATCTCTTATTTTGTTGATTTGGACGAGCTCTTTCTTTCTTTTGGTTAACTAGGCTAGGGGTCTGTCAATCTCGTTTATCTTTTCAAAGGACCAGCTCTTTGATTCGTTGATTCTTTGTATTGTTTTCTTTGTTTCTATGTCATTAATTTCTGCCCTGATTTTTGTTATTTCTTCTTGTCTGCTGGGTTTGGGTTTCATTTGTTGTTGCTTTTCAGCTGTCTTGAGTTGCAAGTCATTTGTGTTCTTTCCGATTTCTTAATGTAGGCACTTAGAGCTATAAACTTACCTCTAAGGACGGCTTTCAGGGTGTCCTAGAGGTTTTGTTGTGTTGTATTGTCCTTTTCATTTAGTTCCAGGAATACTTTTATTTCTTTCTTAATTTTCTTTCTTTCTTAATTTGACCCATTAATCATTCACAAGTGTGTTATTTAATTTCCATGTGTTCATGTAGTTACTAGGGTTTCTTCCAGTGTTGATTGTTAAGCTTTTTTGCATTGTGATCTGATAGAATGCATGGAATTATTACAATCTTTTTGTATTTGTTGAGGTTTGTTTTGTGCCCCAGTATATGGTTGATTTTGGAGAAGGTTCAATAGGGTGCTGAATAGAAAGTATATTCTTTGGTGCTTGGGTGGAATATTCAGTAGATATCTGTTAGGTCCATTTGATGGTATCGTTTAATTCAGATGTCTCTCTATTAATTCTTTGTCCTGTTGATCTATCTAATGGAGACAATGGGGTATTGAAGTCCCCTACTATTAATGAGTTGGGGTTAATCTGGGTCTTAAAGTCTTGTAGTACTTACTTTTTCTATGAAGTTGGGTGCACCAGAGTTTGGTGAATATATGTTCATGATTGTAATATCTTCTTGGATATTTTATTGTTCCTTTGATCAGAATGAAGTGGCCCTTTATATCTTATCTGATTAATTTCAGTTTAAAATCTATTTTTTCAGGTACTAGAATTGCAGCATCTGCCTTTTTCTTAGTACCATTTGCTTGGTATATATTTTTTTCCATACTTTCATCTTAAGGTAGTGCCTGTCCTTGAAAGTGAGATGAGTTTCTTGGAAACAACAAAAAGATGTGTTTTGTTTCTTAATCCATTCAAGTAGTTTCTGTCTTTTGACTGGAGAGTTCAGTCCATTGATATTTTAAAGTTATTAATGAAAGATGTGTATTGAATCCTGTCATTTTTATTTCTGTTCACATTCTTGGTATAGCTGTGCATTTCCACAGTTATATCTTCATTAAGTTTCTTTCTGCAACCCCTTGGGTATAGTCATTCCTTTCTTCAGCTCTTTGTATTGCTCCCAGAACTCTCTGTAGGGCTGGTTTTGTGGACGAGAATTCCTTCAGCCTATTTATGTCATGGAAGATTTTTCTTTCCCCTTTGATTATAATAGACATTTTGGCTGGGTAAAGTAATACGTGTTGGTATGTGTGGTCATTTAGAACTGGGAATACTTTGGTCCAGGCTCTTCTGGCTTTCATAGTTTGCACTGGAAAGTCAGCTGTAATCATAATGGGTTTTCCTTTATATGTGACTTCTTGTTTCTCTTTTGCAGCTTTCAGTATTGTCTCTTTGTTCTGTACGTTTAGTGTTTTTACTATGATGTGCTGTGGAGAGTTTCTCTTCTGGTCCTGTCTGTTTGGTGTTCTATATGCTTCTTGTATTTGTATAGGCATATCTTTCTTTAATTTTGGGAAATTTTCTTCTGCAATTCTGTTGAAGATCGGGTCCATACCATTATCTTGAGATTCTTTGCCTTCCTGTATGCCTATGATTCCTAAGTTAGGTCTTTTTATGGTGTCACACAATTCCTGCATATTCCATTCTTGTGTTTTCTTAAATTTTTCATAATCTTTGCTTGAGTGGTCTAATTCGTCCCCTTTATCTTCTAGTCTTGACATTCTGTTTTCCATTTCATTCATCCTGTTGGCGAGGCTTTCTCCTGTCATTTCTATTTGGCTTACTGAATGTTACACTTCCTTCTTCATTTCCACCTGAGTATTCTTCAATGTTTCTAACTCTTTTCTGAATTCATTCAGAAGTTTATCCCTATCTTCTTTCAGTTCCTTGATTTCTTTATGTGTTCTTTAAATTCACTGAATTCTTTTTTTTTAATATTTATTTTTATTTTATGTGTATGAGTGTGTTGCCTGTATGTATGTGAGTGCACCCGTGTCATGTAATGCTGTGGAGGTCAGAAGAGGGCTTCAGATTCCCCTGGAACTGGAGTTAAGAATGATTTGTCTCCTCCATGTAGGTGTTAGGAATCGAACCCAGGTCCTTTGCAAGAGCAGTCAGTGATTTTAACCGCTGAGCCATCTGTCCAGCCCCACTTCACTAAATTCTTTTATCATGTTTATAATTGTTCTTTTGAGTTCCATGTCCTATGTTATCTCTAGCAGGTTGTCATTGTACTCCTCTAGAGGACTATTGGTACTTGTTTGGGATATATTATTTTGGATTTTCATGTTATTTTTTCTCTGTGACTTTGATATATGAATTTCTTTGTAGTTTGTGATTCTTGTGAGAGACTGAAGCCTTCCTTTGTTGAGTTTAGGTCTGCTTCTTTTTGTAAACTTTATGTGCCTTTGTGTTTTACTTCTTGTGCACCAAAAGCTGGTTGGTCTAGGGTTCAGGTTCTGCGTTTTGATTTTATATTGGAGTGGCCAAATTGCTTTTGTCTTTAGGAGTTCTTGTAGAGGCCCAAGTCAGATGAGGATCAGATGGTCTCAGCTTTTCTCCTAAGGTCTGGATCCCTCCAGGAAAGATTCTGGCCTCAGGAATTTGGGGGCTGCTGGCCTGGGAGCAGGGCCCAGGAAAGATGCTGGTCTCAGGAAGCTGGTGACTGTGCCACCCAGGGATACAGAGGGACGTGGTGGCGGGATAGACCCCCCAAGGGCCCCTGGAGACTACTGGGAGGAATTGGGTTGTTCTGGCAGCAAAGGATCAGGAAGCACTGGGGATTCTCAGCCAAGAGGTCAGTCCAGGGTTCTGGGGTGCCAAGACAAGAAATGGGCCAGTACCCATACTAAGAGGAGAGACAGGGTAGGGGAGCTGGGAGGGTGACTGAGGCTGGGGGAGTTAAGGCACAGTGGGTGCCGCTGGACTTACCTAGGAGAAAGATGCTGGCACCTGGAAGCCGGTGGCTGTGCAGCCCAGGGAAGCAAAGGGAGGGACCATGCCCAGAGGGCTCCTGGGGACTGGAGGGAGGGATTGGGTTGGTCTGGATGCAAAAGATCAGGAAGCAGTGGGGATTCCTGGGCCTAGAGGTCATTTCAGGAGTCTGGGGTGCCAAGACAAGAAATGGGCCACTACCCAGGCTAGGAGAGGAGCTCTGGAGAATGAATGAGGCTGGGGGAGTCAAGGCGTAGTGGATGCCAGCGGGACCCACCCAGGAAAGATGCTAGCGCCAGGAAGCGGATGGGTGAGCCACCCTGGGAAGCAAAGGTAGGTGGGGTGGGATCAGGCCCAGAGGACTCCTGGGGACTCCAGGTGAGGAACTGGATTGGTCTGGATGCAAAGGATCAGGAAACAGTTGGGACTCTGGGCCTAGAGGTCAGCCCCGGTGTCTGGGGTGCTAAGACAAGAAATGGGCCAGTACACAGGCTAGGAGGAGAGACGGGGCGGGGAAGCTGGGAGGGTGAATGAGTCTGGGGGAGTCAAGGTGCAGTGGGTGCCCAGGGACCCACCCAGGAAAGATGCTAGAACTAGGAAGCTGGTGGCTGAGCCACCCAGGGAAGCCAAGCTTTCTTTTTTTAACCTAATCCTTTTCATGATCCTGTTTAAGTTTTGTTTTGTTTTGTTTTGTTTTTTTGAGATTGAGTCTCACTATGTAACCCAGGCTAGCCCCAGTCTCTGGGGTGCTGTTAAGGTGTGTGTCACTGCATCTTGCTCTTTGAAGGTGCACTGAGCATATATAGTGCTCTTGGTTCAGTTTATACCGCACTTAAAAAAACTCCTTTAAGAACTGTGAATACCATCCTTGTTACCTATTAAAACACCTCATGCTTTCCTAAAGAAGGAACAAAGATACGCATGAGTGACCTAGAACTAACTGTACTCTTTTTCAGCATCTCATTCTCAGAGTAATCTGAAAACAGTGTAAATGTCAATAAAAGAGGTCAAAGAAACAGTAAAATGCTGTTACTTTACAGCTGTAATCAGTGTGTAAGGCAGAAATTTTGTGTAATTATAATACATAATTACCTGTAGTCTCAGCTACTCATAGGCGGAGGTAGGAGAATCAGCTAAGAGTTCAAGACTACCCTGGACAACATAGTGAGACCCCCCACCTAAGGAACAAGTCAAGCCCTAAGAAAGACAGAGCATGCTGGTATGTAATTTTGTCTTAGTCTTCAAAATCCAGTTTTTCCTCTGGAATTGAACAGATACCTATTTTTTTGATTAGGAGTCAGAATATATGGGAGGAGGGGGCCCCAAATCCAAGCCATTAATTTTACAGAGTAATTACAGGAATTTAAGAACTGAGACTCGTTGAAAGGCATGTTCATTATATCCTTACTCTTAAGCATATGCTCCTGATTAGAATTGTAAGCACTGGTGGTTAAATGTTTAATCAGGGCTGGCAAGATGGCTCAGTGAGTAAAGGTGCTTGCTGCACAAGTGTGATGACTTGAGTTTGATCCCCAGAACCCATGTAAAGGTGGAAGGTGAAAACTGACTCAGCACATACCATGACACTTACACCCACACACACATACTAATAAAATTGAAAAGAATTGGGGCTGGAGAGATGGCTAAGTGTTTAAGAGTACTGGGTGTTCTTGCAGAAGACTAGAGTTTGAATCCCAGCATCCACAGGTGGCTAACAACTGTCTGTAACTCAAGCTACAGGGGATCCAATGCTCTCTTCTGTTCCCTGCACTGCATAACATGGGTGCATTTATATCCATGCAGTCATAATGCTCCTGCACATAAAATAAAAATAAATTTAAAAAAAATTTTTAGTTGTGTAATTTAAATATGCACACAGTCAAAGTATTGTATTTCCAATTCTTGTCATCATCAATGATTAGAAAACCACAGAATGATTAGAATGAAATTCACCTCAAAAAACCTAACTGGTTTTTATTGAATGCTTTTTATTTATATTTTTCTAAATTCCATAAGTATATGTCACTTCTTTAGTTAGTAAAAGTTAAAAGTTATCGGGGCTGGAGAGATGGCTCAGCGGTTAAGAGCACTGACTGCTCTTACAGAGGACCCAGGCTTGATTCCCAGCACCTGCATGGCAGCTACACTGTCCTTATAACTCCAGTTCCAGGGGAATCCGAAGCCCTCTTCTGACCTCCGAGGCATTGCACGACACGGGTGCACTCACATACATGCAGGCAATACACTCATACATATAAAATTTAAAAAATTAAATAAATATTTTAAAAAGTTAAAAAATATCACATACAGTATTAGAAATTATGTCTTTGACCTACTTCGTGTAAATATTAATTGAACAAAATGTTTGCTTAGGTGTTATTTAAAAGCTTTGCTGTGTGTGCCAAAGGTAAATTGAGGGTATGTTGTGAATCCTAAAATTTGCTAAATAAAGAAATGGAAGGGGCACCAGAAAATTCCGTTTCCTTGGAGTATCACTTGGTAGTGAATGTGGGAGGTGGGTGGTGGGAGAAAAAAGAATTTAAGCTAAGAAGGACCTAGTTTTTATAACAGTATGTCTGTGAGTGTCTAAGTACACTGTGTGTGTGTGTGTATGTGTGTGTGTGTGTGTGTGTGTGTGTGTGTGTGTGTGTATGTTTGGCAAGCTGGGTATTGAACCTAAGCTTCAACATGCTAGGCAAGCTCTCCAACTGAGCTATATACCCCACAAGGTTTTTGCTTCCTACATAGCTTTCTGTTGCATTTAGTTTACTGTGTACTGGCTCTGCTGTTAGGAATGTGCTACGTTTTTTTATATATGTAGTATCATTTACCTCTCCCAATAGTATCTCTTACAACTAAGGTCCTCAGCATACATTCTGAAAATGAATAATCATGCTTTTAAAGTTTCCTGCTTCTGGTTCCTTTCACAAATTAAGCCCATCTTACTATTTACATACTCCTAATTCCATACTACATGATTTATGACTAGAATCTTTTTTTTTTTTTTTTTGGTCTTTTTGAGACAGGGTCTCCCTGTAGCCCCAGCTGTCCTGGAACTCACTGTGTAGACCAGGTTGGCCTTGAACTCACAGAGATCCCCCTGCCTCTGCCTTCCGAGTGCTGGGATTAAAGGCATGCACCACCACGCCTGGCTCTGTGACTAGAATCTTAACACAGTATTTTCTCTTTCTTTGGTTTTTCTGAATGGGTGGATGGAGGGATGGAGAGACGAATTGACAGATTGACTAGCAGAATTGCACATCAAATCTAGAGCTTTGGTCATGTTAAGGCAACACTGGTTTTCCTGAATTTAAAATAAAGTTTTTTTTGTTTTGTTTTTTGTGTTTGGCCTTTTTGAGACAAGGTCTCCCTGTAGCTGCAGCTGGCCTGGATTCACTAATGGAGACCAGGCTGGCCTTGAACTCACAGGGATCCACCTGCCTCTGCCTCCCTGCCAGGACTAGCCGGACCCCTGTCTACACAGTACACTGCCAGGACTAGCCGGACCCCTGTCTACACAGTACACTGCCAGGACTAGCCAGACCTCTGTGTACACAGTGCTGGGATTAAAGGCGTGCACCACCACACCTGGCTTAAAATAAGAAAGTTTTTAGACCTGAAAATACGAGATTAAAGGAATTGACCAACTACAACAATTATATGTGACAGCTATAATTCAGGACTCCTTTTAAAATTTTTTATTTATTATTTTTATGTAGATGAGCATATTGCCTGCATATATGTACACATACCCATGTTCATGCATTGCCTGCAGAGGTCAGAAGAGGATGTCAGAGTCCCTGGAACTGGAGTTATGAATGGTTGTTAGCTCCTGTGTGGGTACTGGGAATAGAACCTGGATCCTCTGCAAGAGTCCCAGTGCTCTTAATTACAGAGCCATCTCTCCAGCCCTCAAGACTCCTTATTTTTTGACAGGATCTCAGTATCTAGCCCTGTAACTGTAGACCAGGCTGGCTTCAAACTCAGAGATCTGCCTCCTGAGAGCTGAGATAAAAGATGTGAATTGACTCATTTTTAATGACTTCTGTTCCTTTTACTTCTAAATGCTGCTCTCTCATCTTTGCTGTTTTAATCTTATGTCCCCTCTTATAAAGATAGCCAGTAGAAGTGGTTACAGAATATAAATAAAAGCATACTTACATATTCAGAATTATTACATAGGAAAACAAAATAAGCTTATATAGATGCTTATTTTAGAAAATCTATTATGCTTTATTAAACAATTAGAAATTGAAATCTAATTATGCTTTATTTAAACAATTGAAACAGAGTGTTAGAAAGGGAAGGCTGAGCAGAGCCTTGCTTGTAGCTATCAGAGTAAATAAGTAGGAGTCAGTTTATCTTCTGTTTAGTCTTCTTTAACATACAGATTAGAAGGTAAATATATTGGCTATAATTCTCTGTAGTCTTTGTTGATACCCATTTCCCTTACTGCTTCTAACACAGATTTCAGAAAGGCAGTTGATTAGTTTAAAATATTGTCTATAAAGTCTTTTAGTTATAGTCTTTTGAAAGAAAATAAGATGACATAATCTAAAAGGACAGGTACAGGGGATTTGGTGTTAGCATACCCGAGTTTAAGTTTTTGTTTATTGTTTGTTTCATACCTGGAGTATAAGGCTGGCTCAGACCTTGACCTAAGTTTTAAATTACTGAGTGTCAGAGTAGGAAATTGGGTAGGGAAGAGGTTATCAAAAACCTGCAGTGAGTGTACTTGCAAAGGATCTGGGTTCAGTTCTGAGCACCCACATGGTAGCCAACACCTGTCCTTAACTCCAGTTCCAGGGAATCTGGCAGTCTTTCCTGGCTTCCATGGGCACTAGCCACACATGTGGTTCACTTGTGTGCATACAGGCAAAACACTCATATACATAAAATAAAATCTTAAAGCAAAAAGAAACCTCTGGGATTGAAGAGAAAGCTCAGTGATTGAGTGCATACTGTTCTTCCAGAGGAACCAAGTTCAGTTCCCAGCACCCAAGTCAGATGACTCACAATTACTTGTAACTCCAATTCCAGAGGCTCTGATACTCTTCTGGGCACTTACGTGTGGTAGACACACACACATATATACATAAATAAAAACTATTAAATCTTAAATCAAAAAACCCTGCTCTGAAGACCAGCACGGATGACTTAGTAGGAGAAGCACAAGCCTGATGACCTGAGTTCAATCCCTAAACCCTATGTAAAGGTGGGAGGAGAGAACCAACTCTACAAAGTTGTTCTCTGGCCTGTACCTGTACCCTGTGGTACACTATCCCCCCCAAAACACATAATCATACACAATAGTAATACATTTAAAAATTCTCTTAAAAAGGAAAAAGAGAGTTTCTGGGATGAAGTGCACCATTATACATCATGAAGGTACCTGGTACCTCAGTAGTCACCTCTCCTCCTCACTTTTTGTCTTGTTTTAAATTTGTTTCTCTTTTTCTATCCTAGGTGGATCGTAGACATGGAAGGTGCACCAGGTACCTTATATGAAGGAGAAAAATTTCAACTTCTGTTTAAATTTAGTAGTCGATACCCTTTTGACTCTCCTCAGGTAATTACCTGGCATTTAACATTTTATTGTCATTTTAAATTATAGCAAAATGCTAACTTAGTGATTTTTACCTAAGTAAAACATGTATCAAAAACTCACCATGCCTATGTAGATGGATTTTTTTCCACATTGTTTTATTTGAAATCAGGATTTTATGGATAGATTATTAGGTTAAAGACTTTGCTGCTTTTGTGCTTTCAAGTACTTAAGATTGTTTCTTATCCATGGATTTCTGCAGGAAAAGGGACAGAAGTTAGCATTTTTAAATAACTGCAGGTACTCTTTGTAGATCAGGTACTTGGATGATAAGGTGAAGAAGCAAAGGCCCTATTAGAAGCATCTTTGGTTTTCCATTGACATGGCCTCTTTGCAGACTTGAAAAGCAGTGTTCACTACCAGATGCTAAATACCTGGAGTCAGCCCTAAATCCAATCATTATAATTTGAGACACAAGCAGTTTAGTTAATGGTTTAATACTTAGACAAGGGATAATGATGGTAGGGGAACATTTTTAAGAGCTATCTAACTATAGTAAATGATTAATTGGAGATTAGAGAAAAGGAGACTCTGACATGGTTTCCAGATCCCTGACTCGGTAAGATGGATAATGAGTTACTAGAATTACTTAATCTTCAGAAAATAATTATAGCAAAGTATTTCACTTTAAAAATTAAACGTTTTTTTAAATTTGTGAGATCTGTTGCTAAAATGTAGCACTGCTATCCCTCTGTAATATTGCTGACTGATGAGATGTTCTGGAAACTGAATCCAGTCCCTAAAATTCAACTTACTGGTCTAGCTTAAATCTTTTCTTGGGCACCTGAGAAAATAGAGGAAGTCAGTTACTGCATTGTGCTATACACAGAATTGTTTTTAAGAGATAGGATTAACTAGATGCTGACTCCTTGAATTCTAAAGTTTGCATGTGAGTAGAAAATTGTTAAGACTTTTAAAGCTCATTTTGACCATTTTCATAAAAATTAAAAGTGAAGGGCTATCTGCTGTCATAACCTCCATGCATCTGTAGTAAGCATTTGTAGACTTGTTAGAGGCTAGAGTAAACATCCTCCTTCTCACCAAAAATTTGTCTCTGCTTTCTCATGTTGACTTCTGATGTCCATACCTTTTTGCCCTCGGCCTTTTCTGCCTTCAACAAGAAGGCAGAATGCTTTCAACTATAGGGAGACTAGGGAAGGCTTACTTTGGAAGGCACAGGAAAACAGTATTTCTATAAACAAAAAATCAAATTAAAAATGCATTCTAAAAACTCTGTCCTAGCCAGGCATGGTGGTGCACGCCTTTAATCCCAGCACTTGGGAGGCAGAGGCAGGTGGATCTCTGTGAGTTCAAGGCCAGCCTGGTCTACATAGTGAATTCCAGGACAGCTGGGGCTACAGGGAGACCCTGTCTCAAAAAGACCAAAAAAAAAAAAACCATTCTGTCCTTAGTTTTTTATTCTAAATTACATATCAAAATATTTCTTGACTTTAGTTATATTTGTAGTAAATGTGGTAATCTTTAGATTCCTTTTGTTCTCCTATTGCACTTCTCTCTGCTCTTTTGATTGTGATATTTTTTATGTATGTGTGCATGCTGGTGGCCAGGAAGGTCAGAGGACATTGGATTTCCTGGAACTGGAGTTAGAAGTGGCTTTGAGTTGCCTGATGTGAGTGCTGGGAACTGAACTCAGCAGCAGGAGCACTTAACTGCTGAGCCATTTCTCCAGCTCTCCCAATATTTTTTTTTTTCTTTATCATGAGTTTTTACTCACCACCTCCTTTGTATTAAATTGCTCCCTTTCCCTCATTTCTATATGTCATTTTCATATCATTTTGCAGTGCTTGAGTCAGCCTGTTGTTTTCGTATCTTACTATCAGAGCTGTCCTGTAAGGTTTTATCATTCATTTGGGCTGTCCAGTATCCTCTAATTCTCTGATTCTATACCCTTTTCACAACACCCTTCAATTTCTCTGAAGGCATGTTCATCATCTCACTGAACTTTTTAATATTCTTTTTTTTTGCAGGGCTGGGGATCAGACCCTGGAGCCTTGAACTTGCTACATTCCTAGCCCTTACTGATTTTATGCATACAGACATGTAGCACCCCCTCCATCAGAACCTTGTATCTATACCTATTTATCTATACCTATTCCTGCCTCCCTTAGTAAAGTCTGTGAATGACTATTTGTTGTGGAAATCGGGTCTTTAGATTAGCTATTGAATCCCTTTCTGGACATGTTATAATTTAATCATTTCTTCCCATATTACTTCCTTGCTGTATTGTGATTTTTTTTATCATATTTCATAATTTAACTTCCATTCTGATTTTATCTTCTGAAAGTTCTTAATGAAATGGTTATATGATATAGATTCAGCTTCTTTTTTTCTTGGTCTTTTTAAAAAATTTATTTTATTTAGTCTTTTTGAGACAGGGTCTTCCTGTAGCCTCTACTGGCCTGGAACTCACTATGTAGACCATGTTGGCCTTGAACTCACAGGGATTGCCTGCCTCTGCCTCCCGAGGGCTGAGATTAAAGGCATGAGCCACCACACTGGCTGGTCTTTTTTAAAAAAAAATTTATTATTTTTATTTTATGTGTATGAGTGTATTGCCTGTATGTGTGTAAGTGTGCAGATGTCAGTGTCGTTCAATGCCTGGGAGGTCAGAAGAAGATGTCAGATCTCCTGGAACTGGCGTTGGGATGATTGTTAGCTGCCATGTGGGTGCTGGGAATTGAACCTGGGTTCTCCGCAAGAGCAGCCAGTGCTCTTAACCACTGAGCCATCGTTCCAGGCTTTTTTTCTTGGTCTTTTTGAGACAGGGCCTCCCTCCAGCCCCAGCTGGCCTGAAACTCACTGTGTAGACCAGGCTGGCCTTGATTTCACAGAGATCTGCCTGCCTTCACCCCCCTCCCCCCTTAATTTCACTGTACTGCAAAGTAGGTATATTACTGGCATGGGAGAACTCTCTGTTCATCCTTACAGTAGTCTCTTGGAAAGTGGAAGATTGTGTGTGGAATGTAAAAAGCTCAAGGACCAATGCTCCAACGCTCTCTCTTTTTTTTTTTTAAATTTTTTAATTTAATTTTATTTTTTAGAAAATGGCAGGGTGCCGGGTGTGGTGGTGTATGCCTTTAATCCCAGCAGTTGGGAGGCAGAGGCAGGCGGATCTCTGTGAGTTCAAGGTCGCTTGGTCTACATAGTGAATCCAGGACAGCTGGGCCTATAGGGAGACCCTGTCTCAAAAAGACCAAAAAAAAAAAAAAAAAAAGGAAAAAGCAAGGTAAAACTTTATTATGACCAGCCGGGCTGTCTATCTCAGGAGTAGAAGAGCCCCAAACACTAGCTGGCCAGGGTTTCTATAGGATTACAGAAAGCATTGTTCAAACAGAACATCTGTGAGCCAATCAGGTTTGTACAACACAGCAGAATTTTAATTCACCAATCAACAGCCTGTTACTGCGTGGGCAAGCAAAGCAAGTGTACAGAAGTGAGATAAGCAGTTAGCTCTAGATTAGAACATTCTGTGGTTTGGCGGTTAGGCCATTTCTCGGACTCACAAGCACACTCCTCTCTGGGGAATTTACAGGAATCAGTCAGAGGTCAGCCCCTCCTAATTGTCTTAAAGGAAGATGGGGAGAACTTATGTTAGTACCCTGAGATAGATCATTCCTCACTCCTCTTGGGAGTAAGGTTAATTCTTTGACCTTTTATACTGGATCCTCTGCTTCTCTCTCCACTGGGACCAATTGATCATACTGACTTCTTAACACCATGAGCTTTCTCGGGAATAGAAGCAGCCCTGAACACCAGCTGGCCAGGGTTTTGTTAGGGTTACAGAAAGCATTGTTCAAACAGAACATATGTGAGCCAATCAGGTTTGTACAACACAGGAGAATTTGAATTCACCAATCAACAGCCTGTTAAACTGTGCGAGCAATCGAACTCCCCAGTCAACAGCCTGTTACTGCTCAGGCAAGCAAAGCAAGCTTACAGAAGGGAGCTAAGCAGTTAACCAGGTGCTAGATGTACTAGATTAGAACATTCTGCGGTTTGGAGGTTAGGCCATTTCTCAGAATTCACATGCATACTCCCTTCTGAGGAATTTGCAGGAATTGGGACGAGGTCAGTCCCTTCTAATTGTTTTAAAGGAAGATGGGGGAACGTACGCTAGTACCCTGAGATAGTTCATGCCCCACTCCATTTGGGAGTAAGGTTAATTCTTTGACCTCTTGTACCTGATCTTCTGCTTCTTTCTCCATTGGGACCAATTGATCATACTGACTTCTTAACACCATGAGCTTAACAGATTGAAGCCTTTGATTTACAAACTTAATGAGAGCATTTAAAAGGCACGGTCTACAAGTCAGGGCTAGGACTATAAGGAGCAAGGGTCCAGCCATCGCACTTAGCAGGGTAGTTTGCCAGGGGTACCATGAGTACATGGACTCATACCAGTTTGTGCCCTGCTCTCTCTCCTTAGCTCATTCTTGGAGCCATTTACGAACCAAAGCCAGGCTTTCCCTAATTATGCCAGAGTGATTGGCGTAGTAGCAACATTGTTCCCCAAGGGTCACACATAAACCTCCTTGTTGCATTACTGACAAGTCTAAGCCTCTTCTGTTTTGGAGGACTACCCCTGCTAAGGAGTCCAGGGAAGTTTCTAAGTGTTTTAAGAGAGTTCTCTATTTCTGATAGGTCCGCATCAATTTGGGCACTAAGAGCTTTGAAGTTATTATCATGGATAACTAAGGCAGTAGTCCCCACCCCGGCTGCTCCAGCTATACCTGTTCCTACCAGGGCAGCGATGAGGATGGAAGCAGTGATGACTTCTCTTGGTTTTCATATTAAGGGGGAAGCTCTCCTTTGATCCTCCCATGCCTCCTGAGAATAATAGTATGTCTGGGGAAACAGGTGTACTAGAATACAAAAGTCCTTCTTGGTTGCTAGTACTAGAACACTGGCACATAGTGTTAGGCCTGTAGTATAAGTAAACCAGGTTCCTTCAGGCGGAATCAGGTAGGATTCGGTAGCATCATTGATTTGGGTAGAAGAATTACACAGGCTTGCAAAGGGAGATGATGTGAGAGAATACCCTTTTCCATAGTAACAGGCTTCACTGCCTATAACCTCCCCCAGTGTGAGTCTTGGGGTATGGCCCCAGGAACATCTAGTGCTATTTAGTTGGGTCATATAAGTTACTTTCCCTATGGTGGCCAACCCTGTATAATAAGGAGGCCTGGGATCTAAGCATGACCAGCAATTCTTAGTTAAATTGGGATGGGTAGAGTTAAAGTATTTGTAGGTGTAAAACAAGGTACCTAACATTCCTGCTGTATTGAAAGATGTAAATCTAGTCTGAATTCTCTGGGTGTCTGGCTCCTGGATTGAGCTGTTGTCTGGCTCCTGCAAAAGCTTCTGTAGGTCATTAGGTTTGGGGTTAGGTGGGAGTAGGTAAGGGTTAGGTCCTGTTATCATTGGGGTAATTTGCCAGCTAATGAACTTCTGAATAGTGAATAGGACCCCTGGGTCATATCCAGATTTATACAGTCTCATTCCCCAGGTCTTCCCTGTTCTCTAGTCCTGCTTCCTCCCTGAGGTGGTAAAGGAAATCACAAATGGGTTTTCACCTGGCTTTCTAGTCTTATTTCTTTTAGCTACAATGAAATCTTTCTCTGGCCCAGTGACCCATGGCACATTGGTTTCACATCCCCAATTTTTGCAAAAATAATCCTGGGCCCCTCCACATTCTTCCTCAGGTTTCCCTCCAGGACAAACATAGGGTTCATAGGTAGCAAGTGTGTTTTTCTTATAATCTATTTGACATCCATATACAGAATAGCTAAGACTCCACCCTGTTCAAGGCTTGGCATCCCAAGTATTACCAATGAGATCACAGAGATCAAAAGTGAAGGTGAGAAAGAATGATCCCTCGAGGCCCACACAGGAGAAATTAGAGACTACCTTACCATCAGAAGTCCAGCTGAGTACCTAGGTTGTAACTACGGCCTGATGAGGACTTGATCGGGCTGCTCCTTGAATGGGTCAGAGAAACAGGAAGGTTAAGAGCCAGGGGAGTCCATTGAAAGCTTGTCTTAGAGGATTGTCAGTGAGTTGGATTCTCCATGTCTGTGGGATGTGATCAGGATGAGCAGGCTTGACTTGGGAGAGATGTATCCATCCAGTGCTGGCGTCCGGCCACCTTAACTACAGTGTAGGAGTCAGGAGGACGATGGGGTACAGGCCCGTCTACCTAGGCTCAAGGTTAGGAGTTTGGTGTTGACGAACCCAAACCCAGTCACTGGACTCCAAATCAATCTGGTCTGCAGTTAGTGGTGGGCTCTCGGGCTCATGGGCTTCTCGCACCAATCTGTCAACCTGGCTCAGGACATTTTGCAGGTCCTGTAATGACTTGCTAGCAGTGTGGTGGGAGATGCCGGAGGACTGGAGAAGACAGAAGTGGCCGGGACTGAGCAGCAGGTCCCTTTCGCAGGGATGTCAATGAACCGCCGGGCCCACAAGGCCCTCCGGATCTTGGTGGGACCTCCAAATGTTACAGGTCCATGATTGAACAAAGTCACCAACACCACTTTGGTAGAAAGTAGCAAAGTAAAACTTTATTACGACTGGCCGGGTTGTCTATCTCTGGAGTAGAAGCAGCCTTATTTAAAAAAATTTTTTTAACAACTATTAATGTTGCAGTGCATCTTGTGTTGCAGAAGCTGTGTATACTAGTTTTCTGTTGATTGAAAAAATATGAGGGCAGCAATATTTTTTAATTATTTAAAATTTCCTGTTAATCACATCATTTGTATAGTTTTAAAATAAATGTAATGGGTCCAACAAACACCACTTGCATACATGTAAATATCAAGATTTTTTTTTAAATAACCGAATTGTTCCAGATGTTTTGGGAAAGTAATTGGAAACAATCCCTTAAGGTCAGTAAAGTTCCCCATTTACCAGATATTTGGATATTACTCTGTAGTATTGGCAGTTGTTTGATCAGTTAATTTTCCATCTTTGTACTGAATACTTAGGACTTCGAAGAATAGAACTTAGGAAATGTCCCTGGTGTAGACCAATCTCATTGTGAAATTACTGCTGTTACATCTGTAAATATACATAGGCCATTATATAACTTTATAGCTTGCTGAGTTTTTCCTCTCATATTATATGGCATTTTACCATGGAAAAGCTACCCATCAAAGGACGGTATTTGGCTTAGTCATTTGTTCTAAAAGAAATAAAATAGTGAATATTTTTAAGTTGATACAGGAGTAGAAATGAGAAACATTTTCATCACCATTTTTCACTAATGTGCATTTGTTGTCAGGCATGCAAGAAAATTTTTTCTGTGTAAATACTATATTTTTCTATGCTAATTTGCAGGCAAATGGTTGCTTAATTCAGTATGTATTGAGCATGTATAACTATGCCAAGCACTGTACTCTCTATACTGAGAAAGGAATATAGAGACTAAAAGATCTTTAATGGCCTTTAATGTGTTTATTATTTGTATAGGTCAACAATCACTCATTCTGTTAAGGATTGAGTACCTGAGGCCAGACCTGTACAAGGTGCTGGTAAGATAGTAGTGAGTCAAATTGCAGCAGTACCATGGTGTGTCTGCTTAGAGTACCGCCACTCAAGAGCTTTACTTGAGCAGGGAGTTGTAGACTAACCTAGGCAGTAGAGGAAGACCCTGTCTCAAAAAGCAAAACAAGTTAGGCATGGTGATGCATCCCTTTAATCCCAGCATTCGGGAGGCAGAGGCAGGCAAATCTATGTGAGATTGAGGTCAGCCTGGTCTCTATAGCTAGTTCCAAGCAAGCTAAGACTACAGGGAGAGCCTATCTCAAAAACACAAATCAAAACAAAAGGCTGGGGAGATGGCTCAGTAAGTAAAGTGCTTGCTATACAAGCTGGAGGACCTGAATTCCATCCCAGCACCTACATTAAAAGCCAGGTGTGGTGATGTATGCCTGTCATCCCAGCACTGGGGAGGCAGAGACAGGATGATCCTGGACCTGCTGTCCAGCCATTTTAGCTGAATCAGTGAACTCCAAGTTGAGATGAGACCCTTTCTCAAAAAATAAGATAGAGACTGATTGACAAAAACACTTGATGTCAACCTCTGTCTTCCACATACCTGCAAACACATGTGAACATGTATATATACACAGACATACCACAAAATTAAAAACTTTTCAATTTAAAAAAAGAAAAACACAAAAACTGCCTCACAGCAACAAAAAGATTCCTGTTTACATGTAGAATTTGTTTTCTTATGGGAAAAGTCAGATAAGCAGTAAAGAGAAGCAGCAGAGGAATGGGACAAGGATTTTCTCAATAGGACTATGGTTCCTCAGGATATAAGGCCAACAATTGACAAATAATGACTTCATGAAATCAAAAATTCATCTAGCAAAGGGACAGCTTACAGACTGGGAGACAACTTTGCATACCATACAAGTGACAGAAGATTGCTATGTAGAATATAAAGAACTTAAATTATATAATAAGAATAGATAACCCAGTGAATGAAGTGAATGGGTGAATGAAGTGAGCAGATAGTTCTCAAAAGTTGAAGTGCAAATGGCTAATAAAGATGAAAAAACTTCAACTTCTCTGGCCATCAGAGAAATGCAAATCATTTTTACATTGCAAGGTCAGGCATAGTGGCCACATTGCTATTAGTTCTAGCACTCAGGAGGCAGGAGTAGGCAAATCTTGCTAAATTCAAGGCCAGCCTGGTCTACATGGTGAGTGCCAGGTCAGTCAGGGCTGCATATTGAGACCTTGTCTCAAAAAACAGTAGCAACAAAACAAAACAGCCCCACAAAAAGCTACCTTATGATTCCATCTTACTCCAGTCAGTTGTCATTAAGAAAATAACAAATGGTGGTGAGAATGTGGCCAGGAGGGAATGCTATCTACTCCTGGCAAGAATGTAAGCTAGTCCAACCATTATAGAAATCAGTATGGAGGTTTCTGAAGAAACCGATAGTACTCCTGAGTATTTATCAAAGAACTCCAAGGCAGAGATACTTTCATATCAATATTTATTTCAATACCATTCACAGTAACTAAATTATGGAACCAACCTAGGTATCCAGCAATAGAAGAATGGATATGAAAGTATGGTTTGTATACACAGTGGAATTTTTTCAGCCATAAAGAATGATGTTATGTGGATACATATGGATATAACTGGAGTTGATCATATTAAGCCAATTTGTCAGGAAGACAAATGTTGCATGTTTTCTCTCTTTTGTGGTTCCTAGATTTTACATAGATAAATAAAATCATACATGTATATATTTATATACATATGTGTGTATATATAACATGAATGTAGGAGTAAAACTGTCTAAGGAAACAAAACCAAGAGGAGGAAAGAGGGGTGAGAAAAGGAAGGTTGGAGAGTATTCAGGAGAACATGCTCAGCATACAATAAATACATGTATGAAAGCTTGAAAAATAAAAGTAAAAAGTGGAATAGTGGGATGGGGAAGTTCAAGCATCAGATAGAGTCACTGGGAAAGGTTTCCCTGGGGTTCCCTGAGTAAGTAACATTGGAGGAAAGGTCTAAGAGTGGCGAGTAAGCCATGTGAAAGAGTTGAGAAAAGGAACTGGTAAGCACAGAATGCAAAGGCCATGATTAAGTAGCACAAAGTTGCTCCTTGAAGTGCCATATAAGCCAGAGGGGAAGTATAGTGCATAGATCAGGAAGAGAATTTGAGCTGGAGGGTCCATTGCCAATTGTAGCCCATTATAAGATTTTGATTTACTCTGAGGAAATGGGGACCGCCTCTGGAAGGTTTTGAGCAAAGGTATTGCATGATCATATTTAAAATGAAAATGAACAGTGTAGTGATTAGCAAACAGATTGTTGAGGGCACAGGGAAACCAGAGAGGCTATTGGAATCCTCCGGGTTGGAGGTGGTGGTGACTTGCAGCAGAAGGTACCAATGGAGATTGTGAAAGGTGGACATAGTTTGGGTCTGTTGTAGAGGTTGAATCAACAAATAGGAGGTGCTAGTAGATTGATAGAAGTTTGAATAAAGGAGTCAAAACTAGGAAGGACAATTGCTTTGGAAGTAAAATGGAAATCAGTAACCAATGTACAATAGACTGAAGAGGCAAAGAAAACTTGAACTGGTCTTCAGAGGACATAAAGGGTTTATGTGAAAAGTATATGGCAGGGCATGAAAGGACCGTAGCTCTCAGATCTGGCAGCATATGCTCTTGTTCTTACGTGTATAAATACACTGGAAGGCTGTAGGTGTGAGTACGGGGGTATTTGGGGCTTATTAAAGAAGGTCCTGCAATATGAAGGAGCTGGAGATTTGTCTCATAGGCCTCAGGAGAAGTGAACAGATGGCCAAGCTGTAAAGTTCTGTGAGCTTCTTACTATCATAATTTCTTATTTTCCTTTCTATCTCCTTTCATGAGTTCTTCCCTTCCTTCCAGTATCCACTATCTGTGCATTCCTTTGTCAGAATATTCTATTTCAAAGAAACATCTGAAATGTATTTTGTAAATGTCTATCATTTATACTTGCCTTTAAGCTTTTCAAATCTAATATTTTTGTTGAAAAAGTTATTTTAGCACATTATTTATCTTAGAAATAATAGGGGGAGTAGTTTTAGAGGAAAGGAGTCACTATCTTTTCAGTTCTGAAGCTGCATTGATGCTAAGAGTATGCTGAAAATCCACCCACCTTAATCAAAAAGATTTAGAGGAGCTGGGGCAACAGAATAGCTACTTCCCCTTCATCTTCCTTCCTGCCTCCAGTTTATGTCCCCTTAACCTGGACCCTTTTCTCTGGCTCAGAATTACTTCATTGCAGAAATCCATAATCTATTTTTATGGTACCCCCATCTTTTTTATTCCTAGTCAGATGCTGTTTACCCAGTGGTGGGCAGGCTTCCCAAGTCATCACATGTTCTTGAAGGGAGAACATTGATTGACTAGAATGACTAGGGATGTGGGATATTAGTTAAGCGGCAAAAAAGAATGGTTACCATCAGGGGACTCTGAGCTTAGCTTCATTGTGTTTAAGAACTTAGTCTTTGAACAGCTACATGGCAATGAAAATCATGGAAAACTAGAAGAGATTGGGAATATAGATGCTGCTGATCCATGTTTGAGCACTAAAGGGGAGATAGGGACTGAACACTGCTAAAACTAATCCCTAGTCATTTTTGTCAAATATTATCATTAATCCTAAATTGCCTATGTCATGTATTATACTTTAAACTTTTTTTGGTTGTTTAAGATATGGTCTCATGTAATGTGGTCTGGCCTTGGCCTTGCTGTATATATAGTCAAAGATGATCTAGAACTTCTGATCCTCCTGTTTCCACCTCCCAAGTGCTAGGATTACAGACATACTAACAAGAGAAAACTTTGCCTCATGTTGTTCCTGACAGGAAACCTATATATTATGATATGTATGATATAGAAACCTATCTGTGATATAGATGGGCTTTTTATAATTATAGCCTGATTTTTGTTGCTGTTGTTGTTTGGCTAGCTGTCCCCTCCATATCTTGGTGCTGGAGATTAATAACCCAGGGCTCACACATTCTGGGTAAGCTACCACCAAGCTGCACCCCTAGCCCTTTTAGCCCATTTTGTCCTGTTCATTGTACTCTTTTTACCTAGCTTGATACCATGTTAAGTAACTGACTTTAGGCTACTCGTGAACCACTGTAGTATGTCTTCTTTATAAATAACATCTCAGTATGTGAAATCTTTCATTATTGGGCTTGATATTAGGAAATTCTAGAATTTAGTATTAGGAAGTTGCCTACACTTTATCCCTTATTTTCTTTTTAGTAATAAGGCTAAGGTTTTTAGTAAACTGTATAAACAAAATTGAAGTATAAAGCTAAATGTCAAGTTTCAGTTGATCATTTTGTATGAAATCATTGTAAGCATTGGCATCTGTCAGATCTATTGTTACAGTATATCAAATTTGATGATAAAACTTGGTGGAGTAGCTCATGCCTTTAGTACCAGGTACTTGTGAGACTGGTGCAAGACAAATTCGTAAGTCTAAAAGCTTGAGACCAGCCTGGGCATCACAGGGAGACTGTGTTCCCTCTCCTCTCCCTAGTTTGAATGGTGATTTGTTATTCATAGTCTTAACTTTTCACCACTTCGGTGTCTTTCAGTTGAGATTTTAGTACACACTACATTCATAATACCCAAAAGTTATCCAGAGATTGGCTTGCCTAAATGTTTAGATTAGATGTGGGCTAGGTATATGTACTTCTAAAATTATCCTAGGCTTAGTTATTCTTAGTACTTACTTTTGAAAATGAGCCACAATGATATGGAGATGATTAGAACATAGAGCTATTTGAGGATGGCTTCTCATGCAGTCTTGAACTTCAAGATCTTTTGTAAAATTGCACCTGTGTTTAGTGACATAGCTACCTCATCAAAGTTCTATTTTCCTCCATTGGGATATGCAATGAGGAATGTGTTTATTAAGTTTTTAAAAATTTTATTTTATGTGTATGAGCGTATTGCTTGCATGTATGTGAGTGCACCCGTGTTGTGCAGTGCTGCGGAGGTCAGAAGAAGGCCGTCAGATTCCCCCAGAACTGAAGTCAAGGATGGTTCATAGCCGCCATGTGGGTTCTGGGAATTGAACCCAGGTCTTCTGCAAGAACAGTCAGTGCTCTTAACCTCTGAGCCATCTCTCCAGTCCCCACCTGTTAACTTAAAAAAAATTTAATGAGCCAGTACTTTTTTAAAAAATTTATTTTTATGAGTGTATTGCCTGCATGTGTGTAAGTGCACCTGTGTCTTGCAATGATGCCCTGGGAGGGCAGAAGAGGGCATCAGATTCCCCTGGAACTGAAGTTACAGATTGTTGTTAGCTGTCATGTGGGTGCTGGGATTTGAACCCAGGTCCTCTGCAAGAACAGCTACTGCTCTTAACTGCTACCATCTTTCCAGCCCCATTTTCTTTTCTTTTTTCAATTTATTTTTAATTATGTCTGCATGTTTGTGTCTGCAGATGAGTGTAGGTGCCGCAGAAGCCAGAGGCATCAGATCCCATAGCAGCTGGAATTACAGGTGGTTTTGAGCTGACTGAAGGGAGTCTGGAAGCATACTTGACCACTGAGCCATCTTTTCAGCCCTTACCCCATGTGTGTCCCCCCATCCCCTGTCAACATAATTGTATTTCTAGGTTGGATCTGAGTATGTTAGCAAAGGTCAAATGAATTGTAGTTTCAAATCAACTATATTCAATGGTCTTGTTATATCAGTGTTAGATAGTTTTGTTAACTATGAAGGGAGTCTGGAAGCATACTTGACCACTGAGCCATCTTTTCAGCCCTTACCCCATGTGTGTCCCCCCATCCCCTGTCAACATAATTGTATATCTAGGTTGGATCTGAGTATGTTAGCAAAGGTCAAATGAATTGTAGTTTCAAATCAACTATATTCAATGGTCTTGTTATATCAGTGTTAGATAGTTTTGTTAACTATATAGTTCTACCCCCTAATGTTTTTGTTTTTGTTTTTGTTTTGTTTTTCAACTCTAAAAAATGTCTTGAGTTTTCAGAACCCAGTAGGCTGAATTAAAATAACAGAAATGTCCATTTTTCTCCTTTGTCTTATACTGAGTATTAAAGGTAGAAAACAGTTATGTGCTTAAAAAATTCAACCTTGATTACCCTTCCCATAATGTTCAGAGAACCAGAGTGGCAAAGTTTACATTGAGACTTGTCTGTGGAAACTGAGAAGGCTGGTAATGCCTTTTATATGAACGCACTGTTGAAAAAAATGTTTCCTTTTATTTCAGGAATTCATCTCTGGCATGTAAACTCAACCTTTCTATGCACAGACAAGCAGCTAGAACTGTTAGGCCCTAGGGGTTACTATAATGTGTACAAATAGTCAATTCTCTTGTTTTTGGTTGCTCTAAGTTTCTCACTGGCTACATTTGCCTTGCATGGAGCTTGTTAAAAACATTCCCTTTTTTATTTAAGTATAATTGAGATCTGATTTAATTTTGTTTTACTTTGTTTTTGTTTCTTGAGATAGGGTGTCACTTTGTAGCCCATGCTAACCTGGAACCCTCTTTGGGGTACTAGTTGGCCTTCAACCCAAGATCCTACCCTGCCCTAGCCTCCTGCATGCTGGAATTACAGATGTGAACCACTGCACCTAACAAGAGATTTGATTTTTTTTTTTTTTAATTTCAGCCTCTCATTTTTAGAACTATTTCTGTCTTGCTCTTTGGCTCTATTCTGCTTCTAGAATGTCTGCTGCTTTTGTCAAGAATATCTTCTCGCCACTTAACCACTTTTCTTTCTCCTGCCTGGATTTCCTTTTGGTTCATGTATAGTTATTGGTTCACAGACATTATAACAAATTCTCCTCTCCAAGGAGAATGCTGCTTTCTTTTTTGCTCTGTGATTCTCTAGTCAAAGTATGTCATTATAACTTCTGTATCTGTCTGGCTGGTTTTTTTTTTGTTTGTTTGTTTTTGTTTTTTTTTGGTGATTGCTGATAGTCCTGACTTATTTTTGCCAAAGAAGATAACTTGGCAGTTCTTTGTTTTTGGTACTTTCAGAACGCTACTGTGCTTGACTTCTTGATAAAGAGACCTTGTTTATGGGAAAATACCCTTTAAAAATAAGTGTGGCCAGGGAGTAAATTATCCAGGCATTGGCTGTAGTCTCAGTTAAAATACCCTCCTGGTCAGAGGACTTTTTTTTGGCAAAATGAATAATCTAAAACCTGTATTCTCTAACATTTAATGTAAACTGTTCTAGACCTCTCTTACACATTGTACAAATAGATATGTTGTAATAAAGTGTAGTTCATACTTTAAAAATTTCACTAAAAACAGTTGCAGACACTCAGAAGTGTGGAATTCAAGACTGCTCAAAACAGCAGGTTTTTAGGGCACTAGCACTGGTGTATAATTAAGGTAAATGGCATTTTTAGAACATAGCCACTGAAAGGTAAAGTCCTTCAAAGAATCTCTGCAATCAGGTAGGACAAGTAATTCTTCTTATGAAACAGCTCTTACGCTTCACTTTATTTTAGCTTTTCTTCTCTTTTTTTTTTTAGTGAGAATGGAGGTGGGTGGCCAGAATTTAAAGCTTAAAAAAAATTCAGTATTGAAAGTCATCCTTTTGAAAGATACTTAGTTTTTTGTGCAAGTATAGCCAAGAGAACGAGTCCTGATTGTTAGCATATTTAAGATGTTAGCAAAGGCCAGATTATATGAAAGATTGGTTTGTTAAAATGCAAATATTTGGAGAGATGGCTCAGTGGTTAAGAACACTGAGTGTTCTTGCAGAAGACCCAGGTTCAAATCCCAGCACCCACATGGCAGCTAACAACTCTCCGTTAACTCCAGTTCTAGGGGATCTGACGATCTGTTCTCCACGGGCGTTGCACAACACAGGTGCACTTACCTACATGCAGGCAATACACACATACACATAAAATAAAAATAATAAATAAAATATTGAAAAATAAAATGAAACGCAAATATTTTTACAATGTAAATATCTGATAAAGTCAGATTTGTGGCTAGAAATTTCACTTTAATACAACTACAGAGCCTTGACTTATTTTGATTTTTTTCGGGGGGGGGTCTTTTTGTTAGTTGTTTTTTGATAGGATCTCTCTAGTCACAGCCCACCTGGAAGTCACAGTGTGAACCAGGGTGGCCTCCATCTTGCAGAGATCCACCTGCCTCTGCCTTCCAAGGGCTGGGATTAAAGACTCTTGCCGTCATGCCCGGCTTATTTTGATTTCTTATTATATATTTTGTATTAAATTTTGGCATACCTTAATCGGGCCATACTGATGTCATTGACTGACATCTTTGTATGAGGAGAAAACCCCCAGATATGCCCAGAGCAACATATTTTTTAACAGTTTCTGTGGCAATTTAAAGTAGGATTTTGCCTTGTTACTTCACTCTGGCAAGTGTTGAGAGATGCACTAAATCTAGTTTGAGAACTGCTGATTGATAGGCAAGAAGCTTTATGCAGATCCCATTTGGTACTGAATCAGAATGTGAAAATCAGCACCCTTGAATTTAGGTTAGTGGTGGTGGTTACTATGTTGTTTGAGACAAGGTCTTGCTGTTTGCTGACTGGCCTTGAACCTCTAGGCTCAAGGGGGACCTATCACCTCAGCCTTTCCAGTAGCTGGCACTGGAGTGGTATAACACCACATCCAGCTTAATTGTGAAATTTAACCAGATCTTCATTCAAGGAATGCTTGTTTTTTGTTTTTGCTTTTGTTTTTGTTTTGATTTTTTTTTTTTAATGGTAAGATCACTGGGAATTACTGCTAAAGTACAGGATAAAATACGGCACTACCATATGAAAATTACTTGAAGATTGGTGAGTTAATTTTACTTGAATTTTGTATAAAAGCGAGTAATTTCTCTGGAGCTGTAGCTCCGCGGCAGAGCACTCGTCTGCATGTGCAGGGAGAGTTCATGCCTGGCATTGCAGAATGAAAAATAACACGTAGACATCTCAAATCTAAGGCTTGTACTTTCTCTGAACTCTCCTGGAGTGTGCTCAGTGCTATCTCAGGATGTATGGATTTAGTCTCTTTCCTGTTTGGATGCTTGGGTAGAAAAATTTTAAGAAATAAAAATGTTAGGATATTCTTAGAATTATTAGGGCAGAGAAAGGAAATGATATATTGCTGTTCACAACAGTGCTGAGGCAAGATAAAGGGAAAGCGACATTATATGAATAAAAGGAAAACAGAAAGCAGCTAATTAAGACTCAGCCTATAAAAAAATCTTGATGTGGGCCTTTTTTTTTATATTTTCAAAATATAATATTTTTGAAATTTTAGCGTATTTTATTTTTACACAAAGAGCAATTAATAGAATGTGAAAATCCATTCTTATGAATGCCGTTTGCCATTCACTAGTAAGAAAAACACTAGTGTTTATCTTTTAGTTTGTTTTATTTTGTCTTTTAAAAATCAGTACTTGTTACATGGTGGGGAATTATTTTAGTTTTTGATAGTGGAGAATATTTGAGTGTTAATAGAATTTATGAAAAACAGATGAAATACAAAATCTACAGTTTTCCTACTACACGGTCTTTCATATATAGTGAAACTATTACTGTAATTGATAATAAATGTGTGGTTTCTGAAATTGATTTTGGTTTGGTTTATTTTGTCTTTTAAAAATCAATACTTGTTACATGTGGGGAATATTTTAGTTTTTGATAGTAGAGAATATTTGAGTGTTAATGGAATTTTATTTTTTCTTAGGTCATGTTTACTGGTGAAAATATCCCTGTTCATCCTCATGTTTATAGCAATGGTCATATCTGTTTATCCATTCTAACAGAAGACTGGTCCCCAGCGCTCTCAGTCCAGTCAGTTTGTCTTAGCATTATTAGCATGCTTTCCAGCTGCAAAGAAAAGGTAGGACTTTTCAGAATTATTCCAGGTAATATCTTTTTTCAGTTTAGGTAGGTTAATAGTTTAAATATATAATTATTTGTATTTGAAGGCGGAATCATGCTTTTTGTTTTTAAAGTACAGGGAATATCATATTTAGTAATAAATATGGAAAGTTCTTTTGATACCTTTCATTCCAAATAGAGCTAGAAGTCAAACTTGATGTTTTAGATACATATTTTTTGAAATATAGTTTATTGAGTATACAACACAGTAGCAGTGTAGGCTATTGCCTATGTTTTGCCATTTTTAAGCACGAAATTTGTGCACGTGTTCTTAAATAATTTGTTTTATTTCCATGAACATGCACAGGGTAAAAGTATACATCATTTTTTTAAAAAAATTCACAGCGGAAAGCCAGAAACAAATATTCTAACTCTGCCCCCCTTTGCCAGCTCCCATACACGCAGCCTTCTTAGGATTTCCCAGAATCCAGAGCTTGCCTGTCCCACTGGTGAGGTTGAAGGAGGTAAACCATTTGCCAGTAGAATCCTATTCTCCTTTACTTGGTTATAGATTTAATCTCTAGTGGAAGTGTAAAAAATGACAGATGAAAAACAACACGAATTAAAATTTGAATACCTTTGAAATAGGGAGCCCTGGGGGTTCACATGTGTGGTTAGCAGATTGCTTCTTTGTTCTCCAAATTAAACTCACTGCCGATTTTATTAATTTAGAGAATCTTTGCAATAGTTCATTTTTAAACAGTAGGTTTAGAGTCTGGAACACCCTAAGCCACTGTTTTACCAAGTGAGTTTCATGAAATGTTAGTCTATAAGGGGTTTCCTGGGTGCTAGTGAGATGGTTCCACAGGTAAACACTCTTGCTGTGTAAGCCTGATCACCTCAGTTTGATCCCCAGAACACACTGTTGAAGGAGAGAATAGATTCCAGACTGACTACCTACCACTCATGCTATGGCATAAGTATGCCTGCGCCTGTGCGCGCATGCATGCACACACACACACACAAATTTTAAGCTTTTATATGTAAGGCAGAGTAGTTCATACTTGTATATGGGTTCCTATGTTCCTGTTATTCCTGACAGTGAGATGATAACTACAGGATTTACATGCAATTAAGGATGATCACTGGTGGTGTCTGCCCATTACTCTTGCATGTGCCTTATGATCATTAACTTTTGTTCACATTTGGATGCCATGATTTACTATCAAAGACTAGAGAATGATCATATTTTCTGTGCCTTTTATTCTTTTCTAACCTCATCATTCCCCCCACCTTCTAGTTGTCTACTGTTAGTGGGTTGTTTTTTTTTTTTCATACTTGAGTGTAAGGCTAATCATTTCATTTAAATTATTGTTAAACTGTATCTAATAGAATTATTGTATGATATCTTTAACCAACATGATAATCTAGAAGTCAGGGTTGTTGTAAAGTACAATAAAATTAAACTTTGATTAGGTGCTTCCTGTTTTTTACCCTGCCAAGTGCTAGGTTTCAACGATGAAGCGGAAACAAGTCATTTAATTTTGTAATTTTAATGTTTAAAGGAATTTTCTCAAATTGTATTCACAGGGTGATCTTGGAATAGTTGTATAACTATCCTGATAATCTTTTTATGTTGATTGAAATTACTGTTAATATTATTCATAAGGGCATTTAGAGACTTTGCTGACACCTGTGATAAGCTTTAGAAGACCAAGTGGACTGTTCTACCCTGTGGTCTGTGTTGTCCCTTCACCGCTGTTTCCCACTGGACCTTCCTTCAGTGATGTTCCTTGATTAGCCTTATTAGAAGAAGGAATTCTCTTAATCTTTCATCTTCATTAGCTTAACAGTTAATTAAGTCTAAACATTGCAAAAAATATTTAATAGGGAAAAAAATGAAGTTGTCAGAGTAGTTGTAAAAGTTGGTCAGAACAGGTGAAGATAACTTTATCCTAACCTTCCTCAGCACCATTAGTGTAAACTTGACATGTCAGGTCTTCATAGAAAGTTGTGTACTTTTGTCTGGCTAATAATACCCAGCAGTTTTCAGGAAAAATCTCCTATAAATCGACACCCTGGAGGGGACTGGAGAGATGGCTCAGTGATTAAGAGCACTGGCTGTTCTTGCAAAAGACCTGGGTTCAAATCCCAGCACCCACATGGCAGCTAACAACTGTCCTAACTCCAGTTCCAGGGGATCTGACACTTTCTCCTGTCCTTCTTGGGGATTGTACAAGAAAGGTGCACTTACATGCAGGCAATACAGGCATACACATAAAATAAAATAAGTAAAATTAAATATAAAAAAATTGACACCCTCAATGTTTTAATTAGTTTATAAAAGTAATTATTAAATTACTTGTAGCGGAGAGATTAGCATAAAGAATTGTGGCTTCAGATATCTTATTGTCTCCCTTTTGATTTATACTTCCTCCTCCAGTGATCCCCCTGGAGCCTCACCTCTAACACATACTCCCTTCTTAAAATATGGAGGTATCAGAAGTTTGTAAGACCCAGACTGTAGTTTCCATTCTTAGGGCCATGCTGTCAGTGTTTCTATTGCTTTTGGTGTATTTTATAATAGTTTTGCTAAGTGTATCTCCCCTTTAGTTATTCTCTTCCAGAACTTACCTATTTAAACTCTTTGTTCCAGAGACGACCACCAGATAATTCTTTTTATGTGCGAACATGTAACAAGAATCCAAAGAAAACAAAATGGTGGTATCATGGTAAGCAGTTTTAATTTGCAATGACAAATTTTTAATGTTTTTATATGAAAGATTATCTGTTTATAAGACTTGGGAAAATAGAGGGAAGATGTAATTGAGATAACATTTTATTTGTTATTTATTTAGCCCCAATTGGCCTGAAACTTCCTAAGTAGACTAGGCTGGCCTTGATCTCACAGTGACCCACCTGCCTCTGCCCCCTAATTACTGGAATTAAAGGTATGCACCACCACACATGACTGTAATAACATTTTTGTAATGCTACATTCTGTAAAATATTAGAAGGTAAGGATATTAGACTACATTTTTAGTGAGGCAAACAAAATTATATATAGTATATAAGTAAAATTTAGCATTACTTTAATATTTTGACATTATCAGTTTAGTAAAAAAAATTTTTTTTCTAGTTTTGTGGGTTGAGACAGGGTTTTGCTGTCTAGGGACTTGCCCCTAGGTGGCCTGAAACTAAGTATATAGACCAGGCTGGACTTGAACTTGCAGTGATCCTCATTCCATTGCCTTCCAAGTGCTGAGATTACAGGCTTGAACAACTGTGACAGTTTGAAGTCCATGATCATCTTTCAGTTAAGATAGAGCTGACTGTTAGAATCCTGTCATAGGCAGTGGATTCTGGGACCTGTGCACTCAGTTCTGTTCCTTTTCATAACTGGAGGCAATTGCAGTAAGCTACAGGTGCTCTTTATAGATAAAACTTCTTGAGAATGGCAAGTTTCTCACTTTAGCTTTATGAAGAAAGTACTCTTGATAATTTTAAATTTCTCTTCTAATTTGGAGCACAATGAGTAGTTTTATAATTCAGAGTTGCAAGCATCATTTCTAAACTAATCTTAGTGTCATCCCAAGGATGTAGTTTAAATTAAAAGCAAATGTTCATATTCCTTAATGAACTTTTCCCTTTGCTGTTGAGAATGAAACCCCTGGCCTCATCTAGCCAGGAGTTCTGTCACTGAGCTATATATCCCCAGCAAAGCAGTGAAGTAAAATCATGCCCTGTCATTTTTGTATAAAAGTATTTATTTTCTGGGGCTGGAGAGATGGCTCAGCGGTTAAGAACACTGGTTGTTCTTGGAGAAGACCCGGGTTCGAATCCTAGCACCCACATGGCAGCTAACAACTGTATGTAACTCCAGTCCCAGGGGATCCAACAGTCTCTTCTGACCTCCACGGCATTGCACGACATGGGTGCACTTATCTATGTGCAGACAATACATACATACACACAAAATAAAAATAATAAATAAATTTTTATTTTAAAGTTAAAAAAAAAGTATTTTCCTGGTGAGGGGTCTCAGGGTTTTTTTTTGTTAAACCTAAAGAAATCAAATTTATGGAAACTTAATGAGAATAACCTTATCCCCTTATCTTTCTATTGAATGTGAAATCTTCTGTGTTTTCATTTAAATTGTAAAGTTGAAGCTTGCGTTTTCCAACAGCTCAACTAAGATGATTCAAGTTGATGCAGTGACACTATGTTAGCGCTTGGAAATGGGAAAACCTGGTGACAGAAGGTCATGCCTGAGAGCCAAAGAAATAAGAATACTTGGTAAAATAAGAAGAAATGCATGAAATGTAGGAGAAATGTTGACAAAAAAATATGAACTGTGAAAAAAAATTGGGACACTATAATTTAAAAAAAATATACTTTATTATTTTTATTTTATGTGTATGAATGTATTGCCCGCATGTATGTAAGTGTACCCATGTTGTGCAGTGCTGCAGAGGTCAGAAGAAGGCTTCGGATTCCCCTGGAACTGGAGTTAAGGACAGTTCATAGCCACCATGTGGGTGCAGGGAATTGAACCTGGGTCCTCTGCAAGAGCAGTCAGTGCTCTTAACTGCTGAGCCATCTCACCAGCCCCAAGAAACTGTAATATTGAAAACATTGCTTTGTTTTTATAAGTGTAGTCTTTACATATTACTAGTTTAGCCAGATATGATGGATCATACTTGTAATCACAACACTTGGGAAGTAAAGGCAGAAGAATCAGGAGTTCAGGGTCATCCTTGACTATGTAACAAATTTGAGGCCACCTTAAGCTATGCGAGACCCTGTTTTCAAAAAAAACAACCTAGGCTAGAGAGATGGTTCAGTGGTTAAGAGTACTTGTTGCTCTTCTAGAGACTCCGAGTTCAATTTCCAGCAGCCGTATTAGGCAGCTCACAACTACCTGTAATTTGTTGCTTCTGTCCTCCAAGAGTTACCTGCACACACACATACACACATAATTAAAAATAAAATCTTCAAAACAACAAAAACAGCAACCCCTCAGCCAGATGTGGAAGCCAGCCTGGTCTACATAAGTAAGTTCCAAGCCAGCTGTGGCTACAGTGAGACACTGTCTTAAACAAAGGGGGGGACGGGGGCTGGAGAGATGGCTCAGCAATTAAGAGCACTGACTGCTCTTGCAGAGGACCCGGGTTCTATTCCCAACACCCATATGGCGGCTATGAACCGTTCTCAATTCCAGTTCCAGGGGAATCAGAAGCCCTCTTCTGACCTCTGCAGCATTACACGACATGGGTGCACTCTTGCAGGCAGTACACTCGTACACATAAAATAATAAATAAAATATTTTTGAAAAAAAACCCTAATAAATAAAATGAAAATAACTAAAAACAACCCTTCGCCCAAAATGCACAAACTATATATAGGATCATGTAGTTGAATAAAAATCTGGTAGAATGGGTAGGTTTGGGGGGAAAAAGATATAGGTGAGCCTGTAATTCCAGCATTCAGGAGGTATAGGCAGAAGATAGTAAGTTCTAGGCCAGCAGTAAAACCCTGTCTCAAAATACAAAAAAAAAACAGTTAGTAATAGGTAAGTAGAGCAAAGTTGAATTTTAAATCATAAAGGATATTAAGAAAAATTAATCTGACATTCATGTAAGAATAAATCATTAAAACTAGGATTACATTTATTTAGGCCCCATTATATGTAAGATTTAATCAATGTATCACAAATCATTGAGGTAAACCTTTAACTGATCATCTTAGAAAATTGATAATTGTTTGGAAAATAAATAAATTTACATTTTTACCTCAAAATATTTCCTTTGAATTAAGTATCTTAAAATATGTTTTTTGAAACATTGCATATTAACTCAGGGGGAAAGAATTTCTTAATTTAAACAGCATTGCAGAGCCAGATATGGCACATGCCTGTAAATCCCCACACTCATGAGGCTGAATCAGTGAATTGGGAGGATTTCTGTGGATTCAAGACTAGCCTGGGCTACATAACAAGACCCCATCTCAAAAAAAAAAAAAAAAAGAAGAAGAAGAAAAGGGGATTATAAGGAAATTAAACATTTAGGTATATGAATTTTTTTTTTTTAAATTTAAGACTGTTTATGAAAACAAATTACTAGGCTGGGGTATGGTTCAGTGGTAGACTATTTGGCTCTCCTATTTGAACCCCTGAGTTGATCCTGAGTTCTCCAGTCCCAGCCCCCAAAGAATAAATGATTAATAGCATGGACAAAAGCTTGGAGCAGAGTAATTACAAATTTAAGATTTTGAAACTTTTTTGTTTTATGTGTATGAGTGTTAATGCCTGCATGTGTGTAAGTGCACCCATGTTGTACAGTGCCTACAGAGGAGAGAAGAGGGCATCAGATTCTCTGTAGAGTTATTGACTGTTGTTAGCCACCATGTGGGTGCTAGGATTCAAATCTAGGTCTTCAGCAAGAACAGCCAGTACTCAACCGCTGAGCCATCTCTCCAGCGTGTGTGCTCTATTTTAAACCCACTGTGTCCACTTAATGCTGCCTTTATATGCCTGGATGTAGGATCATCTGCAGAAGCCTGGACAGCCTTTCAGGGGCCACATCTCTGAAGAAAACTTACTCTCCCTCCCTCAGCAGTCACCAATTACCAGGAGCTCCTCATCCAGGAGTGGGATTTTACAAGCCCCTCCATCCATGCTGGGATTTTGGATGGCTTGATATTGTGCAGGTTTTGTGCATGTAGTCGTGGCCACTGTGAGTTCATGTGTACAATGACAGTGTATTATTATTTTGTGAGCACATATGCACAGCCTGCATGTGGAATTCATATGGCAACTTTCTGGAGTCAGTTCTTTCCCTCAACCATCAGATCCAGGGATAGAACTCAGGTTGTCAGGCTTGTGAGGCAAGTGCTTTTACTCACTGAGCCATCTCACTCACCCTTTCTATGTTTTTGTTTGATTTCCATTTACAGATAATTCTGTTTGAAATAACATTGATTCATTGACTTACAGTGGATCTTTTTATGAATGTTTTGTATCCCAACAAGAATCCTGAATGCTTGAATCATCTTGTACCATTCGGTACCCCTTTAAGAGACAAATTTGATGCATATTTGAGCTTCATATGCAGTGAGGGAAGGGTAGTTTTGCTGTTGAGATAGTAGAGCAGGCGTTATATCATCCAACTGGGATGGTCATAGAGAATCTTGTTTGAATTTTTCTTTCACTTATAAAAAGCTACCTTTGAGAGAACTGACAGTGATTCTAACCACTCCAACAGCTATCAAAGTGCTTGAAAACAAATCCTGAGCCCATCACTCTCGAGTCCAGCCTTGGCAGACCCCCCCCCCAAAAAAAAATGAGGAGGAACCCAGTAGAGGGATGCTTTTGGAAGCTCTCATCAAGAAATCCCAGTGGACTCTGATAAGAATATTTGAAATTTGCCCTGTTCTTTTTTCTGGTTCCCTGTCTAGAACTTGTAATGCTAACTACTCTTGCCTTTACTTCTCCTTCACATCCCCTATTCACCAGCCAAGGACTTTCTTTTCTTCCTACAGATAAGAGTTATGCAATTTTGGAGTCTTTTAGATAGACCCATTGAAGGGGTACCCCAGTTGCCCCACCCTGCATCCCTGTTTAGCATGGAAGAAGCCAGAGTGGGTCTGCATCCCGATTCCCTATCCATTATTTGGGTAACCTCTTCAGAGGATGGTGTGATAAGAATAGGATGTAGGAATTGGCTAGGCATTTAGGGTAAAAAGACTCCAAAGAAAAGTAGTCAGTTTCCTGGCTAAAAGTCAAAATGTCCTTGGGCCTCTTAGCAACGTACTCTGTTCCAAAGGCCAAAAACGTCAAAAGCATTTGAGAGCTCCTATCTAATTCCTAAAAGATTTTAGGGTTACCTCTTCAGAGGAGGAAATCTTAGAGTAGCAAAAATCCCCACTGGGGGGGGGGAGGAAAGAGAAAGAAAAAGAACAAACACAAAGTCAGAAAAAAGGGATAGGGAGATAGATGTTGGAGGGGAGGGAGTGGGCATGGATTTGATCAAAATACCTTACGTGCATGTATGAAATTCTCAGCAAAAATTTTTTTTTTTAAAAAGCTAAAGCATTTCAGCAGTTCTAGTATACATTGCTTTTTCCTTCATATGTATCTGAATACCAGTTAGTTACATGCAATATAAATAAATAGCTCATATTGGTATTATAGTTGCATTTGAATGTTTACCAGAAAGATAATCATATTCATTCTTAGAAAGCATAACTAGTTATCTTTGTTAGAGCTCTTCTGATTTCAGTCTATCTTTTGCCTACTTAGTGTATTTACTTCCAAAACCCAGTTACCAAGAAAGATGGATCAATTCTCTGTCCTTACCCTTCTCCCTCCCTTCTCACTATATAGTCCTTGCTAGCCTAGAATTTATTGTGAAGGGCAAGGTAGCCTTGAGCTTATGCCTCCTGAATGGTAGAATTGCAGATACGTGCCACCACATCTGGCTCAAGAAATAATGTATTCTTGTTAGTTCTTTTGTGTATTTATTTTTATTGTCATTATTTATCAGATGGAGTCTTGTGGTGTTTCTCAGGCTAATCTTGAACTCCTCAGCTCAAATAATCTTCCCTTTTTAATTTAGCTATAACAGCATGCAACAGTGCCTGACAGACTATTGTTACTTCTTAGTGTTAGCTAATTCTCAAAGGAGTGTAAGATAGACCTGTTTGCATATGTGATCTATAAAGCTATCCAAAAAGAGATTCAGAACTGGGAGTGGGGGTGTAGCCCAGTGGTCGGGTACATGCTTAATATGTGTGAGGCCCTGGGTTCAATCCTCAGTGACACATACATGCACAAAATTGGAATTGGACAAACTCTCTAAATATTTAACATTTCAATTTTGAAGACCAAGGGAATTGTATGTCTTAGGCATCCAGTTCTACAACCATCCTGTGTAGTACTAACAACATAGGTGGGTCAGAATGAATAGTATAGTAGATGTAAGCAGAAAGGCAAGAGAAGTTGAGGGGGGTGGGAAGTTGGGGGTGGATCTGGGAGGAGTTAGGTAAGAAATGAATATGATCAAAATACTATATGAAATCTTCAAATAATTAATAAAAATAGATATTAGAAGACAGAAAAAAAGAAAAAAAACCCCAGAATTCAAATAATATGTGTCATCCCAAAGGGGCTGCTTCTAGGCAAGATAAAGATACTAGTAGTGACAAATAATAAGCTGAAATTCATTTTATCTCCTGGTTTTATAAAAGGAGGACTCAGCTGACATGACAAAATTGCACTGCCAGATAACAGACTTAGGTTCTTTAAAAACCCAACTGTTTAAATTTATGATCTTTATGATTTAGAATCCCTTGAGAATTAAGTCAGTCACTGTTATCTACTACACGACCTTTGTACACCTTACATATACTTAATACTGATTTCTTTTGAGGTTCTTCAGCACACAGTGGCTTATTAAAATACAGAGGGTAATAGATGCAAGGAGTTATTGGTATGTGAGTATACATTTCTTATTGCTGCTTACTTGAAATTAGGACTATTTTCAGAACACTTAAGTTTGTGTTCACTGATGAAGTAGGTCCTATCTGTGTTATAATGCAAGCATTCATCTCACCAGTTAAGGCAAGAGTCCATATGCTTTGAAAAATAATTGAGCAGAGACAATGTGTCTGAAAAATAAAAGCATAATCAAAGTAAGTTTGTGAAATAGATGATTCACATGAGCATACAAATGAGTTCAGGAATTTCTTTGATTCCGATCTGGAGTCTTCCTTAGAAAACAGTTCTGTATCTGTGTGTACAAATGAATGAATTATTTAGACTCAAAGTTATTTTTTTTGTCTTTTAATATCTCTTTTTATTAATTCTTTGAAGATTTCATATAGTATTTTGATCATATTCACCTTCATTTCTGACCCAATTCCCACATCCACCCCCTTTCATGTCCTTTTCTTTAAAAAAAAAAAAACAAAAAAACAAACAAAAAAAAAACCATTGAATCTAATTTGTGCTGTGCATATACTCAGTGGGTGTGGTCACACCCTTAAAACTATCCCCCTCCTCAAGAAGCTATTAGTTGTCAATAGTTCCTCAAATAGGGGTTAGGAACTCCCAAGAGTTTTCCCCTCTTGCTGGAATGTTGACTGGCTTGATCTTATGCAGGCCACCGCAGGTGCTGGAAGTTCATGAGTACAGTAGTCTTATCTGGCCCAGTAGACATCAGAGTTTTATATTATAAAGCAGATGAAATGTTGTTAGTAAATGTACAAAGTATCTTTTTGTTTAACCATAAAAATAATTACGATGAGGTAGGCAATTAGAATCCATTAATAATGTGACTTGCTTCCTGGAGTCAGTATTAAAGATACTCAACTTTCATATGTAATAGTTTTCCACAGAGTGGAGTGCAGATCTGGGATTCTTTTTTTTTTTTTTAAATATTTTATTTTTATTTTATGTGTATGAGTGTATTGCCTGCATGTATGTGAGTGCACCCATGTCATGCAATGCTACGGAGGTCAGAAGAGGCTTCAGATTCCCCTGGAACTGGGGTTAAGAACGGTTTGTAGCCGCCATGTGGGTGCTCAGGGAATCGAACCCAGCTCCTCTGCAAGAGCAGTCAGCGCTCTTAAGCACTGAGCCATCTCTCCAGCCCCGAACTGTGGTTCTTGAAGCACTGTTGAATGATAGAAAATTTAACAATGGCCACTTACCCATTAGTATAAACTTGCCCTTCAGCATTGGCATCAGAAACCTAGATTTAAAGGCAATGTGTTAACAGTGTTTAGCTATCACATCTAACAAACTGATGAGTCTAATACAGGAAAAAGTGGAGGAATTGTTCTAAAAGAAACTGGAGTACATGTTAGTTCTCTCCAGCTGGAATATCCTCAGTAGAATTGCAAAAATATAGGCAGACAGGAATATGAGATTGTCTCAGATTAGAAGTATCAAACTCTTTTTCAGCCAGCTTAGTAGAGCACTTGTCTAGCATGTACAAAGCTCTGAGTTCAGTCCCCGGCACCACATAAGGTGGGAATGGTGGGTGGTGCACATGTCATCCCAGCCCTCAGGAGGTAGAGGCAGGAGAATCAGAAGTTCAACATCATCATCTACTACATTTCAAGTTTACAGCCTGCTTGTGCTACTTGCGACCCTGTCTCAAAAATAAAAGCAAAAGCATCTTTTTCTTCCTGTCTTACAGCTTTTGTCCATAGATTTCACAAATCTAATTAGTTGTGAACCTTTTTGTTTTATTTTTAGAATTACAAAATCACCTATTAAGTTCCTGAATCCAGGAACTTTTGTGCCTAACAGTTCTACCCTCTCCTTCCTGATGGATCAGAGTTGTTACCTGTCTGGTAAAAATCTTTGAGTTGATTTGTCAAAGGAAAACTTTTCCCTAAAATTTTTGTTTTCGTTGGTTTTTTTTTTTTATTTTTTGGTTTTTTGGCCTGAAACTTGCTATGTAGACCAGGCTGTCCTTGTCTCACAGAGATCCTGGGACTAAGGCATGTGCTGCCATACCTTAAACTCTTAGAAGGCAAAACTTTTTTTTTTTTTTAAAGAAGTATAAAATTATTTAAAACTGCCCACAAAGTTCTGTGTAATCAGGATGGTACAATTTGCAATAGCTTCTTTAAAAAAAAAAAACAAAAACTCATGACAGAGACCTAAAATATATTTTCAATGACAGTATTCATTTAGCCTTATTCAGTAAGAACAATTTAAAAAGAAATTTTATGCTCTAAACAAATGAGACACACAAGGAAAATATAATAGACAATTTTCACAACTATCTTTACATTTATATTTCAATACTAGTATATTTCAGTGCATTTTGCTACATAAACATGAAATCATGTACAACTGTTGTGCACCAATATTTAGATCCTTCAAGTAACATGCAATTCCAACTCCCAATTCTTCAAGTACTGATAGTGTTACATGTACAGAGGACTACATATTGATCTTGAACTAAAGTTCTCATGATTCTAAGATTATCTTTTTCCCTGCTACATGAGTGCTTTCCTTAATTGTTTCCCTTGTATGTGAAAAACTAAATCAAATATTTTGTGGAATTTAAAAAGCATTTCCTAATTTTCTTTTAAATTAATGAGATAGGATGTCATTAGGTAAGGTAATAAGAAAAATAAAATAAATAGTAAATACATTCCAAAGAGAGCCAGCCAAAGACCAGAGGTATGGGTGTCAATAGGTAAGAAAGGTAATAAAAAAAAAAAATAGTAAATACATTCCAAACAGAGCCAGCCAAAGACTAGAAGTATGAACTTAGGAAATTAGTATTTCTTGTACTTCTGTTCTTCACCTGGAGAATTGGTCGATATTTTATACACCCAATAATTCTTATAAAACAAGCTATTGATATGTATATAAATTTACAAGGCAGATAAATACATAAGAAATGAAACACCTAGAAATTCATGCTGATCTCTCTCCCATGTAATCTTACAGTGTTCTCTTTAGGGAACACTTATGATAGTCTAATATCCCACATAAGACCATTTGCCCACATACCACAATGCAAAATTTGCCCTTAGTTTTCACCGTAAAACTATTTCTGGA
>NW_008351958.1:4242779-4247198 GCF_000622305.1 Nannospalax galili | reverse complement strand
TGGATATAGTCAGCTACTTTATCACAGCCCAAATACGCATTGGTGAGGATGTGAACTTTCTATGCTCACCAAAGTCATGGGGGGGTGTCTCATTGAATATTCAAGGTTATGAGATATTCAAAATAAACTTGCTTCTATACATAGATTTGTAAAATAACCTATATAGATTACAAGAACCGTTACAGATACATCTCAGTATGAGAAGACAAAACTTATAAATATTTTGTCTGTTTTGTTGTCGGCCTTCCACTTCATATCTATGGACTCATGTTACTGTGTTTCTTTTCTTCTAGTCTTGTGTCCTTGGTGATATTTAGGGGGGCCAGTTTCCAGGGTAATATAGTTTTTGTAATTCTGAGGAAAACTTAAATGACCTTCCTCTAGTTCTCACATTTTCCAGAAGTCTAGTGGTTAGCAGCAGTAAATGTCACTTCTTTGGAATTTGCAGTTTCTATGTTACTTGACAGTGTGATTTTAGTTGGATTTTGTAGTTCCAGAGACGATTGAGATGTTTGCATGAGATTGTTTTCTCGATCCTATGTTACCACAGATATTTTAGCCAAAAGGTTAAAACCTTATATAGTCCTATGTTTGTCTTGACCCATGATTGGGTTTTACTTCAACATCGTGTGTGTGTGTGTGTGTGTGTGTGTGTGTGTGTGTGTGTGTGTGTGTGTGTGTCCGTGTGTCCGTCCGCCCGCCCATCCATCCGTCCGTCCAAGTATCAAATAATTTTTGCACATAGTAAACTATGTTCCTTGAAGAGTTTAACCTCTTAGTTCTGGAAAGCATGGTCATGACTTTGATTTACACGTTTTTGTTCATACTTAGAATTTGTTTACAGACTTCTGATAACATAGAGTTATCATGGATTTATAATTAAGTCCCTGGCAGTCCTGCTCTTAGAGGTCACTGAATTCCAAGTTTAGAATTTAATAAATTTTTTCCCTAATTCTAAGGTGTTCAAGGCAGGTAGAACTGTATCAGACCTAAATTTATTTTAACTTCTGATCCAAGATGGAGGTTGAAATGTAGAGAATAACTTCAGGGATTTCATAATCACTTTAATAGGGCTTTCTGGAGAAGCCTGCTGTGCTGAAAACCTTCCACAGTGAACAGTCATTTAAGTAAAAGTCAGTTGATACTGCTCTCTAAAGCAGATGTTTGTCTTAGGTAACAGGCTTATTTCTGGCTTGCTAAATAGTATGTTTGATTGAATGCTGTCACCTTTCTTTTTTAATGTATATTGTCATCTGGGATCATTTTAAAGCTTATCCGAACAGTATGGCATATTAGGTATAATTCAGTACCACACTGTAGCTTAGAGATTTGTCTAACTAGTTGTAGTATGTTTTCCTATAAATAGTACTATATACAATACTTTATTGAGCTGGACACAATCCTGTAATCTCATCTGCTTGGGAGGCTAGTGTGGGAAGATAGCAAGTTCAAGCCTAGTCTGGACAATTTAGCAAGACCCCCATCTCAAAAAAAAAAAAATTTATTTGAGAAACAGGTGGTATTTTGAGAAACTTCTTTATATTCCTGTTTATTTTACATCCGCAGAAAATATCTTCTTGCACATCCATAGAAACTGGTACATTGATGTGAAACTTAAAAGGATATGAACTGTTTTCTTCTTCAGTGTTCTTTTTTATTTAAAGGGTTTTAATGGAAACTAGGTGTCATAGCACATACCTTTAATCCCAGCACTTTGGAGCCGGAGGCAGGAAGATCAGGAGTTCAAGGCTAGCCTTGACAACATAGTGAGTTTGAAACCAGCTTGAACTACATGAGAACCTGTCTTAAGAAAAAAAAAAAAAAAAAGTTTGTTTTAATTTATGTGGGTGCTCTTGGGAGCCAGAAAAGAACATTGGAACCCTTGGAGCTGTAATTATAGGTAGTTGTGTGTGCCACCTGATGTGGGTGCTGGGAACTGAACTCCAGTCCTCTGGGAGAACAGTTAACCATTGAGCCATCTCCCCAGCCCCTGTTTTGTCTTGTTTTGAAACAGGGTCTTGCCATGTAACAGGCTCACTACTTACTCAAAATCTGCCAGGCTGTTTTGTCTATTTCTGATGCTGGGCGTGAACAGCTAGGGTCATGCGCATGCTTTGTTATTAAGCTGCACCCAGGGAGCTTGCTAGGAAAACACTATACCACGGACCTGTATCACCAACTCATGATTTATTTTTTTAAATTTAGTCCATTTTGTCATGTACATTCCCTTAAATTATAAGATCATGTAATTCTCTATGAATTTCCAACAGTTAGACTTCACTTAAAGTTTTTGGTTTTAACTTAGTCTTTTTGAGTGGAAATTTTATTAGCAGTTTGTCAGCCTTGACTTTGTTTATATTTTGGCTAGTATTTTCTGAATTTTTCCTTTAAAAGCTTTCATAACTCTTGACAGTGGCCAACTAGTCTTGTTCCTGAAGTTTCTTGCTGAAAAAATAACTACTTCTCAAAATGATGAAATCCCGCAGATATGTTTTGTGAAATCTCTTTTGTAAAATGGGTCATAAGGCGCCAAAGGCAGTGTGGTGAGGCATTACAAAATAACTTGGGAGGGAATTTTAAGTGACTTTTGCATATGTATCTGTGACTTGTGGAAAATTAGTTTTCTAAAGGGAAATTAACAGCAGCATTAAATGCCCATTGATTCAGAAATTCTGTCTCATCATTGAAGGAGACTTACCTCATAGACCAAAAAATACTAGTTTTTGTTAAATAGCATGACAGTGTTGGTCAGGACTTCCTGTCTTGTTATGATTTGAAGTTGTTGTTCATAAGGCAATTATCTTAAGATTAATATTCCTGAATATGTGCTACATTATATCAACTTACTGTTCTAAATAGAACTAATATACTAATAATATATCATTTTAATGTTTGTGTGACAACGCATCATCTCCTTGATAGAATAAAGCTTGGTTTTCTTATCACTATATACTTCATCACAATTGGACTTTTTATTTGCAAAGATTGGGGAAGGCAAGTCAGAGAGACTAGCTGCGTTTTTGCTACTTGAAATTATTTCCACATTAAACTAACTTATAGATATTCTTGATACATGCTTAACTTTTTAATTCTTTTTTCTCCTTTTCTTAAAGATGATACTTGCTGATGCCACTGTTACCATCCTCCTAGCAGAAGATAGTCCTACTGAGAAAATGAGCACTTTGATCTTCAGTCTTTGAACTTTAACCTTTGACTGGAAGTGACCTATAGGCAATGAAGACTACTTCCTCTGACTGCATTTTACTCGTGTGCATTCTGGGCGCATGTTGATCGCTGGTTCAGTCCAGGCAACTGACATGCTTTATTAGTCATACAGTATGAATGCAGATGTCAGGAAACGTCAAATATAATTCCATTTTTTATTTTATTTTTTTAAGCTTTTGGAAAAGTTCCAGGTCCTCATGTATTGTGCAATAACAGTGACTTCCTTGGTGGTTTGGGGATGTTCATTGCCGGCAATGAACATTGTAACAGGAAAAGTTTTCATTAACTCCTGCCACTCAGTGATTAATGCATGATAGGGCCCATGAAATGAATTTATCGGTTATCGTGGGATTATAAGTAAAGCGAGGGATCCAACGTTACTTTGAAAGTCTCCCCAACTGTTTATATTTGGATTCTATGCACTGTGATCCTAAGGCTAACAGCATGATTAACATGCGTCTTTTAAAGGACTGTGAGAAAGATCATTGCGTATTTATTTAATTGTTTATATCTGCTGTCAAATTGTTTTGACATGGAAAATTTTCAAGGAACATTGGCAGAGAGGTACACTATGTTATCCCTATGGTGAAAATAAATTCATTTGTTGTATATAGTCCTCAATCTCTGAAGTAAAGGTATGAGTAATATAGGGTGTGAATGCTTTAACCAAGGGTTTATTGGAAGTAAGAAAAATGGCATCCATCATTTGGGCCTGTTATTTGTGTATTGAAGATTTTTTTTTTTCAAGTAGATTACACTCTGTTACTTCCAGCTAGCCATCAGCATGAGCCCTACTGCCTAAACACTATTTCATTTATTTATGTTTGGAAAATCCATAAACATTTTTGTTTGCAATCTTGTTTCTTTTAAGTCAAGTTTAAATGTCACAGTTCTTTAATTGGAAGACTTTTGTCAAGTTATTTTCTTGTAAATTTTCTTTACTTGTATCACCTTGTCCTTCAAATCCTGTACCTAAAATAACAAATACATTTTTGACAGAGGCTTAATGTTTTAAAAAAAGAGTGTGGACATTTTTATTTTAAGATTCTGCCAAAAGTACACTATAAAATGGTATGTTTGCTTATTTGTCTCACACAACCATACAGACTTTCCTGGAAGGATTTGCTTTGTTTTGTTTTCTTACTGAAAAGAATTTGCTTAGAGCTAGATAAATTTTTTTCTATCTATTATATA
>NW_008351958.1:4219993-4242700 GCF_000622305.1 Nannospalax galili | reverse complement strand
GGTTCCATTCTCAGTACCATGTACCATGTAAGCTGATGTTGCTACAACTAAGTTCTCTTTTTAAAAAGCAATTGATGTATTTTATAAATTACCTTTTCACATATGCAAAATCTGTTTCTACTACAATGTTATTTTTACTAATGCCTTATTGTTGCACTCTTTGAATATCCTGCAGTGAATATATTAATCAGTTTAGGCTTAAAAATAAAAGCCAATTGGCTGAAAGGTCTGAAATATATAACCCCATAAAAACCATCCAATCAGTAATTGGTAAAGAGTATTTTAAAAATTGTTTTTAAACTCTGTGTAGATGACATTTTGTAGCTTTGTACATGTTGTTAATTAAGGGCATATCATTTTACACTCTAAAAGTATAACTGCTGAACTCAGGGGTGGGTAGACTTCAAAAAATATGTCTGCTGTAGAAATAACTTGAAAAAATTAAAACCATGGCCAGCCACCAAATTGTGGTCACTGTTTATACTGCTAGGTAGCAGTTACCACTTTTTAAAGACATATAAGCATTTTTCTTCCTTCTTGACTAGATACACATGCATTCTCACAGTGATCACTATCAATTTTACTAGTTGGCCTGCTTAACATGGATAGAAAAATCTTAGAATCATTCTTAGTTTTTAACTGCTTTTACTATCAGCATTGCAACTATAAGTTAGGTATTTTCATGTTTTACATAACAGCTTCAAACTGCTACTTAGCTTGACCATTTTTCCTCCAAGGGAGGGGCATAGGGAGAAATTGCTGTCCATGATACTGGTCCTCATAAAAAATGGCCTCTGACATTTACTCACCAAAGGAATTAATATACCAGGTCAAACATTACCAATGCTGTACTATAGATTAATAACCTCAGTTGAGGTTTTTTATAACAGTATTTTAACATACTACTGTATATATACAAATACCATAAAATAAATTCAAATGAAGTGGGGGAGAAGAGGAAAGCTAAACAATTTTAGTGTATTTTTGGTTCAAAGTGAAGAAAATATCCTAAAATACGGGACCATTGACCATTACTAATTCATGACAATTAACATTACCCCCTTGAATTTAGAAGCCATCAAATTCTTTTTTGCTTACATTTAATTATATTACATATAAATGTAAGCTACATTATTAAAAGTTGTGCGATGTTTATCTGGGTCACTGTTGACTTGGGGGCAAACTGTAGCTTTTAATAAGATGAATATCTTGCTCTAGTGTATATTGAAAGACAAGAATAAGAACCAGAATAACAAGCAGGTTGCATGAGATGAGCTGCTCCCTCCTCATTTGTTTAGGCCATTCTGCTCTGCCAGAGTTTTGTTAGGACAGTGATACACTCACTTCTTTATTTATGCAATTATGAAGTTGGTGCCCTTCCAGATATACATCAGTTCTATAGATTTTAAGGACAAAGATTGTTTTCAGTTTTGTAGGAAAAATTTTTAAAAATACATTTTGTGACTGATCTCTTAAGGAATTAATCTTTACTTCTAAAGAACTTACGTAATTTCTCCTTTTAGCCAACAGGGAAATAAATCCATTTTTAGGCCCTAGGAGAAAGTGATGACAGTAGTTTTTATATAGTCAGAGTTCACTTGGAAAAAGACCTTAATCCTTGCCGTTTTGAGTAGGTATATAAATATTTGTCATAAAAGTAGAGTAGTTTATTACTTTTTCCTGTCTGATTTTTAAATATATGCAAATACATATATCATTGGATACCTACAATGGATAATAAATTCTTCAGATTCTAAAATGGGTATCTAGTTGACTGCTCATTCCCAGATTACATCAAAGATACATAATGAAAATGATGAGTAGTATGAAAATGGTGTGTAACTATTGTCATTTCTGGTAATCAAGTTTTTTCTTCAAAAGCCTATTGTTTTTGAGAATTGAGATATTTAAAACTTGTCAAAACTTCATAAAAGTAGAACAGAAGAGGAGGTACTATGTATACAAAGATTTTTTTTAATAAAAAATTCAGTGTGACTAGTTCTAAGCCTTCATAGTTACTGCTGCTTATATTTCTGACTTTCATTAAAATTTTTGTACATAGCTGAAAGCTTAAAGTTTATAATTATAATTATGTATGTATGTAAACTAGTTTTCAAACAGTATTTTTTCTGAGGATTCATTATCAGTGTGCTGCAGGACTAAAGGTGTAGTTGAGTGGGTGCTGTGCTGGACGGGCCTTGAGTTTCATCTGCAGTAGGACAGAACAAGAGGAGACAGCTACAGAGCTGGTGTGTGTGGTGCTAACACCTCCGATGCCTGGCATGACTCAGCTCTGTGAAGAAGGTGTCGGTTCCACCAACTGTCCAATATTCTTTGCGATCCTTTTAAAGTTTTAATCTCTAATTTTCTTGGTTATGTCTATTTCATAGATGTTCGTTGTATTGTTTTTCAGCAGTTTCCTTTTCTGACCTCTAAGATTATTTTTTTAAGGTTAGGGAATCTAGAGAAGGAAAATAACTAAAATTACATCAGAAGAGTTTAAGAAATTAAAAAATATTTCTTCCTTTCAGTAAAATACATGGAGGTTTGGGTATCTAACTTCCTTTTCTCAGCAGGTGGTTAAATATGTTAACTGACGAAAACGAGCCATTCTGGTTGGTTTCTTTTGTAGCAGTCATGCCACTGTTGCAACAATGTTAGCCATAGTTTAGTTTTGCAGTATGAACATTGAGGAAATTGTGTTTTCTTTTGGGGTGGGGACTCTTCCAAAGCTTATTCATTTCTCAAATAACTTGTTTTTACATATAATTTTCTAAGCCATTTTAAGATTTGGGATTATTTTATGGAAGTTACTTGTGGGACATTTTTGTTTTCTCAGTATAAATTGTGTTTAAAGAAGATTCTAGGCATCATTATCTTTAGAGGCACTTGGAATCTAAACATATATTTCAAACTTACCTGTCTGTTCTGAAAGTTGAAGTACCATGATCCTGGTAAGTAAGGTATTAGTCTTGATTTTTATTCTTAGACTTGGTATTGAGACTTACTTTTGATGATGAGTCTCTAGGATGATTATATGGTTATCTTGAATTTTTTTGTTAATAGAATAGTATGGAGCTCTTTTGAATATGTGGGGGAAATGCTTGAGTAGAAGCTAGTCTTGACATACATGATGAACTTCTGTTGTACCCTTGGCATAAAGAGGTAACTGGGAAAAGAAGCTCAGTTCTTGTTCTGTTTCTTGGCATGTACACAGCCCGGATTTTAAGGAATAGTTGATCCTCTGAGTTATTTTCTTGAAGACAAAGCATATGATAAACTTTTCTAGACTTAACATGTGATGTAACTTGTCACACTTCTGGGAAGGTGGAACACCTTTGTGTCTTTTATAGCCTGAAACCAGACTCTTAAGGAACTTTGTAGATTTCATCAGATGCTATGAAAGTACAAGTCTCTTCATGGGTAATGACAGGTTGTTTAAATAAATGCAAAATTCTCAGGCACAAAATGAAATAATATGCGAATGGATTATTGAATTATCCAGTAGTCAAGAATTAAGTGCATGTTCAGGTCAGATTGAACCTGTTCATTTTCATTGCTGCCAGTTTTCTTTTGATGTTCATAAAGGTTGTGCATTTTATTAGGAATGGGAGCTTATGTTTGGATTTGAGTAGGGTGGATATATATTTTATAAATTCAAATTGCAAGCATGTAAAGTACTTTTTAAATAGAATATAAATGTTAAGATAGACAAATCTGTTATATATTTTTAAATACGTGTATCTTTTGTTAGTCGAATATAGGTTACTGTGTGCTTTATGGAATTGAGTAACTTTTAATAATAAAAGCAGTTGTCATTTGTTTTTTTCCCCCTGTATATTTAAGTACTAAATTGGATAGGTACTAGAATTCATTCATTTATAATAATGTGAAGTTTTATTTGTGTAATGGCTCTTTTGTAAAGAAAAACTAATCTTTAAAAGATCATGGAAGCAAGCATATCCATTTCCAAAACAGATGCAGTAGAATGAAGGTTATCACTAAAGCTGCTTATTTAACAGATCATCTTTATTCAGTAGTTTGACTAGTTTATCTTTACGCTTCAATGAACTAAATCCTGGCCAGATGTTACAGTGTGTGCTTGTAATCATGTCTATTCCAGAATCACTCGGGAGGATAAGTTCAAGAAGAGAGTGGTAATTTACTTAGATCTTGTCTCAAAATTTTTAAAGGGCTGGAGATGTAGCTCAATTGTATCTCCTTGCCTAGCCGGTGTCAGACTCTGGCTTCAGTGCCAGATACTGAAATAAAAATTGAATCTTATTAAAGACTGGCAAGGGAGGGGAATATAGGAAATTAGAAATTGAGACCTGGACACTTTGATTTACCATGAGTCTGATGTTGCTGAAGTTTAAAATGTGCATTTAGGGGCTGGAGAGATGGCTCAGCAATTAAGAACACTGGTTGTTCTTGCAGAAGATCCAGGTTCGAATCCCAACACCCACATGGCAGCTAACAACTGTCCATAACTCCAGTTCCAGGGGATCCAACAGTCTCTTCTGTCTTCCGTGGGCATTACACGACATGGGTGCACTTACCTGCACGCAGGCAATACACATATACCCATAAAATAAAAATATTTTTTTTAAATGTGCATTTAAGCTGGGCGTGGTGGCACACGCCTGTAGTCCAGTACTTGGGAGTCAGAGGCAGGCAGATCTCTGTGAGTTCAAGGCCAGCCTGGTCTACATAGTTCCAGGACAGCTGGGGCTATAGGGAGACCCTGTCTCAAAAAGACCAGAAAAAAAAAGTACATTTAATAAGGATACCATGTAAGGAATCCCTGGACGCTTTTCTGAGTCTGCCAAGAGATCATCTTAGCTAAATTAGATGGGTGACTCTGGAAGCCGCAAGAAGAGAGAAATGAGCAGAAGAAAGGGTACACTGCCTGTTATTCAGGCAGAGTGAAATTAAATATGCTCTGCCAGCACAGGTTTTTCTTTTCAAAGGATCTGCTTGTCCTCGGAGCACCTTAGTCAACTCATAGAGGGCCATAATACCATAACAGCCATAAAAGGGGGGAGGGGAGTGCCCACTCTTCTGTAAATAAACCCCCACTCTATGCTCTGTTAGCAAGCCCAGTTAAACTCGTTAGGATTTTGAAAAATAAACTAGTGGAAACCTTCATTATTCCACCAAAGTTGATGGCATGTTGGCAGATCCTTTGATCTTATGATATCTTATTCCTATCCCCCACTTAAACTTACACACAAACACATTTATGCTTCAAGTTATTTCTGGAAAAAGTGTTAAAAATCGCCTCTGAAATAAAAAAATTCCTATGTCACTAGGCTTAGTAGCTCATACCTTAATCCCAGCATTTATGAGGCAGAGGCAGGTTGGATATCCGAGTTTGAGCCCACACTCGTCTACTTAGCTAGTTCCAGGCCAGCCAGCGCTACATAGTGAGACCCTGTCTTAAGACCCTCGTATATCAATACACTGTTTTCCAGCCCTTGACAACTGGATTAGTAGCTGGTTAGATAAGTGTAGCAGCTTGCTTTTACTTTGATACTGCTCTCCGCTTACCATCTTAAAGTACTTCTCTACCACCAGTGGTAGGACTGGGTTTTCTCATTCGCTGAAGCATCTGAATGCCTGCGTGGGTCTGTTGAAGTCCTTCCCTCATTCCTTAGTATTGTCACACAAAAGTAACACATAGCATAATTAAAAGACAGCTGAACTGTGAAAAGTCAGGTGACACAGTTTTGTGGACTTGAATAGGTAAGTCCAAAGCCACAGTAGTTCTACATCTGCTTTGGTGAAAATCCCTCTCATTTTTTTGGTTGTGTGATTTTTAAAATATCAAAGACAGGCATGGTGGGAGTTCCTGTGCACCTTATAGTTGAGTAAGGAATGCAAAAAAAAATCTCCTTAGGAAAGATGAAATAAAAAGCATGAAAATATCTTCTCATGACTACCTTGCCTTTGAGGACAACATATATTGTAGGACGAGACCCTAAGTACAGATGGCTATGTCTTGCACATACTCAGCTCAACGTGATACTTTGAGTCCCTCCTTTCATCCCCCGCAAAGCAGATTTCTGTATCTTTCCGGTTGTAATTTAATAACATTGTTGTCCATTCCAGATATCCAGAGTCAGACACTTCACAGTCCTTTCTCACATTTTTTTCTCAAGTCCCCCTGGGTCTAAACTTAAAATATCTTCCTTTTCCACTTGGTGCCCTGCCCACCAGCGCTTTCAGTACCTGGCCCTGGGGTTGTGTCCCAGACAAGCCTTGTTCCAAAGTCAGAGCAACATAAGACTAATTTTACTAACATTCTTTCCTGTGTGTTGAAGGCCCAGCATCAGCTTTTCTTTATGTGCATGAGTGTTTTGCAGGCAAAACATTTTGTATGTATGTGCACCATGTGTGCAGAGGCTGGAAGAGGGCACGGACACCCCCCCCCCCCCCCCGGAGGTACAGTTAGTTGTGAGCTGTAGTGGTGGGAACAACCCTGGGCAGAGACCAGAGCAGGAAGTACTCTTTTTTTTGTTTAATTTTTACAAAAACTATTGAGAATTTCATACATGCATATAAGGTGTTTTGATCAAATCCATGCCCACTCCCTCCCCTCCCACATGCCCTCTTCTGAAGAGGTAACCCAAAATCTTTTAAGGATTAGATATAAGTTCCCAAATACTTTTGACATTTTTGGCCTTGGAACAGAGTATGTTGCTAACAGACCCAAGGACATTTTGACTTTTAGCCAAGAAACTGGCTACATTTTTGGGGGGTCTTTTTACCCTAACTGCCTAGCCAGTTCCTACCTCTTATTCTTATCACGCCATCCTCTGAAGGGTTTACAAATTGCCAGTAGGGAATAGGGACTCAGACCACTCTGGCTGCTTCCAACGCTGAACAGGGATGCAGAGTGAGGCAATTGGAGTACCCCTTCAGTGGGTCTATCTAAAAGACTCCCAAATTACATAACTTGTCTCTAAGGGGAGAAAGTCCTTGAATCATGTATGGGAGATGTGAAGGAGACGTAAAGGCAAGAGTAATTAGCATTACCAGTTCTAGACAGGGAACTAGAAAAAAGAACAGCAATTTTCATATGTTCATAAGAGAGTCCATTGGAGTTTCTTGATAGGGGCTTCCAAAAGCCTTGTACAGGAAGTACTCTAACACTGAACCATCTCTCCAGTCCCCAGCATCTGCTTTTTCTGAAGGTTGTGTTAAAATGTAGTTTAAGGGTTCAGTTATTAAGAGATAGTCACCTTTGTCCTGTTTCCTCCCTGCATCTTATCAGTCATGTATCCTTGTCCTCTGATAATAGGCAAAGCATTGCACCTGAATTAGTGATTCAAGCATATAGCACACAGTACCTAGCATATTGACTTTCAATGTGTCTTAAATTGGTCCTTTTTTTTTTTTTTTATATTTTTGGACAGGGTCTCCCTGTAGCCCCAGCTGGCCTGGAACTAGCTATGTAGACCAGGCTGGCCTTGAACTCATAGATCTGCTTCCCTCTGTCTCCCAAGTGTTGGGATTAAAGGCATGTGCTACCATGCCTGGCTTTAATCATACATATTTTTTTAATTTGTTGACTTTTTGTGTATTTCATACATAAAATCATCTTTATACCCCCTTTACCCCTTCCCCTTTGGTCTCCTCCCATACCCCCCCCCAATCCATACACTCTGTCATTTGTATCAAGGCCTATCATGTAAAGCTAGTGTCCTGAGATGTCCCTCAGTGCAAGTTAATCCACCGAGGTCCAGTCAGCCCATCTAGAGTCTCTCCCTTCAAGAAGATCATCTCCTCCCCATCCAGCAGCAATCAGCTGCAAAAATTCCTCGACCAAAAATGGGGCCTGCTGTCCGCTTCCACAGTTTTGTCTGCCTAAGTTTGCATGGGTCTTGTGCATGCTGACACCATTGCTTCAAGTTTGTATGAGAAGGGTCCCAGGTGTCCATAAGACTATTTCCATATGGTCCCGCACCTCCTCCCTGGCTCTGTGTGACCAGTGGTGTAAACTCTGTAATAATCTGTCTTGACAAAGAAGCTACCTTGTTGGTGACTGGGATACTTGTCTATAAATTTAAGGATCCATATTTTGCACATAGTAAGAAATCACATTTGCCTAGCTGTATGAGAGCCTTGGGGTTTTCCCTAGGATATATGACCTCTCCAGCTATGTGTATTTGGCTAGATTTACAGTACCAAACATGAGTTTTCTCCCATTGAGTGGGCTTTAAGTCCAATTAGGCAGCTGTTGATTTCCCCCAAGATAAAAGTGCCACTACTGCACCAAAGTCGTTTGCTGTGCTGGTCATTGATGTGGTTTTCAGGCCTTGAAGCTGGGGTTGGACCATTGTTTGATGCTCTCCCTTAGCAGCTTGCATAGTGCTCTCCACAGCTGTGAGAGTTGGCCTTCAGAGGAGATGACTTCAGGTCAGTTCCAGCTCCATTGTTCCAAATCCTATGTTCAAAATATGTCCTGTCTTACCATCAGGTTCTGGGAGGCAATCAAGGACTGCAATTTTGGCCAGCAACTCAAAGGAAGGTTTCTCCTGTCTGGCACTGTTTCTTGTTATGTAGTCTTCAGCTGTACTCACAGCTATACTCATGTAGGGATAGTGCATGTGTAATCTTTCAGTAGGTTTTTGGACTAAGATTCCCTCTGGTTTTTTAGTTTGGTTTTGTTTTTTGGTCTTTTTGAGACAGGGTCTCCCTGTAGCCCCAACTGTCCTGGAACTCACTAAGTAGACCAGGCTGGCCTTGAACTCACAGAGATCTGCCTGCCTCTGCCTTCCGGGTGCTGGGATTAAAGGCCTGCGCCACCACGCCCTGGCTCCCTCTGGTTTTTTTACACTAGCTAGGCACTCTCTTTCTCTGTCTTAGCCTCCCTCCCCGCCCTTCCCATTTAAAGTGTCCCCATTTCTCCCTTGAAAATTTTTGTATGTTATGGTTCTACCTCTTTTGAACTCCTTCTTCCTCTTTATTCCCATAGTTCTTTGTATAGCCCTCCTTCTCCCCCTCCCCTTTAACCACCCCCTTGTTACACATTTATCCCTTAGTAACACTTTCTCTTACTATTCTTCTCTCTCAGGTTCCTTCTTTCCCCTTACCTCCCTGGTTTCCTTCCTAATCCTATATTTTTGAAAGAAACATTCAGATGCCACCTATTTTGAACAGCTATCTAGACCACCCTGTGGAATGAAGTGTTAGAGCACAGTACCCTTTCCTGTCCCAGAGAATTTGAGAAAATTTCTCTTAAATAAATCAATTATTCATTGATTTTTTTAAAGGTGTTTGTCATCACTATCTTATCCCAAAGGCAAATTGCTTGTGTTGAATGTATAGCTAAGAATATAGATGTTTTAAAGTCAGTACATCTGGGGAACAGTGAATCATAAAGTTAAATCTGACATTCATGAAGACTAAAAAAACACATTAAAGGTGTACTTGAGCTTCTCTCATTGGCCAAGTAGGATGGTTTGTAGGAGAGTACAGAGATCTTGAAAAGGCTTATGTCAAAACGGATAAAAGTAGAAAAATGTATAGTGTAAAAAAAAAAAAAACCCACCATGAGGTGTAGGTAAATGATAGGATGATCACAGAAATGAATTGTTTGCAAAAATGACTTGAATTTGTAAACTGTAGGGGAGTTCCAGGGCAACAGTCCAAGTCAAAAGCACACAGGCCGGTGGACAAGAGCTAGGTGAAGGTAAGCACAGCTGCCTGGTGGGCTTACGGGAGTGAGATAATTGGAGTGAGATCCACTGTGGGTGGGTGAGAGGTGAGGATGTGGGCCTTCCGTTTTCACTGGCAGAGCTTTGCCCAGTACTCAGGCTGCTTGAAGCCTTGGGACATTTATTGATATGGGAGAAAACAGCCATGAAATTGAGCTCCAGTGTGAGCAGTGTCACAGAAAGTTGCCCAGGATAAAGCACAGACTGTATCCCGAACAGGTCCAACCCATTACCCCAATATCCCATCCAACAAGAAGCATTTAAAAAACTGGAACTGTAGGGCTACAGTATCACAGTAAAGATCAGCTCAGTAAACAAGCCTTGGTTTCAGATGCCCCCGCTGCAGGGGGCATTTCTTCAAACTAAAATCTGACTCTACTACCTGTAACAGATTAAATTGTGTCCTCCAAAAGCTAGGGGGAAGTCTTTAAATAACAGTCATGAAAAGAGAGTTCCTGAAGGTGCAGTTGCCGCAGGTGCACTTCAGGTGAGGCCGTGGGGCTGGAGAGATGGCTCAGAGATTAAGAGCACTGGCTGTTCTTGCAGAAGACCTGGGTTTGATTCCCAGCATCCACATGGCAGCTAACAGCTGTAATTCCAGTTCCAGGGGATCCAATACCTTCTGTCTTCTGAGGGGATTGTGTGACACAGGTGCACTTACACACATGCAGGCAATACATACACATAAAATAAAAATAAAGTGAGGTCATGCTGGAGTGCGGTGGGCCTTACTCCACTATGAGTGGCAGCTTTCTAAGAACTGAAAGAGAGACAAGGGATATGACAAGTGATATGTCAGGCAGAGGAATGGCAAGTGTTAATGGTGAACACCAGAGGCTGGAAAAGAGCCAAGGAATTTTCCCTTGAGCCTTTGGAATGTGTTTCTGCTGATAACTTGATCTTGGACTAATAGCTTCCAGAACTTCATGATAATTTTTTGTTTTTAGCCAGATAGTGTACACACCTGTAGTCCCAGCTGCTCAGGAGACTATAGCAATAACATCTCTTTAAATATTACATATATATGTGTGTGTGTACACACACACACACACACACAAAATGTTGCAGGTGCTGTGTGCAGAAATGAGACACCAAGGTGTGTCCTCCTTCCAGGAAGCAGTTTATTCATGCTAGCACCTAGCTGCATGAAATAGTTCTCAAAAGTTTCCCTTTACAGTTCAGTTTGTCTCCCATATATGGTAGCACACATATTCTGATCAGGTGCTCCATGCTACAAGGTCATGAGAGGCAGAACTATGTCAGTGCAGTCAGGCACAGACCATGCTACATTCCTTTTTTTTCTTCTGGGGGTGTTCCTACCACATACCCCCTCTGATGCCCAGAACCCCTTGGGGTTGAAGAGCATCATCCTTGGTTTAGAATTGTGGATGAGAAAATCTACAATGCAACAAATTACAACTGACACGTTAAGAAGTAAATAACATCAAGGTCTCTTGGTTTTTTGAAGGGTACTGAGGAGAAAGGCAACGAAAGAGGCTTCATTTTTAAAAAAATTTAATAAATATTGCCTGATTTTTCTGTTTGGAGGCACCCATTAGTAATATATTATAAAATGTGGGGGTATTCCCAGTTATCACTTTAAATCATTGAATTAACCCTTGTATGCATGGGATTACAAAAATTTAGTTCTAGCTATGACTCCTAAAACAATAACTAGTGGACTCCCTTTTATTTTTTTAAAACATTGTTTAGAAAACATCATTCTGAATTTTTGGTTAATTCACTGATCAAAGTAGTCCTTGAAGAGCCTTTGTAATTGTTTCATCATGGACTATATTATTGGAAATAAGTGCAACATTTTACATCAAGATTAATACAACTGCCTTTTGTTGTACTTGTTAGCATTGTGTGATCCTGTTCTTCCAACCATAGCTGATGGCATCCAATTGCCTAGATACTCTCTAAGGAGTTTTTTGGCATAACTGATAAATCTTTGTTGATTAATTTACATTATTGTTTATTATAAATCATCAGAATATTAACTATTGGAAACCTGTAGCTATTTGGTTTCTAGTCTTTAATGCATTTGGAACTCCTGTGGGGACTTTTATAGTGTCAACATGGACGTTAAAAGACCCAGGTAATGGCATCTTAGCCCTGGACTAGCTTTGCTAACAGGAGAATTGAAGGCCAGGGTAAAGGGTATAGCCAATTGAACTAGCACATGGGTCCTATACTCGTTGGGTAACAGGCTTGGGTAAAGGTTCCTGTCCATAGAACCATCATATGTCAGCTTGGGAGACAGTGCAGAGTAACTGCTGTTTGCACCTTCATTTCTCAAGATATTCAGGACATAGGTTTGGACTTCATAATCCCACATAGGATGAACAAATCCATCCTCCTGTCATGTGAGACTTGAGTGATTTATTCTCCCTGCTGATGAGAAGGTTCCAGTGAGCTGGCCTGTATAGCCAGGAACAGGAGCAACAGACTGGCAAATCTTATTTTCCCATGCATCTTTATCTTGTAACAGGGTCAGCATGCAATTTACTGGTCTGTGTCTCATCCAAGGGTGGGGAGGGCAATACTTGAGCCTGGGGATGTCCTGCCATGTATGAACAGCAATTATTTTTATTGAGCACATGTACTGTAAATTTAACCCATTTTACCCAAGTACTCAATTCTACCTCTTAAGTTTTTATTACTAAGGCCTACCAAATTATTGATTTTATAGTCCTGATTTTTTAAAAAATTCATAATGTAAAACTTGTCAGGCATTACATTTTATAATGATTTAAGATTGGGCTGTTTTAATAGTTTCTTCTTTTGGATTTTAGACTAGAGATATTCTTTAGGATGTTGTTATGATTTTTTTTTATTTTTGGCTTTTTTGAGACAGGGTCTCACCTGTAACCCCACCTGGCCTGGAACTCACTGTGTACGTCAGGCTGGCCTTGAACCCACAGAGATCCACATGTCTCTGTCTCCCAGGTGCTGGAATTAAAAGCATGCACAGTCACGCTTGGCTTAAGATGTTATTATGATTTTATAATAACAAGAATAAATTGTAAGCAGCACACATTTACCAAAGGAAAAACAAAGCAAATCCATTATGCCCTTTAGGTAGTAAAATATCAGACTTTTTCTAGAATTAATTTTAAAGGCTCTTTAGATGACCCATGGGGAAGAACTTGTTATATATTTGTTCATGCAAGAAAATTTTCTCTGGTTCTTCTATGCTTCCACAGGGCAAGGCTAGACATACATCAAACCAAACCATCAGAGGTGGTGTTTTAGTTACATTAATTACCAAGTTGCTCTATATCTCTTCCAATAATAGACAAACTACAGTTTTTTCTTAGTCTTAATTTTTTTTTTCGGTCTTCTTGAGACAGGGTCTCCCTGTAGCCCCAGCTGTCCTGGAACTCACTATGTAGACCAGGCTGGCCTTGAAGTCACAGAGATCCACCTGCTTCTGCCTCCCGAGTGCTGGGATTAAAGGTGTGTGCCACCAAACCCAGCATTCTTAGTCTTAATTTTAAAGGATCTCTTGGTAGTAGGATTGCTCCATTTTTCCTGGGCACTGTTGTCAGTGGCCTCCTTTATTTGGTGTAGTGTGTCCAACTCTTTCAGTCATCTGAATTGTGGGCTCAGTAGTTAACAGAAGGGGCCCCTCCAAAATCAGTTCCAATTTGTTCTATTTTCAACTTTTTTTGCTCTTTTTGAGACAGGGTCTCCCTGTAGCCCAGTTGGCCTTGAACTCACAGAGGTCCACCTGCTTCTGGAGTGTGCTGGGATTAAAGATGTGTGCCACCACGCCTGGCTGTTTTCAACTTTTTACCAGCATTTTGCCCTCAAGCTGGAAACAATGAACTGGAAATTCTAGTGGAGGGGTCTAGGCAAAAAGGTCTTGTAACCTAAGAGAAAGCAAAATTAAGGAGAGACCTAGCACACCATTTTTGAGAAATTGACTTTTAACTTACATGGTAGAATGGTCTGTGGACCCATGAACATCAGCCCCACATTTCTTTTTAAAGCTATTTTAATATTAAGCAGAGTTACAGGTAGACATTTAGTTCAGAGTAATCTCGTTTTAAGTACAAATTTGTATTTATATATGTGTGTGTGTGTGTGTGTGTGTGTGTGTGTGTGTGTGTGTGTGTGTGTGTGTGTACACATAAACAAACACACATTTAAGATTTTGATTTATGGGCTGGAGAGATGGCTTAGTGGCTAATAGCACTGGTTATTGTTGCAGAAGATCTGAGGTCAAATCCCAGCACCCTCATGGTCTCACCAAAACTGCAGCCCCGGAACTCTGCACAGCTTGCAGGCAGCTGAATAGTGAGAAAAATCACTTCTCTCCTTAGCTAGGCTGGTCAGAGTCCCCCTTCTCAGCAATTTTTAGCTCTGGTAAAGCTGGGGAGGAGCCTTCAAGAATCTTCTAAATTTTCTCTTTCCCAAACATGTGAAGTTTGTTTACCCCCTTGAGTCTCATGAACCTCACTATCTGCCTCCTGGAGGGAATGTTTCAATTCTGAGGAAAGGGCTGTACATCAGTTCCCTAGGCTAGTTTTGAACTCCTGGGTGTCAGTGAGTCTTACTGAAGCTTGATAGCTAGGATCCCTCACTAGCTTTTCAAATGCTACCTGTTCAAATACTTTTCATCATTGTTTTGTACTTTCAAGATTTTCAAAGATGCTTTAACATGTGGTAACAAGAGTTGATTTTACACAACTTGAAAAATATTCAAATGAGATGAAACTTTCTGTGGGTTTAGGTGAGAAATTTTCAAGTTGTTTTTCAGAGTTACAAGAGTTCCTCCCAGGAACCTCAAAGCACATTTGATTATATTTCATATTGATATTCTGCCTAATTTTGTATTAGGAGAAAGATTTTACTGTTTTAATAAAGACTGAAAACATTTTAATAACACTTTAAGATTGATTCCATGTTTTGGACAGTCATGAGACATGATTTTGATTCATCAAAGTCATATTTTAATTTTCACTGTATCTGTGTAGTTGGTTTTGTGTTTATGTTGATCTCAAATGGAGTATGCTGTTGTTTTTCTATGATTTCATCTCCTTTTGAACTGCATTTTATTAAGTCTGTTTATTTTGTTACTTATTCCATCACATGACATGCTCTTCAGTCTATCAAGAATATGTCGAGTCTTTATATCTTTTTAGGTAAGAACATGTCTACAGCATGCCATTTAGTATCTGCAGCTCAGTTATTTAAACATTGTAACTGCTTACAAAAATCAAACTGGTATCACTCATGCTATCTTCCCAAACTATTTTATTCAAAAACAGAGATGTTGAGTTTTCTGGCACAACTGGTTTCCAGGTCCTAGTGGTCATTCCTTCAATTCTTTTGAATTTCTAAATTCCACATGCTGTTTTGCAATTTCTTAGATGTTGAAAGACACACATTCTGGTCTAAGAACTAAGTGTCTCAGGGGAGTGTTAGGGGAGAGCAATGGCTGCATTACTCAGGACACGAGTTCCTCAGCTCTCCTTTAGTGACAGTTTCCTGGCTGGCCCTGAACAGGACAATATCCTTCAAGACCCACTGTAGTTTTAAAACAAGCCACCCCCGTGCAATGACCCAACTTCCCAGGAGAAAACATGGTCCAATCTGATGAATGGGGGATTCCCTCACAGGTAGTCCTCACTCTAGACTTCCCCTTTGGGTTTGTGAGACCCTAACAGATCTGCATCTCAGTCCAAAGCCCTCCCTGCCTGTGATGTTTCGAATGAGCAATGTACCACATAGGCCAGTTGGTGGCGTTGTTTAAGGAAGTTATGGAACCTTTGGAAGGTGCAACCTTGTTGGAGGAAGCATATCATAGGGAGGGCCATGGCTTTGAGAGCCTATAGCCTTGCCCCACTTCCTGCCCTGTTTCCTTTCTAGAAATTAAGACGTCATCACCCAGCTTCCTGCTCCAGCTGGCATGCTATGCCTTCCCTGCCACTATGGACTCTTCTGGAACCATAAGCCAATATAAACTCTTCTATAAGTTGCTTTTGGTCATGGTGTTTCAACATAGGGAACAAAAAAGTAACTAATGGACCAGATCGGCTTCCCCTGCTTTCCCATCACAGGTTTCAGGTCATATTGTGGCTTGTTTCTCCAGCTCAAACCTCTGGATCTTTCCAACTTCCCTGCTAACAGTCTTCTTGCCTTTCTAACTACCATGTCTGCTTCCTGGAGGGGTCAGATCACCACAGTTAGCACTGAGTGTGGTGCAAGGAGGAGGTGAGATGGGGCTTTGAGCCTTAATCACTTACTGCTTGACAACAAGGACTCTGTCCCAGATTGCCTGTGGAGTTTGAGGAGGTCCTGTTGCGGGTTTTCCTGGTTTGTTTCTTCATTGCTGTGACAAAATACTGTGACCAATACCAACTTGGGGAGGAAAGAGTTTACTCAGCTTACATCTCACAGATCGCAGTTCATCAGGGAGCCCAAGGTAGGAACTCAGGGCAGGAGCCTGGAAGCAGGAGCTGGAGCACTGGCCATGGAAGATCACTGCTTACTGGCTTGCTCCCCTGGCCCCTGCTCAGCCTGCTTTCTTATGCAACACAGGCCCACCTGGCCCAGGAGTGGCACCACCCACAGTGGGCTGGGCCCTCCCACATTACTCATCAAGAAGATGCCCTCAGACATGGCCACAGGCCAGTCCAATAGAGGCAATTCCCTAACTGAGGCTCCCTCAACCCAGGTGTGTCAAGTTGACACTAAAGCTATCCAACACACTGGTATTATGTGAACTTGTTAAAACTTTCACAAATGGTATCCAGGCACGATGGCTCATGCTCTTAATCTGCATACTAAGGAGGCAGAAGTGCAAGGAACACAAGTTTGAGGCCATTCTGGGCTAGCTTCATAGTGAGATGCTTTCACAAGAAGGAGGCAAAAAAAGTTCACCAATGGCAAATTGGAAGAAAGGTTAAAATCCTTCATGGGAAGCAGGGACTACCTTCAACAGACAAATTTTGAAAACGATGGGAAACAATGAATAAAAGGACAGTGGGATTAACTTGTTAACAAATTATACCGACCTCCTGCCTGTGTTTGTTCAGGCTACCACAAAAAGAGCAGAGACTGGGCAGCTTAAATAATAGAAATTTATTTTCTTGAAGCTAGTGTCAGACCATTGATTGATGTTTTCCCTTGGCACCTTCATAGCACTCTCGAAAGCTATGAGAACTAGCCATCAGGGGAAGTGGCTTCCTCCAATAGAGGCAATTCCAGCTAACTGAGGCCCTGTGTCTGAAGTATGTTCTGTCTTCAGCAGTAGGGTCTCACCTTCAAGTTCTGGGAGGCCATCAAGGGCTGTGGCAATAGCCTGTATAATCTGGGGAGTCTCTTGGACCACCCTGGCCAACAATTCATGAAGGTTTCTCCTGTCTGGCACTGTTTCTTGTTATGTAGCCTTTAACTATACACATGGACTCATGTAGAGATAATGTATATGTAATTTGTCATTAGGTTGTTGGACTAATATGATTCCCTCTGTTTTTTTTAAAACTAGCTAAGCATTATTTATCTCTCCTCTTTCTCTCTTTGTCTAAGCCTTCTGTTCCTGGGACCCTGCTCATATGATTCCGTGGCAATGATGTCAGCATACACAAGTCCCATGCAAACTCAGGCAGACAAAACCCAGCATAGGACTGGGGAAATGAACAGCAGACCCCAATCTTAGCTGAAGAAATATTGGCAACTGATTACTGCTAAGTGGGGAAGAGCTGATCTTCCTAAAACAAAGGACTCTAGATAGGCTGACTAGACCTCAGTGGATGGACTTGTACTGGGGAACGTCTGGGGACACTGACATGACACAGTGGGCCTTAACATGGATGACAGAGTATATGGGTTCCAGTTGGGGGGACTCTGGGAGGGTACTGGTTGGAACGTGGGCATAAAGATAATTACAATTGAGATAGTCTGTATGAAAGACACAAAAATTCAATTAAATTTTTTTTTTTAAAGAAATATATTTTTCACAATTCTGGAAAAAGGAAACCCAAGGTCAAGGTACATGTAACATAGACTCATTTTGAAGGCTCTACTCGTGGTTTGTAGGTGGTCACCATCTTGCTGTGTGCAAGAGGGAAGGGGAGATGCATCCCATTTGGGGTTAGGGAAGGGTGTAAGTCAACCCATAGCATCCCCTATAGACAGATAACAAAGTTGAGAGCAGCTAACAAACTTAAGTCTAAACAGTAGAGGTGACCTGGGTAGCTGCCAAAGAAAGTCTTTCACAGAGGAAGAGAGGAAAAGCTGAACACTTAGCTCAGTAGTAGAATGTGTGCTTAACATAAGTGTTAGTAGTACGGTATGTGCAAGACCCTGAGTTCAGTCTCCGGCAGGGAAATGGCAAAAAGCCAAAGACTCCAGATGTAAGAGTCTTGAGCTTCAAAGGTGTTTGGATGCCCAGGTGAGGCAAATCTGTTAGATTAAGTTTAGGGCCCAGGTTAGGAAAACTTGAGACCCTGTCGAACGGGTGGAGTGGTTTGGGTTCATTATTTCAACCTTTATGGCTTCCTTGACTTCTCACAAATCTTAAGGCATGCGGAGGTGACTCATGCCTCCCACTGAGAGAATTACAACATCTTTTCCTGTGAAAGATCCATTGTGGGCCTACCTTACCACAGTGCACTCCCCTACCCCATCTTCTACATGCCAGGTCTGTAAATAGGTGTTAGTTACAGCATAATCCACCTGGGACACACCAAGTCTAAGAACAGAGAAAAAGAACTGTACTCCCAGGACCTGGGGAGTATCTATGGGACTGGTTTTATGGATGCTGGAAGGTGGGGCTGGGACATGAGACTGATAAGGGAGAGGTTACCGCAAGCAAGTTCCCAGGCCATAGCACAAACTCCTTCCTGTGGAGAATCCTAGAAGTTGGAAGAAAAAATTGCCCACACTAAGCCAAGTTGAATGCCTGAATTGCCATAAAATATGGTGAAAAAATAAAAAGGTTCAAAGAGGCGGGCATGTTAGAATGATGCATATGAAGTCAGAAGATCACCAGAGGGTTTTGTTCTGTAAGATTGCACACCAAGACCATCAGTAAGATGTTAGCGTAGTGGCTCCTAGAATCATTAAATTCTCTGGTGGCTGTCCTCCGTAACCAAGACTTGGTAGTATGAAAAGTTGTCAAACTTGAAAAATGGTGCATCTTCCTCAATGCTGTGTATACACTTCAAATAGAGAGCTCTCTATGAAGCATTACCTCTACTGGGAAGAATGCATGGGTCTTGGAACAATGGCCCTCAGTCTAAGAGCTCGTATTCTTGCTAATGGACATACCAAGGTTCCATGACAACTCTAAGTTACTTACAGTTACTATCTTTGCAGTTGGGACAATTTTGTTTGAGGACAGGTTGTTAAGAAGACCGTCTTTCAGGGATAATTGACTATATTCCAGTTCAGGAGTGTCGCCTAGAACAGTGAAGATGATTCCTATGGTGATTTCTTATGGATATAGGCTGGAGGAATACCTGTAATTTTGCAAAATTTGCATGAGTGTATAGTTTCCTAAAAAAGTACCAACAAAGTTCTGTGATGATACCTGATTGTGAATGAAGTTTCTATATCAGACGATAATTTTCAGTATTAGCATTAATCCAAGTCCTGCATGGTAAGGCACACTTCTACTGAATGATGGTATCACCAGCTCCCACCCTCAACCCCAGTTTTTCTTTTAAACTTTTTATTTTGAAACACAGGCTCAACCAAGTTGCCCACTTTGCCCTTGAACTCACTGCAGCCCAGACAAGCCTTGCCATCATCCTGCCTCAGACTGCTGAGTAACTGAGCTTACAAGCCTGTAGTACAAGTGGGACTCAGAAAAGAACAGTGCCAGGATGGAGAGATGGCTCAGCGATTAAGAGCACTGACTGTTCTTGCAGAGGACCCAAGTTCAATTTCCAGCACCCACATGGTGGCTAACAACCATCTATAATTCCAGTTCCATGGCATTTAACACTCTCTCCTGACCTCCACAAGCATTGTGCAACACAGGTGCACTTACACACATTCAGACAGCGCACTCATACACATAAAAATAAAGATAATAAATAAAAATTTTAAAAAAGAACAGTGCCATCCGGGTGTGGTGGTGCATGCCTGTAATCCCAGCACTTGGGAGGCAGAGGTAGGTGGATCTCTGTGAGTTCAAGGCCACCCTGGTCTACAAAGTGAGTTCTAGTCCAGCTGGGGCTATAGGAAGACCCTGTCTCAAAAAGACAAAAAAAACAAAAAAAAAACCCCAAAACCAGTGCCTTTGAGTAGTACATCAGCAGAACGGAGTGTGAGTACATACAACTGAACAGGAACAAGTAAATTCTTTTGGAAACTGGACTTAAGTCCTGGCAATTTAGTTTTCTTTGAGCTGAGTATAATGAATGTCTTTTTATTCCTTTATTCCCAATTGCTTGCATAACTGCCTGCTACAAATCAAGAAGTCAGCAAATGTTTGTTAAGTGAACAGTTAAACAAGAAGTCTAACCCTCAAGTTCAAGCATAGAACTTCCCATTTACTCTCCTCCTGATATTTCTGGAAGTACATCTGCAGTTCAAGTTTTTACATAGGCAAAAAATGTCTTCTCTATAAAGCTGAAAAAAAGACTTTCATGAGCTCATTCCTGCCTTCCAGAAGCTGAACATGAAGGGCTGTTGTTTTGTATCTGTCTGCACAGGAAAACATCACAGCTTCCGTCAGTGGGTTTGACAAAATCTCTCTCCAGTCAGGGATGGAATGAGACTAGGATTCAGACTTTAGGGAAGTAAACCTTTCCCAGCTGTTCTGTGGAGCCAGGCTTGAGAAGGGGCTGTTTTAACTCACTTGAATTGCTTAGGTTACATGCACTGTGATGTATTTTCAAACAATAGCTGGGGAAGGCAGAAGACAAAAGTAATTCTCAATTACCTCAGTGTCAGTCATATAAATACAGAGGAGAATATAGCAAGGGAGCAGTAGCGACTTTTATGTTTTTATTTCTTCGGTTGCAGAAAGAATGGAATTTTAAACATCTAATAATGAAGATGAGGAATTTTCCTATTTAGAGTAAATATGAAATTTTAGTTGACAGAACTGTTCTTTTTTCTGTTTTATTTTGAGACAGAGTTTGCTATGTATTTCCTTTCTTTCTTTCCTTCTTTCTTGCCTTTCCTTTCCTTCCTTCCTTCCTTCTCTCTCTCTCTCTCTCTCTCTCTCTATTTTTATTTTTATTTTTTATTGAGACAGGGGTCTCCCTGTAGCCCCAGCTGGCCTTGGATTCACAGAGCTCCACCTGCTTCTGCCTCCTGAGTGCTGGTATTAAAGGCATGCACCACCATGCCCAGCTTGAGATAGTGTTTGCTTAGTAAATCTGGCTGGCTTTCCAGGGTCAATCCTCCTGCTTCGGCCTTAGTGCTGAAATTACCAGGTATGCACCACCAAGCAGTCTGATAGTACTGTTTTTTAGATGGGTGGGCAATGTCCTCAATAGTTAAAGAGAAATTTCATATTACAGTCATGTTTCTGGGAGCTGGAGAGATGGTACAGGGGATAGGAGAGCATACTGCTTCTGCAGAGGACCTGAGTTTGGTTCCCAGCACTCATGTTAGGTGGATCACAACTACCTGTAACTCCAGTTCTAGAGGATCCAACACCTCTAGCCTCAGTGGGCACCCGCACTCACATACTCATACCTGCAGCCACACACCCACCCCTACACACTTGCAAACACACGTAATTTTAAAAATAAGAAAAACATCTTTAGAGTTGCGTTTCTTTCTTTCTTTTTTTTCCCCCTAAATCAGGGCCTGTACATGCCACACACATACTCTACTATTGAACTGTGCCCCCATTAATTTTAATGTTCCTAAAAAGATCCATTCCTCTACATTTCAGGCTCTGAGCCTTGCACTAGGACTAGTTTGATTGTAACACTAGCTTAAAGTGAAAAGGATGTGCTTGTCTATGAAAATGGAGAATCTAGTCATGGTTTGGCTTCTGAAGACCTGGCACAAAGGCTCAAAGAGGTGATGACGTCCACATAGCTGTTCGACTTTAATCTACTGGCAGATTCTCCAAGATGGTGAGCAAGAGTGTCCATGACAGTTTTGTCTGTCCAGGTAAGACCAAGACAGCAAACTATCTTCCTCAGGCTTCAGACAGTCATCCTACAGAAGGCTCTGAATTGTTGCTTTTGTATCTTGTGTGGGAACCATCCCTCAGATATCACTGAACTAGGGGAAGTGAGGCTCTTCAGTTAAGCCGGGACTCCATGGTGGCCCTATGGCCATGAGATTGGCAGCCCATTGGGATGGACCTGAGGAGGAGTTCCAACACAATGACAGCAGGCTTGGGAACTTCAATGAGCAGAGAAAATCCACCCTTCTTTATTCACTTCAGAATTATTTGCATTGACCAAATGCAGATAATTGATCTGAATTTGGGTATACCCGTACCTAAAATACTCTAACCTAGGAGGTTGTATGTGAACATCAAACATTTGGGGAGGCAGCCAGACACAGCTATTCAGTTGCTCAGTGATTTGAATTCCATCCAAATTGTGATTCAAAGTTAAAAACAATGTGATATGTTCCCAAAATATGTTAAAATACAAAATTAATTATGGCTGGGTGTGGTGGCACATTCCTTTAGTTACAGCACTCTGGAGGCAGAGGTAGGTGGATATCTGTGAGTTCGAGGCCAGCCTGGTCTACATAGTAAGTTCTAGGCCGCTGGGGCTACAGGGAGAACCTGTCTCAAAAAGACCAAAACAAACAAACAAACAAACAAACAAACAACTTTTTTTTTTTAATTAAAAGAAGCATTTCATTACAACAGCATTAACCTATTCAATAACATTTTTCTGACCTAGGGTACATCTCTTTCAAAATTGGCTGTACATTTCTAGGTTTACAGATGAATTATTATGCTTATATAATCTTTTACTCATTATAAACTCTATAAGACATAAAATTAAATGAGGTTCCAACGTTTAAAAAAGATCTCCAC
>NW_008351958.1:4210006-4213953 GCF_000622305.1 Nannospalax galili | reverse complement strand
GTGCAGGATCAGGAAGCAGAGAGAGGTGGGGGCGGGGCCGGGTCTAGAGGTAGTGCTCCTGGGGCCCAAGGAAGGCACCAAGCCGGATGTGGGTGAACAGGGTCAGGTATCAGCAGTGGCTCCCGAAGTGTCTGGGGCCCCAAGACTAGGAATGGCACAGGGCCCAAGCTAGGAGTAGAGAACAGCGGGGGAGATGGAAGGGTGAGCGTGGCTGGTGGAGTCAAGGTGTGGAGGGAGGCATGGTATACTTACCCCCAGAGAGGCCTGAGGGCGGGAGAGCGGACCAGGAGAGTTAGCCAGTGGTGCAGGTGGGGGAAGCAGGGAGAGGTGAGGGCGGGGCCAGGTCCCCTGGAAGCAGTGCTCCTGGGGCCCAAGGAAGGCACCAAGCTTTCCTGGTCGAAAACGATCAGGAAGCAGCACCAGTTCCCCAGGTGTCTGGGGACCCAAGACCAGGAATGGCACAGGGCCCAAACCAGGAGCAGAGAACAGCGGTGGAGATGGAAGGGCGAATGAGGCCAGGGGAGTCAATTCGCGGCTCTGCGATGGACCCACCTCGAGAGGCCTGAGGATAGGGTAGAAGGCCAGGAGAGTTAGCGGTTGGTGCAGGTCCAGGGGAGCAGAGAGAGGTGAGGGCAGGGCCGTTCCGGAGGCAGTGCTCCTGGGGCCCAAGGAAGGCACCAAGCCGGTGGGGGTGAACAGGGTCAGGAATCAGCAGTGGCTCCCCAGGTGTCTGGGGCCCCAAGGCTAGGAATGGCACAGGGCCCAAGCTAGGAGTAGAGAACAGCGGGGGAGATGGAAGGGTGAGATGGAAGGGTGAGCGCGGCTGGCGGAGTCAAGGCGCAGAGGGCTGCACGGAAGCAAACAAAAATTTTAACTATGAACTTGCAATATGTGATAGGAGACATGTCAGTCATCCGGGCTTAATTTCCAGTGCCTAACATCTTGGAGGTGAAGTGATACTTCAACACATCACCATGAGCTTATGAAGATGGCATTAAACCTAATTGAGCACATTTTCAATAATTCCTATTCTATGATAGATCTTGAAGAAAATAGATGAAACATGGGTGCTAGGTGAATTTATAAATGATTGAATGGGAGCCGGGTGTAGCACAGTGGTAAAGCATTTGCCTAGTATGTGCAAGGCCATGAGTTCAATTCCCAGCACCACATTCAGACAATAAATAAAATGTATACCTAGGATAAATTATTAAATCTATACTCAGTATTAGAGGTTTTAGAAAATTTGGTAATGCTTTATGTAGTAGCCTCTCATTTTTTCTTTTATTAAAACTTTATTTTTTAATTTTTAAAAGAAACTTTATTGAGAATTTCATACATGCATATAAGGTGTTTTGATCAAATCCATGCCCACTTTCTTCCCTCCAACACCTCCCATATTAACGCATCATTTTTTTCTGACAACTTCGTATATTCTTTCTTTCTTTTTCGTTTCTTTCTTTCTTTTTCTTTTTTTTAAAATGGGGCATTTTGCTACTCTAACATTACCCCTCTGAAGAGGTAACCCTAAAAGCTTTTAGGGATTAGATAAGAGATCCCAAATACTTATGTCATTTTTGGCCTTTGGAACAGAGTATGTTGCTAAAAGGCCCAAGGACATTTTGACTTTTGGGGTCTTTTTTTCCCTAACTGCCTAGCCAATCCTTACCTCCTATTCTTATCACACCATCCTCTGAAGAGGTTACCCAAATTGCTGATAGAGAATCGGGGCACATACTGCTCTGGCTTCTTCCATGCTAATCAAGGACACAGGGTGAGGCAATTGGGGTACCCCTTCAGTGGGTCTATCTAAAAGACTCCCACATTGCATAACTCTCATCTGTAGGGAAGAAAGAAAGTCCTTGACTGGTGAATAGGGGATGTGAAGGAGAAGTAAAGGCAAAAGTAGTTAGCATTACAAGTTCTAGACAGGGAACTAGTAAAAAGTCAGAACAGGGCAATTTTCAAATGTTCATATAAAAGCCCATTGGAATTTCTTGACAAGGGCTTCCAAAAGCATCCCCTCTATTTTGGGTTCCTCCATATTTTTCTTTTGTCTGCCAAGGCTGGACTCTAATGGATTCAGGATTTGCTTTCAGGTATTTTGATAGCTGTTGGAGTGGTTAGAATCAGTGTTATTTTTCTCTTGAAGGCTTCTACGTAAGGGGAGAAAACAAATTTAGCCATCATTTTAGAACAATAGTGGGTTGTCTCCCTTAGCTACAGATGGGCACTACAGTATTGCAGACCAAGATTTGAAGTCTTACACCTGAGTGGTACTTTCTGATTAGGAACAAAATCATCAATGATAAATAATTGTTTAAATAACTTTTTATATGGACTTAAGCCTAATGTCTAGAAGTGTAATCCTTGAACTCTTAAAGAAATACACTGATGACTTTACTCTTTGGTTATACTTTCCTTTTGGGTGTTTAAGACCATAGAGTTGGCCCAAATAAATCAATTTATGTTTATACTTAAGGTCCCTTGAGGATCTGTTTGGGGCTTGCGGGGAGCCCCTGGCTCCTCTCTTTTACCAATTCCATCTATGTGAAGATAAGGCAAAGGTCTTGCTTGACTATATCTGGCTTCACTTGGAAGCATGAATGAGATATTTCCTCTGAGTTGACCCTCCTCTTTGTAGATTGGACACTGGTTCAAGTCCATCTTGTGGGGTCTCCATGGCCTCCATGAACAAGAGGACAGGTGACTCCGTTACAGGACATTTTGAGAGATGTTCCATAGTCCCCTGGAACTTAGTCAACCTTGGAGGGCAAGGGGCAAAAACTGTCCTTTAAGTACCTCTGACCAGATAGGCCTCAACGTATGGCTATTAAGCATCCAAGAAGGTTAGTTCCACCAGTCTGATACTTTTAATTACCATGTGCTATGTAGACAATGCTTGGGTAAAAAACCAAACACTCGCAGATAAACCTTGACTAGATACATATTTTGTTCCTTAAACTAGTTGACTAAACTATGACCTTAGAAAAATTTAAGATTATGTGTATATTATTTTCATCTCATCCTTTATATATCACAACAAACCTACACAGACCTTCATCACTTGCTTTGGCTTTCTCATTTTTCTATTTTGGAAAATAGCTCCATTCCCATATCCTTTTAACATCATTTACGTTCTCATTTTCTTTTCTTTTTTTAAATAATTATGAGACATACTAGCATTAACAAATAAATTTTCCATCTGTTGTGAGAATTCTTTTCCTGGGGATGCTAAGCAATGCTTATTCCCTTTTAAGGTTCTAGTGTCAAGCCAATGTTTGATTAAAGTTTTACTGGGGAACCAATGAATTTACTGAGCTTACTTACGGAGATAAATGAGGGGTTGTTGAGATGCATATATGAGCTGAGGGTATGTACACTGGAAAGCCTTTACCCTGCATGGGCCATGCCTTCTCTTCTGAGCCTTTCCCAGATTGTATACTTTAGCTCTCCCCAAATCCAGGAGGTTATGCGTGATTAGGGCCAAATTACATATAGTTGGCTGGGAAGAGTGGCTGGATACTCTGGTGAAGGTCCAAGGACCCTGCTTGCTCCTCCTTTATTAAAGGAGCACAACCACCAACAAGCCCAATTGTGATGATGTTTAGCGATCAGGCACAGTTGAAGTCATGATGATGGTAGTTATTTCATTCAGTAGAGACTGCTGTACAGCATCATCTTATTAAAAGAACATGGAATTTAAAAAGGATTTGGTGCTAGGATCCACATATGACGGAGGACATACGTTGTTTATCTAGTATCACAGTTTCTAGATCCATCCATTTACCTGCAGATTTCATTATTTCATCTTCCTTTACTGCTGAATACAACTCCATTGTGTAAATATACCACATTTTTGTTAACTACTTGTCTTAGTTTGTTCTTCATTGCTGTGACAAAACACTCTGACCAGTACCAACTTGGGGAGGAAATGGTTTATTTGT
>NW_008351958.1:4207222-4209354 GCF_000622305.1 Nannospalax galili | reverse complement strand
CCCCCACCATCTATTATCAAATTAGATTTCAGTAAATATTTGATGAGTAAACAAGAGAAAAATCTATTAATTCCATTGTAAGTCAATGGTAATGTTTATCACCTCTACTAATTAATATGATGTAAATTTTTATTATTCATCCTCAAATATAACTCATTTTTTAAATTTCTTGAGTTTTTTGTGTGTATATCACACAGAACACCCCAAACAATCTTATTCATTTATACACCCACTTCCCAGATGGCACCCTCCCATAGCCCCCCCCAATAGAGCCCTTATACTCTATCATCCCTGTTACTGTCCACAGCATTGTCAGCACCCCAGCCATTCCCCAATACTTGTCCATACGGTGAGTCTAGTCAGCCTATCTAGAGGTCTTTGTTTTAGGAAGATCAGCTCTTCCTCATCTAGCAGCAATCAGTTGTCAATATTCCTTTAGATAAGATTGGGGTCTGCTGTTCATTTTCCCAGTTCTTTGCTGGGCTACTATCTGGGAGTCTCTTGGGCCACCCTGGCCAATAACTCAAAGGAAGGTATCTCCTGTCTAGCATTGTTTCTTGTTATGTAGCCTTTAGCTATGCATATGGACTCTTAAAAAATTATATTGGCCTTTTTAATCTTTGTTTATACTTTCCTTTTGGGTGTTTAAGGGCATAGAGTTGGCCCAGATAAACCAATTTATTTTTAGTCTTAAGGTTGTTTGAGGATCTGTTCCTCAGGGGTCCCATGGGCTTGGGAGGAGCCCCTGGCTCCTTTCTTTTACAAGTTCCGCCTATGTGGAGATAACTCAAAGGTCCTGCTCGACCATGGCTAGCTTCACTTGGAAGCATGGAAGAAATGATTCCTCTGTGTTGACCCTCCTCTTTGTAGCCTGGATACTGATTCAAGTCCATCTCGTGGGGTCTCTATGGCTTCCTTGATCAAGAGGATGGGTGACTCACCAGAGTTAAAGGACATTTTGAGAGATGCTCATAGACCCCTGGAACTAGTCGACATAGGAGGGCAAGGAGCAAAAACTGTCCTTCATGTCCCTCTGACCAAATTATTATAGGCCTCAAAGTATGTCTGTTAAACATCCAAGAAGGTTAATTCCACCAGTCTGGTACATTTAATTACCGTGTGCCATGTAGATAAAGCTTGGACAAAGACCAATTTTTCTCAGATAAATGTTGCCTAGACATATATTTCTTGATTTGGTATGTATAATTTGTCAGTAGATTGTTGGACTAATATGTTTTCCTCTGGTTTTTAAAACTAGCTAGGCATTATTTATCTCTTGCATTGCCTAACCCTTTCATCATGGTTTCCCCAATTTAGGTGCCCCCATTTATCCCCTTTCTCCCTTAATAATACCCTTCTCCTATGGTCCCACCTCTCGAGCTCCTTCTTTCCCTTTATCCCCTAGATTCCTTGTATACCCTTCCCTCCACCTCCCTTAAACTAACCCAATTTTTATCCATATCTCCCTTATTAAGGCCTGTTTCCTACTGTTCTTCTCTTTCCGTTCTTCTCTTTCAGGTTTTCCTTTCCTTTACCTCCCTGGTTCCTTTCCGTTATCCTGGTTCCTGTAGTTATGTCTGGATACATACTCACTTATCAGGATTTGGTGCTAGGATCCACATATGAGGGAGAACATATGTTGTTCTTTGTTTTTGTTTTTTTTCTGAGTCTGTGTTACTTCACTTAGTATAAGGTTCTAGTTCCATCTTTTTACCTGCAAATTTCATGATTTCATGTTTCTTTACCGCTGAGTAAAATTCCATCGTATAAATGAACCACATTTTCATTATCCACTTGTCAGTTGAGGGACATTTAGGTTGCTTCCATCTCTTAGCTATTGTGAAAAGTCTATAGCCTTTCTATATACCAAGCAATTAGAGCAATTAGAGAAAGAGTACATGGAAACACTCCCCTTCACAACAAGTGAGAGAAAAATAAAATATCTCAGAATAAACCTGACCAAAGAAATTAAAGACCTCTACAATGAAAAATTTTAAATCTTTTTAAAGATTGAGGAAGACATCAGAAGATGGAAGGACCTCCCGTGCTCATGGATTGGAAGAATTAATATTGTGAAAATGACCATCCTACCAAGAGTCATATATAGATTCAATGCAATGCCAATCAAAATC
>NW_008351958.1:4197970-4206853 GCF_000622305.1 Nannospalax galili | reverse complement strand
TAAACTGTTAGTAGAAAACTTTGGGAAAAACCTAAAAGATATAGGTGTAGGAAAGGATTTTCTAAACCAGACATCAATTTCTCAGGAAACAAGGTCAAGAATCATCAAATGAGACCTCATTAAACTAAAATGGTTCTGTACATCAAAGGAAGCAACCAGGGAAGTGAAGAGAAAACCCACAGAATGGGAGAAAATTTTCACCAGCAACACATCTGACAGAGGTTTAACATCCAGAATATATAATGAACTCACAAAACAAAGAATCAAGAAAGGAAGTAACCCAATTAAAAGATGGGCCAAGGACCTGAACAGAGAGTTCTCAAAAGAGGAAGTAAAGATGGCTAAGAAGCATCTTAAAAGGTGTTCAACATCACTAGTAATTAGGGAAATGCAAATTAAAAACTTTAAGATTTCATCTTACCCCAGTCAGACTGGCTAAGATCAAGAGAACAAATGATACCAAATGTTGGAGAGGCTGTGGGGAAAGGGGAACACTCATCCACTGCTGGTGGGGCTGCAAACTTGTTCAACCCCTATGGAAAGCAGTGTGGAGAACTCTTCAAAAACTACAAATGAACCTACCATTTGACCCAGTTACACAACTCCTTCACATATACTCAAGAATTCATCCTATTGCAGAGACACTTGTACTTCCATGTTGTTGCTGCTCTTTTCACATTTTTAGTTTTTTAAGAGTTCTCTATACTGTTTTCCATAGACATTGCATGAGTTTTCAATCCCACCAGCAGTGAATGAGTGTTCTTTCTCCACATCCTCACTGGCATTTGGTATCATTTGTTCTCTTGATCCTATCCAGTCTGATTGGGGTAAGGTGATACCTTAGGGTGCTTTTAATTTGCATCCCCCTAATTACTAACAATGTTGAACACTTTTTGAGATATTGCTGAGCCATGTTTATTTCTTCTTTTGAGAACTCTCTGTTTAGATCTTTAGCCCATGTTTTAATGGGGTCATTTGGTTTCTTGCCTCCTTGTTTTTTGAGTTCCTTATATATTCTGCATGTTAAACCTCTGTCTGATGTGTCACTGGTGAAGATGTTTTTACCATTCTGTGGGATATCTCTTCACTTTTTTGATTGTTTCTTTTGCTGTACAGAAGATATTTGTTTAATGAGGTCCCACTCATTGATTGCTGACCTTAATTCCTGAACAACTTCTGTCTGATTTAGAAAAGCCTTTCCTACACCTATATCTTGTAAGTTCCTGCCAATATTTTCTTCTAATAGTTTCAGGGTTTCCAGTTTCATATTGAGGTCTTTGATCCATTTGGAGTTGACTTTTGTGCAAGTTGAAAGATAAGGATTTAGTTTCATTCTTCTACAGGTGGAGATCCAATTTTTTCAGTACCATTTGTTGAAAATGCTGTCTTTCCTCCATTGTGCATTCTTTATCAAATATGAGGTAGCTTAAATTTTATGTACTCAGGTTTGGGTCTTCAATGATATTCCATTGACCTATGTGTCTATTTTTGTGCCAGTACCATGCTGTTTTTATGACTATAGGTCTGTAGTATACTTTGAAATCTGGTATAGTAATCCCCTCAGCATTGCTCTTTGTGCTCAGGATTGCTTTGGCTATTGGGGGTCTTTTGTGCTTCCATGTGAATTTAAGGATGGTTTTTCTATTCCTGTGAAGTATGTCATGGGGATTTTCATTGGGATTGCATTGAATCTATATATTACTTTTGGTAGGGTGGCCATTTTCTCAATATTAGTTCTTCCAATCCATGAGCATGGGAGGTCCGTCCATCTTCTGGCATCTTCCTCAATCTCTTTAATAATTTAATAATTTCATTGTAGAGATTTTTGGTGTTTTCAGTCAGATTTATTTAAATATATTTTATTTTTTGCAGCAACTGTGAATGGGAGCATTTCCCTGTATTCTTTCTCTACTTGCTTGTTGTTGGTATATAGAAAGGCTACTGATTTTTGTAGATTGATTTTATAACCTGCCACTATACTAAAAGTGTTGTCTTGTGGAACTTTTGGGATCTCTTAGGTATAGTATCATACCATCTGCAAAAAGGGATAGTTTGACCTCTTCTTTTCCAATTAATACTTCTTTAATTTCCTTCTCCTGTCTTATTGCTCTAGCAAGAGTTTCAAGCACTATGTTGAAAAGGAGTGGAGATAGTGGACATCCTTGTCTGGTTCCTGATTTTAATGGGAATGCTTCCAGTTTTCCTCCATTTAGAATGATATTGGCTGTGGGTTTGTTGTATATAGCTTTAATTGTGCTGAGGTATGTTCCCTCCAGTCCAATTCCCTCTAGGACTTTGAACATAATTTCATGCTGAATTTTGTCAAAAACCTTTTCTGCATCTATTGAGATGATGATTTGGATTTTGTCTTTGAGTCCATTTATATAATTAATGACGTTTATTGACGTGTATATTGAACCATCCCTGCGTCTCTGGAATAAAGCCTACTTGATCACGGTGGATGATCTTTTTGATGTGTGTCTGTAAGTGGTTTGCAAGTATTTTGTTGAGAATTTTTGCATGTATGTACATAAAGGATATGGGTCTATAGTTTTTTTTGGTTGTGTCTTTACCGGTTTGGATATTAGAGTGATGCTGGCCTCATAGACGGAATGTGGGAGTTCTCCCTCTGTTTCTATCATTTTGAATAATTTAAGTAGTATTGGTTGGAGGTCTTCTTTGAATGTCTGGTAGAATTTTGCTGTAAATCCATCTGGGCCTGAGCTGTTTTAAGTTGGGAGGCTTTGTATTACTGTTTCAAGTTCCTTATATGTTATGGGTCTGTTTAAACTGTTTATCACTTCTTGGTTTAACTTTGGTGGTTCCCATGATTTTAGATATCCATCCATTTCTTTTAGATTTTCAAATTTAGTAGCATATAGGTTTTTTAAATATTCCCTTATAATGGTCTGGATCTTTTGGGTGTCTGTTGTGATGTTTTCCCTTTCATCTTTGATTTTGTTGATTTGGATTTGCTCTTTCTTTATTTTGATTATTTGGGCTAAGGGTCTATCTCTCTTGTTCAGCTTTTCAAAGAACCAGCTCTTAGATCCATTGATTCTTTGTATTGTTTTCTTTGTTTCTATTTCATTAATTTCTGCTCTGATTTTTGTTATTTCTTCTCTTCTGCTGGATTTGGGTTTCATTTGTTCTTGCCTTTCCAGTGACTTAAGTTGCAGTGTTAGGTCATTTAGTTGGACTCTTTCTAATTTTTTAATGTAGGCACTTAGAGCTATAAACTTCCCTCTTAGGACTGCTTTTAAAGTGTCCCAGAGGTTGTGTTGTGTTGTATTGTCCTTTTTGTTGAATTCCAGGATTTTTTAATATTTCTTGATTTCTCCTTTGACCCACTCATTGTTTAAGAGTGTGTTGTTTAATCACCATGAGTTTGTGTAGTGAGTGTCTAGTGCTTTGTCCAGTGTTGATTTTGAGCTTTATTGCATTGTGTTCTGATAGAATGCATGGAATTATTTCAAATTTTTTTATATATTTGTTGAGGTTTGTTTTGTGGCCCAGTTGTGGTCAATTTCTGAAAAAGTTCCATGGGGTGCTGAGTAGAAATTGTGGTCTTTGGTGCTTGGGTGGAATTTCAAAAAATGTCTGTTAGGTCCATTTCTTGTATGGTATAATTTAACTCAGATGTGTCTCTCCTTGTTCTTTGTCCAGTTGACCTGTCTAATGGAGACAGTGGAGTACTGAAGTCCACTACTATTACTGAGTTGGGGTTAATCTGTGTCTTAAAGCCCTCTAGTGTTGCTTTTATGAATCTGGGTGCACCAGAGTTTGGTGCATTACAAATGAAGGATTGTAATATTTTCTTGGTTGTTCCTTTGAACACAATGAAGTGACCCTCCTTATGTCTTCTGATTAATTTTACTTTGAAGTCTATTTTTTTCAGATATTAGAATTGCAACCCCTGCTTGTTTCTTAGTGCCATTTTCTTGGAATATTCTTTACATCATTTTACCTTAAGGTAGTGCCTGTCCTTGAAGGTGAGATGGGTTTTTGCAGACATCAAAGGGATGGATTTTGTTTCTTTTTTTTCATATATTTGATATATTATTTTTATGTATATGTGTGTATTGCCTATATGTAGGTAAGTGCACCCATGTTGTGCAATGCCCATAGAGGACAGAAGAGGCTGTCAGATCCCCTGGAAGTAGAGTTACAGACAGTTGTTAGCTGCCATGTGGGTGCTGGGATTCAAACCTGGGTCTTCTGCAAGAACACCCAGTGTTTTTTACCACTGAGCCATCTCTCCAGCCCTGGATTTTGTTTCTTAATCCACTCACTTAGGCTGTGTCTTTTAACTGGTGAGTTCAGTCCATTGATGTTTAAGATTATTATTAAAAGGTGTGTATTGGTTACCATCATTTTGATTGCTGTTTGTGTTGTCTGTCTAATTTTGTTTTCTCAATTATACCTTTATTTATCTTCTTTTATTGCCCCTGTGGTATAGTTGTTTCTCTCTCTGCTCTCTGTGTTACTTCAAGTATTCGCTGAAGGGCTGGTTTTGTGGACATCTATTCTTTCAGGCTATTTGTGTCATGGAAGATTTTTCTTTCCCCCTCAACTATAGTAGACATGTTTGCTGGGTAAAGTGTTCTGGGCTGGCATCAGTCTATTGTCATGTGGAACTGAAAATACCTTGGTTCAGGCTCTTCTGGCTTTCATAGTTTGCACTGATGAGTCAGCTGTAATTCTAATGGGCTTTCCTTTGTATGTGACTTTTTTTTTCTTTTGCTGCTTTCAGTATTCTCTCTTTGGTCTGTACATTTGGTATTTTTACTATGATATGTCATGGGGAGTTTCTTTTCTGATCCTATTTGGTCTTTTATGTGCTTCCTGTATTTGTATGGGGATGTCTTTCCTTAATTTAGGGAAATTCTCTTCTACAGTCCTGTTTAAGATCTGGTTAATATCATTAACCTGAAATTCTTCTCTTTCCTCTAGACCTACAATACATAGATTTCATCTTTTCATGGTGTCCCACATCTCTTGCATATTCCATTCCTGTGATTTTTAAAAATTTCCATAATCTTTGCTTGAGTGGCCCAGCTCTTCAACTTTATCCTCCAGTGTTGATATTCTGTTTTCCATTTCATCCATTCTAGCAGTGAGGCTTTCCCCTGTTGTTTCAAGTTGGCTTGTTGAGTTTTGCACTTCCTTCTTCATTTCTGCCTGAGTTTTCTTCAATGTTTCTATCCCTTTTGTGAATTTGTTCAGAAGTTTGTCCTTATCTTCTTTTAGTTCTTTAATTTGTTTGTTAGTGTGTTCTTTAGATTCGTTGAATTCCTTGATCGTGTTTATGATTGTTCTTTTAAATTCAGTGTCCTGGGTTATCTCTAGTGGGTTCTCCTTGTAGAACTCTTCTACAGGACTGGTGGCATTTGGTGGGGCCATAGTGTTTTGGCTTTCCATTTTATTATTCTTTCGTTGTGATTTTGGCATGTGAATTTCTTTTGTTTTTTATGATTCTGATATGAGAATTAAGTTGAAGCATTCTCACCATCATGTGGAAGCAGGATCTGGGCACTCTCAGGCAGTCCCCAGCATTCTTAGTCCCTGTGCCAGAGTGAGGCCAGTACTTGGCACTCTCTGGCAGTGTGCTGAGATCGCAGCTGCTATACCAATGGAGAACCCACCCTCTCAAGCTGTCTGCCAGGATCTCAGCCTTAGCCTACCCTCTTATTTTATTCTGAGACAGGATATCACTCTGTAGATCAGGCTGGCCTCAAACTCACAGAGATCCACCTGCTCTTGTATTGAATGCTGAGATGAAAGGCAAGCCCTACTATGCCTAGCCACAGTAGACTTTAAAGAAAAGATTTATTTTGCTTTTTATTTTTATGTGTATGTGTCTGTGTGAGTGTATATACACATTTGTGCATGTACATGTGTCTATGGATGTCAAAAGAAAGTGTTGGAACCCTTGGAGCTGGAGTAACAGGCTATCGTGGGCCACCTAGTATAGGTTCTGGACTCCAATTCTTTTTCTAATGACAGAGCAGGAAACCTCATACCTAATTGCTGAGCCATATTTCAGCCCATTTATGTAGTAGACTTTACATTACTACAAAGAATAGACTACTCCATTCTTTGTATCAACCCATGTTTTATAAACAACTGAGTAAATGATAGGATTTGTGCTAAAATTAATAAACCAGGAATAACTTCCTAAATACTTCTTGTGGTGCTGGTGATATAATCTTAGAGTACTTGCCTACCATGCCCAATACCTTGGATTTAATCCACAGAACCATAAAATACTTCTTACGATAATTGAGATTATTTAAATTTATTTTTTGAAACAGGGTCTCACTGTGTAGATTAGGCTGGCCTGGAATTCACTATGTAGACCAGGCTGGCCTCCAACTCATAGAGATCCATCTGCTTTAGCTTCTCTAGTGCTGGGATTAAACATGTTCACCACCATGCCTGGCTCAAGATTATTTAAAATTTGAATCATCACTTTTATTGGCATGTTTTGTTTACAATGTTAGAAGGCAGTTTTTTAGTACATATTAGAAAACGCACAGAAATGTCAGTTCATTGAAATAAACTTGTAGTGGTCACAGAAGATGCTCTTATGCATTCAATTGTGAGACATGCTCAACTTTTTATATAAAAAAATAACTGGAAAATATAAACTTTTTATCTTGGGATCAATATTTTGAAAAAATGATGTGTAATTAATTAAAACCATAAAATAAATTATTTAGCATATCAACTAGACTAATATTTTATTTCTTTATTTTTATGTATACACACTGCATACAGTTTTGATGTTTTTATGTATCTATTAATTCAAATTTAAAACATGGTGAATCACATCATAAACTATGGATTTTAAATAATGCTAGGATATCCATATCATGTAATTATGTACCACATTAATGCAGGAACTTAAACTGGTAGTGGAACAGAGAGAGTGAGTGTATGGGAACTATACCTACCAGCAATTTTTGTAAGCCTAAAACTGTTCTTAAAACTAGAGCCTCTTGTTCCAGTACTCATGTGCTCATACACAGATATAAAGACATACATATACATATAATTAAAAATAAGATAAATATTTAAGAAGTAGTCTGTTGATTAAAACAACAAAAAGGTGTCATTAACTCTAAAGCTCTTGAGTGTATATAGAAATTAAGAAAAAAATTCCAGATACAATAGTGGACTAGAGGCTGCCTTCTGGTGATCCAGTGAAGGAAAGTTAGAATAAGAAACAGATTGTATTCTAAAGAGAGAAGTGAAGAGCCTCAGAAATCTACAAAGGAAGTGAAAGAACACCTGAAAAGATCAGAGGAAAGAACGGGGGACAGAGAAATAAACCAAGCATCTTCAGCCATGCACGCACGGCAGCGAGGGAAGCAAACCTGCTACCACAGGTTTGTTTTCTCCTCACTGACTGGTACTGGAAAGTGAGCTTCAATAACAGGATTCTCCCAACAATGCTCCCCCTCACCCAACACATTCAAAAATTGTAACACAGTGACTCAAGAAGCATGAAAAAGCAAGGTAAAATGTCATAAATCCTCAACTACTGGCCTCCAAGATACTGATATAAGTAAAATCCCAGATGAAGATTTCAAAAGATAAAAAAGCATCAGTGAGCCAGGTGTGGTGGTACATGCCATTGGCCAAGTTCAACATCCTTTCACGGCAAAAGCCCTGAAGAAACTACAAGTAGAGTGAACATAATAAAACTATATATGACAAACCTATAGTGAACACTGTACTAAACGGCAAAAAAATGGAGAGCATTTCCTCTAATATCTAGAACAATATAAAGATTCTTTCCTCCTTTATTCAATACAGTGCCTGCTCTTAGAGCAGTAAGACAAGAAAATGAAATAAAAAGAGCACAGTAGCAAAGGAAGAAGTCAAACTATTTTTTTTTTTTGTAGATGACATGGTCCAATACTTAAAAGAGCCTAAATATTCTCTTAGAAAACTCTTAGACTTAATAAACACTTTCAGCACAGTAACAGGCTACAAAATTGGCATACAAAAACCAGTAACTTTTCTATACATACATACCATAATGAAGTTGTCAAGAAATATATCAGGAATAAAGTTTCATCCACAATAGCTTCAAAAACAAACAAATATAGGGGCTGGAGAGATGGCTGAGCAGTTAAGAACACATACTGCTCTTGCAGAAGACGGAGTTCAGCACCAACATGATGCCTGGCAGCCATCTGTAACTCCAGTTACAGGGGATCTGATACCCTCTTCCAGCCTATGTGGGTATTGCATGAATGTGGTACACTTACACACATCACGGCAAAACACTCATAAAGGAAAAATAAATAAAATCTTTAAAAAAAAATACAAACCAAAAAAAAAAAAATCTAGGAATAAACCTAACCAACCAGGCAAAGGACCAATGAAAGAGACTGAAGACACTAGAAGGCAGACCTCCCATGTACATGAATTATATGTGAGCATGGATTGAACAGTGAAAGTGATCAACAGATTCAGTCCATTCTCCAATGATATTTTTCATAGAACTAGAGAAAACAATCTGAAAATATATAGGAAGCACAAAATACTGCAAATGGTCAAGGCAATCCTTCACAGAAAGAACGGTGTTAGAAGTATCACAATACCTGGACTCAAATTATATTAGAGAGTCATAGAAACAAAATTAGCATGATATTGGAACAAAAACAGACATGGGGTAGAAGAGCAGATCCATAAATAAACTCACACAGCTACAGTTAGAGAAAAAGAAACAAAACCAAAACTAAAAAATAATCTCTCTTTCGCAAATGGTGCTAGGAAAACTGGGATCTCAGCTTGTAGAAGAATGAAACTAGATCCGTATCTTGCATCCTGCACAAAAAAAAGACCAAATAATTATAATATGATAATAAT
>NW_008351958.1:4194515-4197565 GCF_000622305.1 Nannospalax galili | reverse complement strand
AATGGACCAAGGACCTTGATATAAGACCTGAACCTTTGAAATTTCTTGAGGAAAACATAGGTAAAAGACTTTCTGAAAAGAATTCCAAAAGCTCAGGAAATAATTCCAAGAGTTGACAAATGGAATTAATTGCATGAAATTAAAACACATTTGCCCAGGAAAGGAAACAATCCCCAGAATAAAGAGACAGTCTACAGAGTGGGAAAAATTTTTTGCGAACTATGTATCAGACAGGAGCTTAATATCTAGGATATATAAAGAACTGCAAAAAATAAATCCCCAAAATTAAATTATCCAATCAATAAACGGTCTGAAGAGATAAAGCGAATATAGTTCTCACAAGAACAAATACAAATGGCCAATAAATATTTGAAAAATTTCAACATCTTAGCTTTTAGAGAAATACAAATTAAAACTGCTTTGAGATGACATCACAACCTAGCCAGAATGGTTATCATCAAGAAAACAAATGACAACAAGTGTTGGTGAGGATGTGGGGAAAGAGGAACACCTTTTCGCTGCTGTGGAGCATATAAACTTATACAGTCACCATGGAAATCAATATGGAGATTCCTCAAAAATCTGACAATAGAACCCCCATATGTCCCAGCAATAGTACTCTTGTGATTATACCCAAAGGACTGCAAGACAACACATTGCAGAAATACTTGCAAATTCTTATTTATTGCTGCATCATTCAAAATAGCAGGTAAATAGAACCATCTGAAATGGCCATCAAAAGAAGAATGCATAAAGAAAATGTGGTACTCAATGGAATTTATTGAAGATGTAAAGAAAATTGAAATCATGATATAGGAGCTGGGCATGGTGGTGCATGCTTGCAATCCCAGAACACAGGAAGTAGAGGCAGAAGGATCAGGAGTTCAAGTTCATCCTTGGATACACATTGTATTCAAGGCCAACCTGGGATGTCTCAAAAGAACAAAAGCAAAAAACAAAACAATAGCAAACAAAACAAAAGAAAAAAGCCTACCAATCTTATTTTCTTGGAATGACTGCTATTTTGAAATTTCAGTCCTAAGTAGGTTCCTACTTCTAAACAATTTTAGCATTTAATAAACAACTTCAAGGATTGCATGCCACACAATTTCTAGACCTTTGCATGTCCACACTGGCCATATGAGGTATTTGCCAGTATATGAGCTATTTTTAAACTGTCTATCAAGAGATGAGTATACATATTTAAAATACACATTTAGAAAGTTTCATGGTGACTTGACAAATATTCTATCTGTTTAACAGAATACAAAATTGGTTTGTAGTTTATATTGTTTCATAACGTCATTTTTCTGCTATATTGTGTTTTATACAAGAATAAATCCATGATGGGTTTGTTTGTTTGTTTGTTTGTTTTTGGTCTTTTTGAGACAGGGTCTCCCTGTAGCCCCAGCTGTCCTGGAACTCAAGGATGGCCTTGAACTCACAGAGATCTGCCTGCATCTGCCTCCCAAGTGCTGGGACTACAGGCATGTGCCACCATGCCCAGCTCATGATGTTTTTTAAAAAGACAGCACAGTTTGAAATGATGTTCTGCAGTGTTGGTAAGTACCTAATTTATTTCTGATTGCATATTCAGTCAGAATATTTTTGTCCTCATTTGGGAAATGAGAATAGTTTGCAATTTAATAGCTTCCTTTACTCGATTTCACTTTCAAGTATAAGTGTTTTTACCAATTTTATGAGTAAGAAAACTCTTGGCTCTCAAGTTTTCCTGATTTTAGATTTTTTTTTTTGGCTTTGACTTAACCAGTGTCATCTCTATTTCTGTGCTTCCTTTTCCCAAAACCCTCCTAGTTCTAAGTTCAAGAATATACACATTGACTAGAAAATAGATTGCAGTCCTCCCCAAAAGTAAAAAGTCACTTTTTGGAGGGGCTGCAGGGCTCACTAACATTGTTTCAATTCTGGTTATGGACTCCACTGAGGCTTGGATAGATGAGTCACAGTAATTTTTTAAAGACAAGTATTATTTTTTATCAAAATGTATGTATATCACTCAAACAAGGAAGAGGCCGCATTTTAGTCTTACTCCTTCCATGTGTCTCTTTAGCTTTCCAGAGGGCATCCCTCTCACCTCTCTACCTATATTTGCTGATTCCCATTTCCACGTATTTACAAGGTTGAGGTATAGGGCCAGTGAGATGGCTCATTGAGGCTGAGGGGAGGCCTGGAGAGATGGCTCAGCAGATAAGACAACTGGCTACTCTTGCAGAGGACCCAGGTTCAGTTCTCAGCACCCATACGGCAGTTAACAACCATCTGAAACTCCAGTTCCAGGGGGATCTGATGCCCTCTTCTGGCGTCTGTAGGCATTACACACATATGATGCACCTAAATACATGCAGGCGAAGCATTCATACACATAAAATAAAAATAAATACTCTCTATCTGGGGTTAGTCGATCACACCCTCTGTACCTTGACTCCCCAGCCTTATTCATCCTCCCATCTCCCCTGCCCATCTCCCCTCCTAGCCTGGGTCCTGTCCCATTCCTTCTCTTGGCACCCCAGATACCTGGGGAACCACCACTGCTTCCTGATCCTTTGCACCTAGACCAACTCAGTTCCTTCTCAGGTCCCCAAGAACTGTCTGAGCCTGGCCCTCCCCTCATGTCCCTCTACTTCCCTGGGCCTGCATGACCCACCAGCCTCTTTCCTGGACACCAGGGCTGACCTTTCCTCTTCCTGATCTTTTGTATCCGGACCAACCCAGCTCCTCAGTGCAGTCCCCATGAGCCCATGGGGCTGCTTCCTGCCCCATCTTCCTTTGCACCAGCTGCCCTAGACAAGCATCTTTCCTGGGCAAGGCTCCCAGGCCAGGAATTGTGTGACACCATAAAAAGACCAAACTTACGAATCATAGGCATACAGGAAGGAGAAGAATCCCAAGATAATGGCATGGACCGATCTTCAACAGAATTGTGAAAGAAAATTTCCCCAAATTAAAGAAACAAATGTCCATACAAAGGCAAGAAGCATATAGAACACCAAACAGACAGAACCAGAAAAGAAACTCTCCAAGGCACATTA
>NW_008351958.1:4190003-4194373 GCF_000622305.1 Nannospalax galili | reverse complement strand
TATTCCCAGTTTTAAATGACCACAGATGCCAACCCAGATTACTATACCCAGCCAAAATGTCTATTATAGTCAAAGGGGCAAGAAAAATCTTCCGTGACATAAATAGGCTAAAGGAATTCATGTCCACAAAACCAGCCCTTCAGAGAGTTCTGGAAGCAATACAAAGAGCTGAAGAAAGGAATGCCCAAGGGGTTGCAGAAAGAAATTCAATGAAGGTATAACTGTGGAAAAGTGAAGCTATATCAAGAATGTAAACAAATAAAAATGACAGGATTCAATACCCACCTTTCATTAATAATGTTAAATATTAACGGACGGAACTCCCCAGTCAAAAGACACAGACTAGGTGAATGGACTAAGAAACAAAACCCATCTTTTTGTGTCTGCAAGAAACTCATCTCGCTTTCAAGGACAGACACTATCTTAAAGTGAAAGGATGGAAAAAATATACCAACCCAATGGTACCTCAGCACCCCATGAAACCTTCTAAAAAATCAACCATATACTGGGGCACAAAACAAACCTCAACAAATACAAAAAGAATGAAATAATTCCATGCATTCTATCAGATCCCATGCAATAAAACTTACAATCAACACCGGAAGAAGCCTTAGTAACCACATGAACACATGGAGATTAAAAAACACACTCCTGAATGATGAATGGGTCAAAAGAGAAATTAAGAAAGAAATAAAAGTATTCCTGGAACTAAATGAAAAGGACAATACAACACAACAAAACCTCTGGGACATGCTGAAATCTGTCCTTAGAGGGAAGTTTATAGCTCTAAGTGCCTACATCAAAAAATCTGAACGAACACAAATAAATGACATAACATTGCAACTCAAGACACTTGAAAAGCAACAGCAAACGAAACCCAAACCCAGCAGACAAGAAGAAATAACAAAAATCAGGGCAGAAATTAATGAAATTGAAACAAAGAAAACAATACAAAGAATCAATAAATCCAAGAGCTGGTTCTTTGAAAAGATAAACAAGACTGACAGACCACTAGCCCAGGTAACCAAAAGAAAGAAAGAGCACCTTAGGTCAACAAAATCAGATATGAAAGGGGAAATATCACAACGGACACCAGAAAGATAAAGAACATTATAAGGGAATACTTTAAAAACATATATGCTAATACATTTGAAAACGTAAAAGAAATGGACGGGTATCTAAAGGCAAGGGAACCACTAAAAGTAAACCATGAAAAGATTAACAGCTTAAACCAACCCATAACAAAAAAAGAAATTGAAACAGTAACACAAAACCTCTCGACTAAAAAAAGCCCAGGGCCAGATGGATTTACAGCAGAATCCCATCAGACATTTAAAGAAGATCTACATCCAATACTACTTAATTTATTCAAAAATATAGAAATGGAGGGAGAAATTCCAAATTCTTTCTATGAAGACAGCATCACTCTAATACCAAAGCCAGGTAAAGATACAACCAAAAAAGAAAACTATAGACCCATATCCTTGATGAACATAGATGCAAAGATTCTCAACAAGATACTTGCAAACTGCATACAGACACACATCAAAAAGATCATCCACTATGATCAAGTCAGCTTTATCCCAGAGATGCAGGGATGGTTCAATATACATAAGTCAATAAACATCATAAATCATATAAATGGGCTCAAAGACAAGAACCACATGGTCATCTCAAGAGATGCAGAGAAGGCCTTTAAATTCAACATGTATTTATATCTGTTCAAAGTCCTAGAGGGAATTGGACTGGAGGGAACATACCTCAACATAATGAAAGCCATATATAACACACCCACAGCCAATATCATTCAAAATGGAAAAAAGCTGGAAGCATTCCCATTGAAATCAGGAACCAGACAAGGCTGTCCACTATCTCCACTTCTCTTTAACATAGTGCTTGAAACTCTTGCAAGAGCAATAAGACAAGAGCAGGAAATTAAAGCAGTAATAACTGGAAAAGAAGAGATCTAATTATCCCTTTTTGCAGATGAGATGATATGATATCTAAGAGATGCCAAAAATTCTACCAGAAAACTCCTAGATCTTATTAACATGTCCAGTAAAGTGCTGGGTTACAAAATTAACCTACAAAAGTCTGTAGCCTTTTTATATACCAATAACAAGCAATCAGAGAAAGAGCACATAGAAAGACTCTCCTTCACAATAGCTGCAAAAAAGTCTCAGAATAAACCTGACCAAAGGCATTAAAGACCTCTACAATCAAAATTTTAAATCTTTAAAGAAAAATATTGATGAAGACATCAGAAGATGGAAGGGCCTCCCATGCTCATGGATTGGAAGAATTAATATTGTGAAAATGACCATCCTACCAAAAGTCATTTATAGATTCAATGCTATGCCAATCAAAATCCCTATGTCATTTTTCACAGAATTGGAAAAAACCATCCTAAGATTCATATGGAAGCACAGAAGACCTTGGATAGCCAAAGCAACCCTGAGCAGTCAGAGCAATGCTGGGAGGATTACTATACCAGATTTTAAGCTGTATTGCAGAGCTATAGTCATAAAAACAACATGGTACGGGCACAAAAAATAGACCCATAGATCAATGGAACAAAATTAAAGACACAACTATGAGTATATGCAATTTCAGCCACCTGATATTTGACAAAGGGGCCAAGAACATTCACTGGATGAAAGACAGCATGTTCAGCAAATAGTGATGGCAAAACTGGATCTCCACCTCTAGAAGAATGAAACTAAACCCCCATCTTTCATGCTGCAAAAAAGTCAATTCCAAATGGCTCAAAGACCTCAATGTAAAGCCTGAAACTCTGAAACTGTTAGAAGATAACATTGGGAAAAACCTACAAGATACAGGTGTTGGAAAGGATTTTCTAAACCAGACATCAATTGCTCAGGAAACAGGGACAAGAATTAACAAATGGGACCTCATTAAACTTAAAAGCTTCTGTACATCAAAGGAGGCAACCAGGGAAGCAAACAGAAAACCCACAGAATGGGAGAAAATCTTACAGATCCCACAGAAGTTTAATATCCAGAATATATAATGAACTCAAAAACAGAGAATCAAGACAAGAAGTGGAAGTTTATAGCTCTAAGTGCCTACATCAAAAAATCGGAAAAAAACACAAATAAATGACTTAACATTGCAACTCAAGACACTTGACAAGCAACAACAAATGAAACACAAACCCAGCAGACAAAAAGAAATAACAAAAATCAGGGTAGAAATTAATGAAACAAAGAAAACACACATCAAAAAGATCATCCACCATGATCAAGTCGGCTCATCCACTGCTGGTGGGGCTGCAAACTTGTTCAACCCCTATGGAAAGCAGTGTGGAGAACTCTTCAAAAACTACAAATGAATTTATCATTTGACACAGTTATACCATTCCTTGGCATATACCCAAAGAACTCATTCTATTGCAGAGACATTTGTACATCCATGTTTGTTTCTGCTCTTTTCACAATAGCTAAGAGATGGAAGCAACCTAAGTGTTCCTCAATTGATGAGTGGATAATGAAAATGTGGTTCATTTATATGATGGAGTTTTACTCAGCAGTAAAGAAAGATGAAATCATGAAATTTGCAGGTAAATGGATGGAACTAGAAACTGTTATACTAAGTGAAGTAACCCAGACTCAGAAAAAAAAAATCGACATATATTCTCCCTGATATGTGTATCCTAGAAACAAACCCTGATTATTGAGTATGTATCCAGACATAACTACAGGATCCAGGATAATGGAAAGGAAACAGGGAGGTAAACAAAAGAAAGAACCTGAAAGAGAAGAACAATAGGAAACAGGCATTAGTAAGGGAGATATGGATAAAAATTGGGTTAGTTTAAGGGAGGGTGGAGGGAAGTGTATACAAGGAACCTCAGGGATAAGGGAAAGAAGGAGCTCAAGAGTTGTAGGACTGTAGGAGAATGGTATTATTAAGGGAGAAAGGGGGGAAATGTGGGCACCTTAAGTGGGAAAACCATGATGGAGGGGTGAGACAATGTGAGAGATAAATAATGCCTAGCTAGTTTTGAAAACCAGAGGGAACCATATTACTCCTACAACCTACTGACAAATTATACATAGCAGATCAAGAAATATATGTCTAGGTAAGGTTTATCTGAGAACAATTGGTCTTTGCCCAAGATTTATCTACATGACACTCAGTAGTTTAAAGTACCAGACTTGTGGAACTAACCTTCTTGGATATTTAACAGACATACTTTGAGGCCTATACTAATTTTGTCAGAGGGACATAAAGGACAGTTTTTGCTCCTTGCCCTCCTAGGTCGACTTGTTCCAGGGGACTATGAGCACCTCTCAAAATGTCCTATAATGGTGGTGGGTCACCTGTCCTCTTGATCAAGGAGGCCAAGG
>NW_008351958.1:4178562-4189917 GCF_000622305.1 Nannospalax galili | reverse complement strand
CCAGCCATGGTCAAGCAGGACCTTTGACTTATCTTCACATAGGCAGAACTGCTGAAAGAAAGGAGCCAGGGGTTTCTCCCAAGCCAATGTGACCCCTGAGGAACAGATCCTCAAATGACCTTAGAAGTAAAATTAAATTGGTTAATCTGGGCCAACTGTATGGCCTTAAACACCCAAAAGGAAAGTATAACCAAAGATTAAACGGGCCAATATAATTTATTGAGTCCATATGCATAGCTAAAGGTTACATAACAAGCAACAATGCCAGATACGAGATACTTTCTTTGGAGTTGTTGGCTAGCATGGCTGTAGGGACTCCCAGATAGTAACCCAGCATAGAACTGGGAAAATGAACAACAGACCCCAATGTTATCTAAGGGAATATTGGCAACTGATTGCTGCTAGATGAGGAACAGCTGGTCTTCCTAAAACAAGGAACTCTAGGTAGGCTGACTAGATTCACCAGAAGGGCAAGTAGTGGGGTATCAGATTGCCGACAACACAGCAGACAGCAGGGATATCAGAGTATAAGGGCTCTAGTCAGGGGGAGGGAGGCTATGAAAGGGTGCCATCTGGAAAGTGGGTGTATAGTTGAATAAGATGGTTTGGGATGTTCTGTGTGATATACATACACACACACACACAAAATCAACAAATTTTAAAAATGTATTATATTTGAGGAGGAAACATGGAAATTTATGTCATGCTAATTAGTAGAGGTGATAAACATTACCACTGAAATCTGCTCGATGACTTTATAGACATACACAGACACCAAGGATCCATGTGCATGTGATTATGACTAGTAATAATCAGATACACACAGATTAGAGATGCATGCGCCAACATCTGTGTGAGTAGCAAAAACAATGAGTCTTTCTGCAAGGAACAATATATTCCAAAATGAAATGGAGATCTTTTTTAAAGGTTAAAACCTCATTTAATTTTATTCCTTATAGGGTTTATACTGACTACAATATTGTATAACTGTAATAATTCAAGTGTAACCTAAAAATTTACAGCCAATTTTGAAAGAGATGCATCTTAGCTCAGAAAATTGTTATTGAATATGTCAATGCTTTGTAATGAAATGCTTCTTTAAGTATGTGGTTATTAAATAATTTTAAAAAATAAAATAAAAAAACAAAACAGGGTGTTACTATGTAATACTGGCTGGCCTGCAACTTGCAGAGATATAGCTGTCCATAACTCCTGAATGCTGGGATTGAAGGCATATACCACCACACCTTTCTAATCTTTTGGGGCCTGGTTTGTTCTTGTTTATTCAAGGCCTTAAGGTACATCATTAAGTTATTCATTTGAGATTTCTCAAGGTTTTTGATGTAGGTACTTAGCCCTATTACCTTTCCTTTTAGGACAACCTTCATTGGATCACATATATTTTTGTATCTTATTGTCCTGGTTGGCCTTTGTCAGTTTGACATAAACTAGAGATACCTGGGAGGAGAAAACTTCAGGAGAGGAATTTCCTCCATCTTATTGTTGTGGAAGCATATTATTATTATTATTTTTTTTTAGTTTTTGAGACAGGGTCTCCCTTATAGCCCCAGTTAGCCTGGAACTCACTATGTAGAGCAGGCTGGCCTTGAACTTAAAGAGATCCTTGTCTCTGCCTCCCAAATGCTGGGATGAAAAGTGTGTGCCACCACTCCTGGCTAGTGGCACAGTCTTGATCGTTGAGTAACATGTGGGAGCCTGACCCACTGTGAATGATGCCACCCTGGGCAGGTGGTGCTGCACTACTTATAAAAGCAAGTTGAGCTCTCTCCCAGGAGCCCTCTGGGCCTGGTCACACCCTCTCCTCCCTCTACTTCCCTGGGCTGCACAACCCGCCTGTCTCTTTCCTGAATGCTGGGGCTGACCTCTCATCTTCCTGATCCTTTGCATTCAGACCAACCCAGTTCTTCCCTGCAGTCCCCAGGGAGCCATTGGGGCCTCTTCTCGCCCCCATCTTCCTTTGCATCTCTGGGTGGCAAGGCCACCAGCTCCCCTAGACCAGCATCTTTCCTGGGCCCTGCTCCCAAGCCAGTCCAACCCCCAAATTCCTCAGGCCAAAATCTTTCCTTGGAGGGATCCAGACCTTAGGAGAAAGCCTGAGAGCATCTGAACCTCATCTGACTTGGGCCTCTGTGGGAACTCCTGAAGACAAAAGCAATCTGGCCACTCCAATATAAAATCGAAAGAAACAACTGGAAGCTTAGCAGAACCAGCTTTTCATGCCCAAAAAGTAAACCAGAAAGGCACATAAAATTTACAAAAAAAAAGCAGACCTAAACTTGAAGACTTGAGTCTCACAGAGGAATCAGAAACTACAAAAGAAATTCACATGTCAAAATCACAGAGAAAAAATAATAGTGTGAAAAACCAAAATAACATATCTCCACCAAATCCCAATTGTCCTCTAGAGGAGTACAATGGCAACCCCCTAGAGATAATGCAGGACATGGAACTCAAAAGAACAATTATAAACATGATAAAAGAATTCAGTGAATTTAAAGAACACACAAAGAAATCAAAGAACTGAAGGAAGATAAAGATAAACTTCTGAATGAATTCAGAAAAGAGCTAGAAATATTGAAGACTACTCAGGCTGAAATGAAGAAGGAAGTGAAACACTCAGCAAGCCAATTAGAAACGACAGGAGAAAGCCTCACCAATAGGATGAATGAAATGGAAAACAGAATACCAAGACTGAAAGATAAAGTGGACAAAGTAGAGCATTCAAACAAAGATTATGAAAAACTTAAGAAATCACAAGAATGGAATATGCAGGAATTGTGTGACACCATAAAAAGACCAAACTTACGAATCATAGGCATACAAGAAGGAGAAGAATCCCAAGATTCTTGGGCATGGACTAGATCCTCAACAGAATTGTAAAAGAAAATTTCCCAAAATTAAAGAAAGACATGCCCATACAAATACAAGAAGCATATAGAACACCAAACGACAACACTGATAGATAAAATTCAGGAAAGAAAAGCCACTCAGGAGGACTCCACACAGAAATCAAAGCAGAGATTTATTTCTAGAAGTCACCAGGAGCAGCCCTCTTCGGGAAAAGAGGAATCTGCTGCCCTTCAGGTTGCTGGCTGGGGGTTTTATAGGGGGTTGGGAATGAGGAAGGTTTAAAAAAAAACAGTTTAAATAAGCCAAAGGGTTGGGGGATACAGGGGGAGGCAGGTTCTATTGAAACTGCCCCTTACATCGACCAGGGTCTGGGTCATGGGATGAGGGGTCTCTTTTCTCTTCTAAAATTATCAAAGGGAAATGGGTAGTGCTGAAATAGCTCTTGCTGCAGTAGGGGCTTAGGTCATAGATGCAGGGAGTCTGTTTGTCCTGTCTGCAGATGGTCAGGGTGCTCATTAACTTAGTTCCTGTTTTGGACAGAGGACTTTTCTTACTGCACTGTAAAGGGGGCTTCAGTAGGTCAGACCCTAACATTCTAGCCTTTCTTATTATAGAATAGGGGGCAGCATTTTTCTCATCTGGCTACTTCCTGCTGGTCAGGGTCAGCGTGGGGTAGGGACGGCTGGTGTCATGGCTGGTCAGGCAGCAGGGGTCTCCAGTTTGTGCATCTGGACAAAGTCCTCCGTGGTCGACAGACATTCATACACATGTGGAGGGAAGGACAGTAACAATTGATTAAAGCTGGTATGAGTTAGTTGTCAGATCCAGCCTTGAAAATATTTAAAGAGGCAGGGAGAAATGGTTAGCACCAGAGTAATAGACAGCAGGGGGCCAAGTAAGGGCAAGAGCCAAGGAGTCAAACCTGTAAAAATATCCCATTGGGGTGGTTGTTGGTATTGAGAAGTTTTGAGTGAAAGATCCTTGGCTACCTGTTGGAGGCACTTTACCTTGTGTTTGACCTTACCCGATTGATTGACATAGTAGCAGCATTCCTCTCCTAAGAAAATGCAGGTACCTCCTTTTTCTGCTGTTAATAGATCTAGGGCTCACCTATTCTGGAGGGCTACTTCGGCCAGAGAACATAGTTGTTGTTGTAGGGCCTCTATGGATTGAGCAGTGTCCTCTACCATTGTAGTGAGTTCTTGTCTGAGGTCCTCCATTTCTTGTGAAAGATGTTGGGCTGAGATCAGTGTATGTCTCAGTCCTCTGGCCATGAGTCCAGTGGCTGCTATTGATGTTATCAGGCTGATTCATACTAAGACTGCCAGAGTGGCTGATCTTCTTGTTCTGGTCTCTGGTGTCCCTGCAGATAAGACATCAGACACCTCTCCTGGCATGTATAGGGTTAATCTGGGTATGAGAATGATTGGAGAACAGGTGTCCTCAATCTGGGGTGAGATACAGGAGTATATTTTGGAGGAGCAAAGAAAGAGAAGCCCTGAGGTTAGGGCAATATTACCTTTGATTGTGACATTGTGGCTTGATGAGTGTGGGCACTTGGAGGTTTGTGGAGCCTAGCACTCTGTTTTGTTAAAAAAGGAAGGGTCAGGCTGGGATTGTTGTATTATGGGTTTTTGAAAGCATTGAGCAATGGCCTGGGATGTGACATTATAGACTGGGAGGGGGGTGAGAAGTGGGCCCTGTAGGTGGGCACAGAGAAAGCAAATAGACATATTGGTATAAGAGAAGCTCCTCAAGAGGTTTAGGGATAAGGAGAGAATATGATCCCAGGAGAAGCCATGGGAGGCATTGAGATGTTGTAGCTATCTTATTGTCAAGCCCCTTGCCTGATCCAGGGCCTCCATGGCCCTCTGGGGCCGGGAATGCTGGATTGTCTTTTTTATCTTTATTTGCCAACAGCCTATGGCAGCTGCTGTGTATTGGATCCCTGCTGTAGCAATACGATCCCCCGTCCATGAGTGTGGGTTAAGTATTTTGAAGATTACGTCCTCACATACCCCTTGTTTGTATCGGTTGTGCCTGTGTAGGATTGAGTCTCTGGAACATTGATGGTTGGCCAGGTCGTCTACCCGAGTAAGTTGGTTTGTGTCCATTCCGTATCTACCCCATCCCTCTTTGCCCACCCCACTCAGCCAATGATAGTTGCATTTCCATGAAGGGCAACCTTCCCAATTGCCTGGGTTCCTACATTCTTTTTTGGTCTGGTTATCTATGAAACATAGGAACCTACCATAGCGGGCATCTACCATGTCAAACCTGAGGGAAATGGTATTCCGTAAAGAAAGTGGACATGTAGCAGAACTAAGGAGTTCAAGTTTCGTGTTCCTGTTGATTTTCCATATTTCAAATTTATAAGAACATGGTGTGTAGATGCAGTGGGGAATGGCTATAATAGGTCCTGGGGGAAAGAACAGGAGCATGGTTAGAAGGAAGCTCATTCTTGGATCAGTGTCAAGGGAGGGCTCCTGGAAATTTTTAGTTTGAGGGGCCCAGTGCTGGTGGCTTGGTACTCGCTGTGTTCCTTGGCAGGTTTTAGTCTGGAGAGATGGATCCAACCAGGTTGTCCTGATAGTTTAGCTGCTGTTGGGGTTGACAGGATCACCAGGTGAGGTCCAGTCCAGCACAGCTGGAGGGCTCCCTTCACTCCTTTCTGTTGAGTGTGGACCAGCAGATAGGCATAATTCCAAGCTGGAGCAGGTGGTCGATTTGGCCGTTAGAAGCCTGAGGAATAATCTGGTCAGCAAGTTCCCTGAGTAGATTTCTTAAGGGTGAAGGCGGGTAAATAGTCATGTAGAGGGGAGGGATGTTGGAGTAAGAGATCATTAAGGAGGAAGGGTCTCCCATACATAAGTTCAAAAGGGCTGAGGAAGGAAGGGGCTCTCAGGATGGCTCTTAGTTTGGCAATGGCGAGGGGCAGAAGGGTTACCCAGGATTGGTGTAGCTCCAGAGAGAGTTTAGTAAGGTGGTCCTTAAGGAGGGGGTTGGCCCATTCTACCTTTCCTGAGGATTGAGGGTGGTAGGGGATGTGTAGCCTCCAGGTTATCCCCAAGGACTGGGAGGCCATCTGAGTCACTTTGGAGACAAAGCCCGAACCATTATCTGACTGGAAGGTAAGGGAGAGGCTGAATCTGGGAAGGATATTTTGAGTTAAACAATTAGCCACTATGTCTGCTGTTTCACCTGAAGTGGGGAAAGCTTCCATCCATCCTGAGAAAGTATTTACCCAGACTAGGAGATATCTAAGTTTTCTGTGTTTAGGCATGTAGGTAAAATCTATCTGCCAGTCCACTTCTGGGAGGGCTCCCTGGTGCTGGTGGGGTTTGAAAGATGGAGGGGGTGGCCCCCACCCTGTGGGGAGATAATGGCACTGGTAGGACATTGTCTAGTGACCTCTGTAAGGAGCAGAAGTTTAGGGTAATAGATAAGGGGCTCTAAAAGCTTGAAGAGTGGGTGGGCACCTACATGAAAAACATTGTGTAGGTGGCTCAAAATGGAGGAGGTCTGTCCTTCAGGGAGGCAATACCTGTCCATTGGAAGCAACCATCCCCCCGGCCCCTGGGTGGCCCCCATGTCAAGAGTCCCTTGTGTTGTTGGGAAGGATAGGAGGGGGCCATTTCTGTAGGTACCAGGAAGTGCAGACCATCAGAAGATGGAAGAGACATACTGGCCTTTTTAGCTGTCCAGTCTGCCAAGTCATTGCCTCTAGTTGTGAAATCAGTAAGAGGCTGATGCCCCCTACAGTGAACCACAGTTGCCTTAGTTGGGAGATAGGAGGCCTCCAGGAGTTTAAGAATCAAAGGGCCATTAGTTATGGGGGTTCCCTTGGTTGTTAGGAGACCCCTTTCCTTCCATACTGAGGCGTGATGATGGAGTATATGGAAGGCATACTTAAAATCTGTAAAAATATTAACTGTCTGTCCCTTGGCTAGAATCAGAGCCCTGGTGAGTGCCACAAGTTCAGCTTTTTGTGACGTGGTTCCAAGTGTCAGGGGTCCTGACTCAATGATATCTGTGAGAGACACTATAGCATATCCTGCCCTGAGAGACCCCGTAGGAGTGAGGGTTGAGCTCCCATCCACAAACCAAGTTAGGTTTGGGTTTGGTAAAGAATTTGGGGAGATTAGGGGGTCCTTGTAGGAAAGTTCTTTTAAAGTTTCTAAGCATGAATGAGTGGTTCATTGGAAGGGAGGAGGGAGGCTGGGTTGAGAGGAGGGCAGGAGTCTATGGTAAGTGAGGAGTTTTCCAGAAAGGTGACATGAAAAAGTTATAGTTTGAAGGGGACTAAGTTGGCAAGTGATGTGTGAGCTAGTAAATCTTTAAGTTGGTGGGGTGAGAGGACAATGATGGGCTGACCCAAAGTGAGTCCTTCCTGGTTCAGGAAGGTAGCAGTAACCAGAGCAAGGAGACATGGTTGCCATCCCTGGATGGTGGTGTCTAGTTGTTTAGAGAGGTAAGCCACTGGGGCAAAAGTAGGTCCATTCATTTGCCCCAGGACCCCCAATGCCAAACCCCTGTTTTCAGTCATATAGAGAAGGAATGGAGATCCCAAGTCAGGGAAGGCCAGGGCCGGTGCCTCTAAGAAGGCCTTCCAGATAGTGTGGAAAGCTACTGTTATGGGTCCTAGAGGCTCAATAGGCTCAAGAGAATCCCCTTTGGAGGTTTCATAGAGTGGTTTTGCCACTGCAATGCCTAGGAAAGACAGGATTTCCTCCTTGGTGGTGGGAGGCTTTAAAGACCTCAGGTAATTTGTTCTGTCTATAGTTAGGTGGCGGGAGGTAGGTGTGAGAAGGAACCCCAGGTATCTGACCTGTGGGAGTGAAAGTTGTGCTTTGGCCAGAGATACTTTATATCCCTTGTCCCCCAGAAAGTTGAGGAGTTTGATTGTGTGAGCCTTGGAGATTCAGAGGGTCAGAGAGCACAGAAGCAGGTCATCTACATATTGTAGAATAGTGGCAGGATTAAGATCTAGGGAGGTGAGGTCCTGGCCTAGGGGTTGCCCAAAGAGATGAGATCGATCTTGAAATCCCTGGGGTATAAGCATCCAGTTTAGTTGGGAAGCCATCCCAGTGTCAGGGTCCTCCCATGTGAATGCAAAGAGGTTGTGAGAGTCAGGATGTAAGGGTATTGAGAAGAAAGCATCTTTAAGGTATAGGACAATAAAGTGTGTGGTGGAGGAGGGGATATGGGAAAGGAGAGTATAGGGGTTGGGGATGACAGGATGGATGGGGACAACTGCTGAACTGATGAGATGGAGATCCTGGACTAACTGGTAAGAGCCATCAGGCTTGAGGACTGGAAGAATGGGGGTGTTGCAGGGTGAGTGAGCAGGTTTAAGGAGAGTAGCTCTCATAAGTCTCTGGATTATGGGCTTAAGTCCATGGCAGTGTTTTGAGTGCTATTGGGTATTGGGGGTCTGTTTGGGAATAGGGAGGGGTCCTTTAGAGAAATGTGGATGGGAGTGTGATGAAAAGCTAGTCCTGGAGCTGAGGTATCCCAGACCTTGGGATAAACCTTGGAAGTGGGAAGGGGCCAAGACCTGGGTTTAGGAGGGGGAGGCACAGGAGAAAGAAAGAAGAGTGTGGAGAAGGGAAGGGAAATAGACAGGGAGAGCTTTTGCATTAGGCCCCTGCCAAGCAGTGGAACTGGACATGTAGGCATAACCAGAAAAGAGTAGGTTAAAGGCACCTTCCAGAATATGCAGGATAAGGGTCCTGTAGACTTGGGGGTGCGAGCTTCCCATCAACCCCCACCACAAAGATCTCTGAGGGAAAAATTTTACCAGAGTAGAAAGGGAGAACAGACCATGAAGCGCCAGTATCCACAACAAAATCAACAGTCTTACCCGCCACCATAGCCATTACCCTGGGCTCCTCCATGGTGATGGACATTGATGAGGTGGGGCCTGGGGAGCCAGGGCCTCATCAGTCTTCAGTCACCAGGCCCAGGAGATCATTCAGTGAACCCTGTGAAGTGGACGGGGTCTGGGAAGTGAATGGTTTACCTTGATGTTGCAAAGAAGGACAGTCAGCCTTCCAGTGACCCAGCTATCCACATTGGGGACAGGGTCCATGAGGTGGTCGTGGGTTGGGGCATTGCTTTTCCAAGTGTCTGGTGAGTCTGCACTTGAAGCAGGGTCCTGGTGGCAGTCATTGGGCTCCATCAGCATCTGTAGTCTTCTTTGGAAGAGCCCTCAGGGCAGCAGCCATGAGCTGGTACTTTAGTTTGGACATGGTAAGCTTGTCGGCCCTCTCCTGTTCCTCTTGGTTATTAAAGACTTTAAATGCCAGGTCTAACAGATCTCCTGTTGAGGTTTCAGGGCCCTTGTCTAACCGTTTAAGTTTTCTCCTGATGTCTGGGGCTGATTGTAAAATGAAATGGTGGTTAAGCATAAGCCGTCCCTCCCTGGAATCTTGGTCATATTTAGTATGCTGAAGTAAAGCGTCAGTAAGTCTGTCCATGAACTGAGCTGGGGTTTCAGTGGGGCTCTGGGTAATGAGTCTAAGCTTTTCAAAGTTAATCACCTTAGGAAGTGAGGCCTGTTGAAGCCCCATGAGGAGGCAGGTAATCATGTGGTCCCTGGATGCTCTACTTGGGGAAAGTCCATCTTGATTTCCTTGTGGAAGCTGGTAATCCCATCCGGGATCTTGTAGGGGAACTTCTGTAGTCCCAGTAGGATGGGCTTGGTTAGTAGAGTGGAGTTCATTAGCATACTCCTGGGCAGCCATCCAAACCCTATGTCTTTCATCTGGGGTCAGAGTAAACTGGAGAATCATGAAAAGGTCATGCCAAATCAGGTCATAGCTATGTACTTAAACTCTTGTATGAAGTGGACTGGTTTAGTAGAAAAGGAGCCTATTCTACACTCGAGCTGGGACAGGTCACCAAGGGGAAAGGCACATGAACCTTAATTACATCCTCTGCTCCTGCTACCTCCTGGAGGGGAAAGATGCCAGGGAAGGGGTCTGAGACTGGATATGGGAGCGGGTATGGTTTGACACAGGAGAGGGGTTGGGAAGGGGAAGAGAAGGGAAGGTTTGAGAGGAAGCCCAAGTGAGGGAGATAGGAGGGGTGTCTTTTCCCTGAGGGGGTCCAGAGGTCCTGGGTGCCGGGTCTGGAGTAGGGGCTGGGGTAGGGGTAAGAGAGACGAATGGGTTTTTTAGGCTGGGAACTGGGGTTGGAGAGAGTATGTGGTGTTTAGTGAGGAGTTGTTTAAGATTGTGGATTTCCTTGAGTAGAGTAAGGTTAGGGGAGGGAGAGGGAGTGAGGGACTTAGGGCAGTGGAGTGTGGGGGGGTGGGAGAGGGGGAGGATCTTGAGGAGGAAAGTTGGGATGGAGGGGAGAAAGGAACTGGGTCAGGCTTAGGGAGTTGGGGCAAGGGAGGGTATAGTGAAGGGAAAGCAGGAAGAGGGGTGCCTCAGGCTGAGGGGTGGGGAGGGGTTGAGGCTGAGTTCTGATCGAGGAGGGTCGTCAGCTATGTCAGGATCAAAAGCCGAGGCAGAGGAATGGAGGGGGGGCAGAGGCCCCCGAGGGGGTAGGAGCTGGGGGATTGGGGTCCCTTGGAACAGGTTTTGTAAGTAGGACTTGGTGAGAAGAACATGAAGCACAAAGGGAGGGGTTAGCACCGAGATCAAAAAAGGCTTGGATGTAAGGGAGCTGATACCTTTTGCTGCTACATTGGCAGAAATTGTCTAAATCCTTTAAAATATTGAAGTTCAATGTTCCAGTGTCTGGCCAGACAGGGTCATTAATCTAACTTTTATTGAGGCCAGGCAGTAGTGCACAGGAACCTTAGACATTTTGACCTAATGGTGTCTGAAAGTCCTAACTGCTTTAGAGATTTGAGAAGGCAAGTCAAGGGAGTGAGAGTCTCAGGCTTAGCCCGAGGGGTTCCCATGGTGGCAGATCAAATAAACAGTAATAAGAGAGTGGAGGAGAAACTGAGCAAGTAGGTAGAAGGAAATGATGAGGAGTCTCTCGCCCCGAGAAGTGGAATTGGAGAGACTAGTGAGGATGCCAGGCAGAAAGGTGATAGAAATATGGAATAGAAGAGCCGGAGGAAGGAGAAAGGAATACATAAACTGTTGTCGTGTCAAACCAGTAGTGAGGCAGCAATGTACAGGCCTCCTTCTGCCGGAGGCCTGAGGAGTGGTACCAGTCTACTAGAGGTAGTGTCCTACAAACACCAGGGAGGTGTGTTTACCAGAGAGGGGACAGAGCAGATTCCTGTCCTGGACAGGCAGGGTGTGTTTCTTTCTCAGAAACAGCATTCTGTGACCAGTAGAAGAAATGAGTTTTTCAGCACACCGGTGTGTCTTTCAGACTCAATATTGAAAAACTCAACCAACAGTGAATATGACATGACCAGACAGTAAGGGGAGACAGAGTACAGGAAAAGAAGGATGGGGGAGAGAGCAGGCACCTAGTGAGAGAATGTAAAGGAGAGGAAAAGGAAGGAGAATGATT
>NW_008351958.1:4177653-4178550 GCF_000622305.1 Nannospalax galili | reverse complement strand
GAGAGAGAGAGAGAGAGAGAGAGAGAGAGAGAGAGAGAGAGAAGGAAAGGCATGGAGGGCCCTGGCATCCACCTTCCCAGCTACCCAGTCTTAGGACCAGCCTTTTCAGGTCAAGCCCCTGCCTTTGTAGGTTGGCTTTCTCCAGGGTTCCAGAAAGCAGGGATAGAACAGAGAGACTCTGGACCATAGAGACAGAGCTCAAAAAGGTTACACAGGGCACCAATATGACCTCAAGAAAAGAGGCCTGCATCCCCTGCATGGGTAATAGACTGCTAGGGTCTCTGGGACCCCCGGTCACAATGGGCAGCCAGAAAACCCTTTAGCAGGCTAGGAGGGGCCTGTGCTCCTTTGAGAGAGCCAGCCCTTGGAACGAGAGACTAAGACACAGAATTTTAGAGTGAGGGAGAGGTAGGTCCACCTCTCAGTTGGGTATGTATAGGGAGTGCTCTGGGCCCCAGGCATGGTGTGCGTGGGTATCAGGGAGTGCTGTGGGCCCCAGGTGTGGTGTGCGCGGGTATCTCGGGGTCCCTGCCACACCTGGCTAGTCGTGACGTGGGTCTGGCCACAGGCATCTCTGGCCGTGGCGGCGGGTGCCCCGCAGGCTTTTCCCACCGGCTCGGGTCCTGTGTCTCTGTCCGCGCGTCTCTGGTGCTGAAAGTTTCTCTGCTACTGGAGCGTTGTCCAGCTGAATCCTGTCCCTATTTCACCCCTGTACTTTCCTCAGGATGCGAGGTCCACTGGCCACTGAACCCCACGGGAAGAGTACAAGGACAGCGAAAGCTAGAATGTCCGCAAGTCGGTAACGAGGGAGTGCTGCCCCCCCAGGGAGACTAGATTACAGGCAGGAGACAAAGAACTCAGTCTACAGCTCTTTATTCCAAGTCTCAGTGACCCAGT
>NW_008351958.1:4176204-4177517 GCF_000622305.1 Nannospalax galili | reverse complement strand
ACAGGAAGGCATGGTATCTTTTCAGAGCCAAAGGGCATGTTTATGTCAGGGCATTTGTGGCGGCCACTTCAAAGGGAGAGACAGGAAAGATGCCAGAAAGCACCTTGCTATGAAAAGGAGCCCACGGCACATTCCCCGAGCTGCATGAGCTGTCCGGTGTGAAGGGGCTTCGACTTTTGCATAACAGAGGTCTCCCAACATCTCCCTCTCTTTGATTTAAATATGAAGAAGTGCCATGCCAGCCCTAAAGGTTAACTCATTTTATCTCGGGGGAATTCAAAGTTTGATAACTGACCATGACCTGTTTCCTGTAGCGATTTTTAGCAAAATGGCAGTAACTGTCAGCAGAGAAATCTTACAAAACAATAAGCAAGCACAATGCACAGTATTATCAAGGGGTAGGAGCTATGCAAACAAGGGATTGCTAAGCCAAATGGATTACAAAGTTTTGAGAGTGTTAACATTGGTTTCAATAACATTTGATTCATTTACAGAGAAACAGTATCTTTTTTTTTTCAATATCATATAGTCCCCATGTTTAACAGTTATCAAGTCCAATGTTCTTTTATTGTGAAGCACAGTTCTGGTGAGAAAATTCATTTGTTGTTGGAGAAACTTCAGGCTGTCAGTCACTGATGTCACAGCTTGTTGTAGTCTGTCGCCATAGCAACGCCTCCAGCATAGAGTGTAAGTTTGGTCTCTGCCAGCGGCGGGGAGGAAGATCTTCTTTCTGCTAGCAGCTGTGTAGGAGAAAAAGGCTTCTCACACCTGAAATGTAATAGTTAGCCAGGTGTTTGTATCCACTTAGATGAAAGTCAGTGAAATCTTTTTCTGTTCCTGTGTAGAGAAGGGTGGTAGCTGGTACTGTTGTCAGAAAAAATCTATTACTGGATGCACAAAAGAAACAGTTAGGCATTGGGGTAGGTGGGAAGAAAGTTAAACTTGTTTCAGGACATAGTATCTGGTCCTCTGTCTTTCCTGTGAAATGACATTGTAAATTAGCACAGACTTGGCTACAGCTGTAAGCTGTTGCGAGATATGAAAGTTAGCTGTGGGGTACCTAGAGAATACATCTGAGAAGAATTTTGTTATTACTTCAGTGATTGTCCCATGGATCTGATTTTTTCCTAGAAAAATAAAATCTCTAGAACATGGTATTAGGGAGAGTGGGGGCTGTCTGAAGTATTGGTGTTAAGCAGGGTAAAGACAGCCATGAGAATGACAGAAAAAGGAGCTCTAGGGACATCTGTTGCATGCAGCTTCCACTAGGTCATGGATTTCTCTCCACGTGATCCGGTGTGGCTTTGGATGGC
>NW_008351958.1:4174740-4175941 GCF_000622305.1 Nannospalax galili | reverse complement strand
TAAGGGATGCCAGTGTGATGGGTGATTTTCCATGCTTCACAAAAATTTTTAAATGAAGAGCTGGTAAATGCTGGGCCATTGTCTGTCTTTGTGCAGGGAGGCCCATAATGGCAAAGGATGAAAGCATATGATTTACTAGCTTTCTCGAACTTTTACCGGTTTGAGCGGTGGCCCAAAGAAAATGAGAGTAAGTGTCTATAGTTACAAATACATATTTCTGTCTGCCAAATTGAGGAACATGCGTTACATCAATCTGCCATAGGGCATTAGATTTTAATCCTCTAGGATTGACTCCCATTTGCTGTATAGCAGGAGTATGTATAATTGATGCACAAGAAGAACAGGTTCTAACAATATGCTTAAGCTGCTTGAGAGGGATATTAGGAAATCTGAGATGGAGCCCTTTTAAATTAATATGAGTGGCATGGTGGAGGTCTTGGGCATCCGTTATGCTGGCAGGGAAAATTCCAGCAGTGGCTATTTTATCTGCTATGGCATTCCCTTCAGTAAGAGGTCCTGGGAGAGAGGAGTGGGACCTGATATGCTGGACAAATAATGGAGCCACTCTCTTTTGTAATAGTGTGGAAATTTTAATTAGCAGAGGTGAGATGGGGTTGCCATCAAGTTTAATAAAGGAACGACCTAGCCATGGGAGTAAATTAACAGCATAGATGCTATCAGAATAAAGGTTAAAGGGCTTATCAATTTTATCAAGAGCCATGTAGATAGCAAAGAGCTCTTTAAACTGTGGGGATTTATCAGATAAGGGCTGGAAATGTATTATAGGTGGATCATCAGGAGAGTCATATATGACTAATGCAGCTCCCCTTTTTCCTCCATCTGTAAAGGCTGTGATAGTCTCTTTTATTGGTTTATTATAAAAAAGTCTAGGTGGTAGCCAATGAAATGTTGGAATAGTTGACATCCATCTATCTTTGGGGTAGTGATTATCAATTTGTCCTGGGAAACCTATTAAGCTAATTGCAAAAGAGGAGTGATGCTTTAAGAGCCATTGTACATCTGATAAGGAGAAAGGAATAATGAGAGCATCTGGTTCCTTTCCTATGATTTGCATGATTCTATCTCTTCCATGTCGGACCATGGAGGCAAGGGTGTCCACTTCTGTAAGGAAGCGAGGAGCGCCACCTAATGGTGTGTGAAGCCATTCTAGTACTCCGTGTGGCTGATAAATTGCCCCTAT
>NW_008351958.1:4170527-4173639 GCF_000622305.1 Nannospalax galili | reverse complement strand
CTTGCTGAATTCCTGTGGAGAAATTACCCTGGCCAAAAAGCTGGTCATAATTCCAATTTACAAATCCAGGTTGTGGATCCTGCCCTGGTTGAGGCCTTAGCTGTTGATTATGAATTTCATTTCTTTTAGCTTGCATTAGGCACTCATCTCTAAATAAGGCTTCCCATTGTACAAATAATGGACTGGGGAGAGTAGATCTACAAATGTCTCTCCAATCTTGGGGAAGCAGGTTAGTATTAAATGTTTGTAATATAGATTTAGTCCAAGGAGCATGAATGCCATCCTCCCTTACAGCCTGACGCAATTCTTTAAGTTCTGTGGCAGGGAGTGGGTACCATGCTAGGGGGCGTTGTCTGGTTATTTGCAAATTAACAGGGAAAGCCTCTACCGGTGGGTTTTGGGGGTCCTGAGACTGCTGAGGCTGGAAATTTTGAGGCTGGCAGCTTTCACTGTCTCTAAGGTTACACAGCTGCTCTGAGGCTGGGCGTGTCTCCACAGGGGGTGGAGGCTGCCGAGGTGGAGGGGGAGGAGGAGATTTTACCTGAGAATCTTTGGGAGCTTTTGAAATTTGGGTGTATCTGGGCTTGTTGAATCAGCAAGAGAGGGGTGAGGATTAATTTTACTGATGGGTGGATTTTGTCTGGCTTTTGTTGAATCTGCTACTGGACAGTCTGCAGGGTCTTTTTTATCACTTACAACCTCCTCTCTTTTATTATTCTCTGATGTTTGTAAACTTTCTTTAATTTTAGGTGGGTTTTTAAGCATTGCTGGATGGCTGCCATTATTGGGAAAAGGAAAGAGGAAAATCATGCTTTTCTTGGGCTTCTTTCTTATATGCCAAATGTGAAAGAAAGTTCCACATCTCTGGATCAGATATAAAGAAAGTTCCACACCTCTGGATCAGATATGTCTGCGGATATGATCCAGGGTACAAATCGATATACCTCATTCCAAAATTTTAAGCTTTCCTCTTTTGCAAATTTAAGCCCTCTGGATTTGAGTAGAGTTTTAAGAGAATGAATCTGACGTTTTCTTTGACGTGATACAGAGCTTCCCATTGTAAGGGGAAGATGTTTTTACAGCAATCGGACACTAGAGGGCTGAAGCGCCTTTGCAGAAAAAAAGTTGTAGTTTTAAATTTTGCTCTGGTAGCCGCTTTTGAGCCACAGGCTGCTCGGCAGGGGTTAGCTAATTTGAATTTTCACTGAACTGGTTTCAGCTGTTGTTTGAATGCTTGGGGGCAGGGTAGAGGGATCTGCCTGACTCTAAAGCTTAGAACTTTAGGGATTTTTCCTAGCAGTGTTCAGATAGAAAAGTTGGATGAAGTGACGGTTCCCAAAGGGACATTCCTGAAATCAATATTTCAGGAGATCACAGTGGTCCCCAGTCACAAGACCTGTCCGCGTGTCTCTGGTGCTGAAAGTTTCTCTGCTACTGGAGCGTTGTCCAGCCGAATCCTGTCCCTATTTCACCCGTGTACTTTCCTCAGGATGCGAGGTCCACTGGCCACTGAACCCCATGGGAAGAGTACGAGGACAGCGAAAGCTAGAATGTCCACAAGTCGGTAACGAGGGAGTGCTGCCCCCCGGGGAGGCTAAATTGCAGGCAGGAGACACAGAACTCAGTCTACAGCTCTTTATTCCAAGTCTCAGTGACCCAGTTCTCGCTCTAGCCCCAAGTCTGCTTCTAGCTCCAAATATTGAGAGAAGACTAGGATATTTATACCATGGGGGTAGTGGTAAAAGCTTTGGCTGTTAGATACTTTGTGAGGCATTCTATTTACATATGGAAGTGGGTTTCTGCCATGCCGCCAGACTGCTGGCTACCTGAAAAATCACAGGAAAGCATGGTATTCCTAAAGCCAGAGGCCATGTTTATGTTATCTCATTTGTGGCGGGCACTTCAAAAGGAGAGTCAGGAAAGATGCCAGGAAGGCACCCTGCTATGAAAGGATCCCCAGCACATAATCCCGAGCTGCATGAGCTGTCCGGACGCGAAGGGACTTCTACTTTGCATAACAGAGGTCCCCAACAGGTATGGACAGATGCAGTAACCATGCCAGACACTCAATGGCGATGGAGACCAGTGCTTCCCAGTGGCCTTGAGCCAGGTCCAGGATGATCTCCAAATCCAGCTGAAAGGAAATTAAAAGAGGAGGTAGAGGAGCAGGAGAGAAGTGAAAGCAACACAAAATACACACCAGAGAGACAGAGAGAAAAATCACAGAGGCCATAAGGAGGTGGTGGAGGGGGAAGAGAGAGAGAGAGAGAGAGAGAGAGAGAGAGAGAGAGAGAATGCTATGTACCTCAAAGCCAAATCAGTGATGTTCCTGCAAACCAGTAGCAGTGGTCGGTCCTGTAGAGTCCTCCACCGGCAACCCCTAGCAGTGGTTTTCAGTCCAGGGTTTCAACACCATATGATAGGTAGAATTCAGGAGAGAAAAGCCACTCAGGAGGACTCCACGCAGAAATCAAGACAGATTTATTTCTAGAAGTCACCGAGAGCAGCCCTCTTCTGGGAAAGAGGAATCTGCTTCCCTTCAGGTTGCTGGCTGGGGTTTTATAAGGGGTTGGGAATGTGGAAGGCAAAAAAAAACAGTTTAAACAAGCCAAAGGGTTGGGGGCTGCAGAGGGGAGGCAGGTTCTGTTGAAACTGCCCCTTACATCGGACCAGGGTCTGGGTCATGGGATGAGGGGTCTCTTTTCTCTTCTAAAATTATCAAAGGGGAGGTGGGTAGTGCTGAAACAGCTCTTGCTGCAATCGGGGCTTAGGTCATAGATGCAGGGACTCTGTTCTGTGTGTGGATGGTCAGGGTGCTCATTAACTTAGTTCCTGTATTTGGACAGAGGACTTTTCTTACTGCACTGTAAAGGGGGCTGTAGTAGGTCAGACCCTAACAAGGATCAGAAAAAAAACTCTCCACAGCACATCATAGTAAAAACACTACATGTACAGAACAAAGAGACAATACTGAAAGCTACAAAAGAAAAACAACAAGTCACATATAAAGGAAAACCCATCAGAATTACAGTGAGAGCCTGGACCGAAGTATTCCCAGTTCTAAATGACCACAGATGCCAACCCAGATTACTTTATACAGCCAAAATGTCTA
>NW_008351958.1:4166803-4170262 GCF_000622305.1 Nannospalax galili | reverse complement strand
TAAATATTAATGGACTGAACTCCCCAGTCAAAAGACACAGACTAGCTGAATGGATAAAGAAACAAAACCTATCTTTTTGTTGTCTGCAAGAAACTCATCTCACTTTCAAGGACAGGCAATATCTTAAGGTGAAAAGATGGAAAAAAATATACCAGGCAAATGGTACAAAGAAAAAAGCAGGTGTTGCAATTCTAATATCTGATAAAATAGACTTTAAAACTAATTAGAAGAGACAAAGATGGCCACTTCATTCTGATCAAAGGAACAATAAACCAAGAAGATATTACAATCATGAACATATATTCACCAAACTCTGGTGCACCCAACTTCATAAAAACAATACTACAGGACTTTAAGACCCAGATTAACCCCAACTCATTAATAGTAGGGGACTTCAATACCCCACTGTCTCCATTAGATAGGTCAATAGGGCAGAGAGTTAACAGAGAGACATCTGAATTAAACAATACCATCTATCAAATGGACCTAACAGACATCTACTGAGTATCCCAACCAAGAACCAAAGGACAAACTTTCTATTCAGTGCCCCGTGGGACCCTCTCCAAAATCGACCAGATACTGGGGCATAAAACAAACCTCAACAAATACAAAAAGATTGAAATAATCCCATGCATTCTATCAGACCACAATGCAATAAAGCTTACAATCAACACCGGAAGAAGCCCTATTCACCACATGAATACATGGATATTAAACAACACACTCCTGAATGATTAATGGGGCAAAAGAGAAGTTAAGAAAGAAACAAAAGTATTCCTGGAACTAAATGAAAAGGACAATACAACACAACAAAACCTGTGGGACATGTTGGAAGCTGTCCTTAGAGGGAAGTTTATAGCTCTAAGTGCCTACATCAAAAAATTGGAAAGATCACAAATAAATGACTTAACATTGCAACACAAGACACTTGAAAAACAACAGGAAATGAACCCCAAACCCAGAAGACAAGCCCGGACTTCAACGAAAAGGACAATACAACACAACACGACCTCTGGGACACTTTAGAAGCAGTCCTAAGAGGGAATTTTATAGCTCTGAGTGCCTACATTAAAAAATTAGAAAGAGCCCAAATAAATGACCTAAGCCCATGTGACCAAAAGAAAGAAAGAGCACCTCCAAATCAACAAAATCAGAGATGAAATGGGAAACATCACAACATCACCTGAAAGATACAGAACATTATACGGGAATACTTTAAAAACCTATATGCTGCCAAGTGTGGTGGCCCACGCCTTTAATCCCAGCACTTGGGAGGCAGAGGCAGACAGATCTCTGTGAGCTCAAGGCCAGCCTGGACTACATAGTGAGGTCCAGGACATCTGGGGCTACAAGGAGACCCTGTCTCAAAAAGACCAAAAACAACAACAACAACAACAACAATAACAACAAAACTATATGCTACTAAATTTGGAAACCTAAAAGAAATGGACAGACATCTAAAGGCATGGGAACCACCAAAACTAAACCAAGAATAGGTTAACAGCTTAAACAGACCCATAACACAAAACAAATTGAAACAGTAATACAAAACCTCCCAACTGAAAAAAGCCCAGGACCAGATGGATATAAAACAGAATTCTATAAGACATTTAAAGAAGCTCTGCATCTAATACTACTTAATTTATTAAAAAAGATAGAAATGGAGGGAGAGCTACAAATTCCTTTTATGAAGCCAGCATCATTCTAATACCAAAGCAGGCAATGATAAAACCAAAAAAGAAAACTATAGATCCAAATCCTTAATGAACATAAATGCAAAAATTCTCAACAAAATACTTGCAAACCACATACAGACACACATCAAAAAGATCATTCACCATAATGAAGTAGGATTGGTCCCAGATATGCATGGTTGGTTTAATATATGCAAGTCAATAAACATAATTAATCATATAAATGGACTCAAAGACAAAAACTACACTGTCATCAATAGATGCATCTCAATAGATGCAGAAAAGGCTTTGACAAAATTCAGCATTCATGTATATACAAAGTCCTAGAGGAAATTGGACTGGAGGGAACATACCTCAACATAATAAAGCTATATACAACAAACGCACAGCAGACATCATTCTAAATGGAGAAAAACTGCAAGAATTCACATTAAAATCAGGAACCAGACAAGGATGTCCACTATCATGACTCTTTTTCAAAATAGTACTTGAAAGTCTTCCTAGAGAAAAAAGACAGGAGAAGGAAATGAAAGGAGCATTAATTGGAAAAGAAGAGGTCAAACAATCACTTTTTGAAGATGATATGATACTATACCTAAGAGATCCCAAAAGTTCCACCAGAAAACTCATAGAACTGATCAACACTTTCAGTATAGTGGCAGGTTATAAAATCAATCTACAGAAATCAGTAGCCTTTCTATATACCAGTAACAAGCAACTAGAGAAAGAATACAGGGAAATGATCCCATTCACAATTGTTGCAAAAACAAAAATAAAATATCTTGGAATAAATCGGACCAAAGACACCAAAGATCTCTACAATAAAATTTTAAATCATTAAAGAAAGAGATTGAGGAAGACACCAGAAGGCAGAAGGACCTCCCATGCTCATGGATTGGAAGAATTAATGGAAAAATGGTGCCAGGCATGGTGGCACACACTTTTAGTCACAGCACTCAGGAGGCAGAGGCAGGAGGATCTCTGTGAGTTTGAGGCCAGCCTGGTCTCCATAGAGAATCCAGGCCAGCTGTGGTTATAGGGAGACCCTGTCTCAAAAAAGACCAAAAAAATATTGTAAAAATGACCATCCTTCCAAAAGCAATATATAGGTTCAATGCAGTCCCAATCAAAATCCTCATGACATAGTTCACAGAAAAAAAAATCCTTAAATTTGTATGGAAGCACAAAAGACCCCAGATAGCCAAAGCAGCCATGAACACAAAGAACAATGCTGGGGGGAATCACTATACCAGATCTCAAAGTATACTACAGAGCTATAGTCATAAAAACAGTAAAAAATACTGGCACAAAAATAGACACATAGATCAATAGAACATTGTTGAAGATCCAAACCTGAGTACATGCAATTTCAGCCCCCCAACATTTGACAAAGGTGCCAAGCGCACACAATGGAGGAAAGACAGCATCTTCAAAAAATGGGGCTGGCAAAACTGGATCTCCACCTGTAGAAAAATGAAAATAGATCCTTATCTTTCGACTTGCACAAAAGTCAACTCCAAATCAATCAAAGACCTCAATGTGAAACTGGAAACCCTGAAACTATTAGAAGAAGAAAATATTGACAGTAACTTACAAGATATAGGTGTAAGAAAGGATTTTCCAAATGGGACAGAAGTTGCTCAGAATGTAAGATCAACAATCAACAAGTGGGGCCTCATTAAACTAAAAAGCTTCTGTACAGCAAAAGAAACAATCAAAAAAGTGAAGAGAAAACCCACAGAATGGGAAAAAAAATCTTCACCAG
>NW_008351958.1:4161706-4166769 GCF_000622305.1 Nannospalax galili | reverse complement strand
GAGACACTTGTACATCCATGTTTGTTGCTGCTCTTTCACAATAGCTAAGAGATGGAAGCAACGTAAGTGTCCCTCAGTTGATGAGTGGATGATGAAAATGTGGTTCATTTATACGATGGAGTTTTACTCGGCAGTTAAGAAAGATGAAATCATGAAATTTGCAGGTAAATGGATGGAACTAGAAACTGTTATACTAAGTGAAATAAAACAGACTGAGAAACTGCAAATTTTAATAATTAAATAGAGATCTTTTTTAAAAGTTTAAAACCTAATTTAATTTAATTTTATATCTTATAGGGTTTATACTGAGTACAATATTGTATAACTCTATTAATTGAACTGTAAACCTAAAATTTTACAGCCAAGTTTGAAAGACATGCATCTTAGCTCTGGAAATTGTTACTGAATATGTCAATGCTGTTGTAATGAAATGCTTCTTCTAAGTATGTGGTTATTAGGTTCAACAGTGAACCTAAAATTTTATAGCCACTTCTGAATGAGCTATGTCTTTGCTCTGGAAACTGTTACTATGTTAAAGCTGTAATGAAATGCTTCTTCTAAAAAAAATTTAAAAATTGTAAAAAAATTAAATTCACATACACACACACACACACACACACACACACGGAAGTTGAACAGGCCAAGGAGAGGAAGCCAATACACAGTGCTCTCCCATGGTCTCTGCCTAAGTTCCTGCCTCCAGGTTCCTTCTTAAGCTTCTGCCCTGGCTTCTCTTGATGATAGACTTTCACCTGTAGGCTGAAATAAACCTCCCTTCACCCCCAAGTTGCTTTGGTGATGGTATTTATCACAGCAACAGAAAACAAAGTGGGACAGTTGTATTTTAACTTTCATTCAATTCTAGGAGTTTAAATTTTTCCTTCTTAATTTCTTCAGTGACCCTGTTCTCATTTAATCTTGTGATGACTTTGTGTACTTCGTGTTGCTATTGATATCTAGCTTTATCCCATTGTAGTCATAAAGAAAAAAAAGTTATTTCAATTTACCTATATTTGCTGAGATTTTCTTTGTCTTTTTAAAAATATTTTATTTATTTTTATTTAATGTGTATGTGTGTATTACCTGCATGTATGTAAGAGCACCCTTGTAGTGCGATGCCCACAGAGGATAGAAGAGGCTGTCAGATCCCCTGGAACTGGAGTTATGGATAGTTGTTAGCTGCCATGTGGGTGCTGGGATTCAAACCTGGGTCTTCTGCAAGAACAGTCAGTGTTCTTAACTGTTGATTCATCTCTCCAGCCCCTTGCTTTATGTCTTAATATGTGATCAAATGTAAAGAAAATTCCATAGGCTGCTAAGAAAAGAACTATGTATTTCGTATTTGGGTGGAATGTTCTGTAGGTGTCTGTATGTCCATTTGTTTTATGATATCATTTAAGTCCATTATTTACTTGTTTGATTTTTTTTTCCCATATGTCCCATCTATTGGTGAAAGTGAGCATTGCAGTCACCCACTATCACTGTGTTGGGTTTAATCTGTGGTTTTGCATCTAATAGTGTTCCTTTTTCCTTTTTTTTTTTTTTTGTTGTTGTTTTGAGACAGGGTCTCCCTGTAGCCCCAGCTACCCTGGAACTTCCTATGTAGATCAGACTGGCCTTGATCGCACAGAGTTCTACCTGCCTTGGCCTACCCTGTCCTGGGATTAAAGGCATGTACCACCATGCCTGGCCTTATAGTGTTTCTTTCATGAAATTGGTGCACCTGTGTTAGATGTGTATATGTTTAGAGTTGTAATATCCTCTTGAAGAATCGTCCTTTAGTGAGTCTGAAGTGACGTTTCTTATTTCTTCTGACTAGTTTTGGTTTGAAGTCTATTTTGTCAGATATTAGAAGAGCTATGCCTGCTTGTTATCTAGTTCCATTTGCTTGGAGTACCTTTTTCCAGCCTTTTACCCTGAAGTGGTAGCTATCATTGATGGTGATGTGTGTTTCTTAGAGATGGCAAAAAGATAGATCCTGTGCAATCTGCTAGTCTGTGTCTTCTTTTATTGGGGAATTGAGACTACTCATATTCTGAGTTATTATTGAAAGATATGTATTCAATCATGTCATTTTGTTGATTTTGTATTTTCTTAGACCACTTTTGATGAACTATCCTGATATCGTTTATTTATTCCCTGTGACATTTTGAGTTGAGTGTGTTTATCCTGCTCTTTAAACCAAACTCTTCCTTCCAGGCTTGTTTGTAGAGCTGGCCTAGTGGTCATAAGTTTTTGTTTTTATCATAGAAAGTTTTTTTGTTTATCCTTAAATTTTAGCATATAGTTTTTGCTGGGCATAATAGCCTGGGTCAACAGTTGTGATCTTTCAGAACGTAGAATACACCAGATATGGTGGCACATGCCTTTCTTTAGTAACAGCACTTGGGAGGCAGGGGCAGGTGGATCTTTGCAAGATCAAGGCCAGTCTGATCTACATAGCAAGTTCCAGGCCAGCTGGGGCTAAAGAGAATCCGTGTCTCAAAAAAACAAAACAAGAACTTAGAATACATCTTTTCAAGCCTTTCTGGCTTTAAAAGTTTCTGTTGAGCTGGGCATGGTGGTGCATGCCGTTAATCCCAGCACTTGGGAGGCAGAGGCAGGTGAATCTCTGTGAGTTCAAGGCCAGCCTGCTCTACATAGTGAGTTCCAGGACAGCTGGGGCTACAGGGAGACCCTGTCTCATAAAGAACCTCCCCCCCAAAAAACCCAGAGGGAACTGTATTAGTCCAGAAACCTACTGAAAAATGACACATACAATATCCCTACATGAGTCTATGAGTATAGCTGAAGCTACATAGCAAAGAACAGTGCCAGACAAGAGAAACCTCCCTTTGAGTTGTTGACCAGGGTAATCCAAGAGACTCCCAAAATTACACAGACTATTGCCACAGTCCTTGATGGTAAGACCCCATTGCTGAAGACAGGGCATACTTTGGGCACAGGTTCTGGAGCAATGGACTGGGAATTACTTGGAAGCCACCTCCCTTGAAGGCTAGCTCTCATAGCTTTGGAGAGCACTATGCAGGCTGCTAAGGGAGAACATCAATCAATGGTTCAACCCTAGCTTCAAGGCCTGAAAACCACATCAATGACCAACACAGCAAATGACATTGGTGTAGTAGTGGCACTTTTATCTTGGGGGTAATCAACAGCTGCCTAATTGGACTTAAAACCCACTCAATGGGAGGAAATTCATGTCTAGCACTGTATACCTAGTCAAATATACATAGCTGGAGAGGTCATAGGCCTTAGAGAAAACCCCAAGGCTCTCATATCCCTAGACAAATTGAATTTCTTTTTTAAAAATATATTATTTATTATTTTTATTTTATATGTATGAGTGTAATTGCCTGCATGTATGTAAGTGCATCCATGTCATGCAATTCCCATGAAGGTCACAGAGGGCATCAGATCCCCAGAACTGGAGTTATGGATGGTTGTTATCTGCCATGTGGGTGCTGGGAATCGAACCTGGGTCCTCTACAAGAGCAGCTGGTGCTCTTAACCACTGACAATCTCTCCAACCCTGACAAATGTAACTTCTTACTATGTGTAAAATATGGATCCTTAAATTTACAGACAACTATCTCAGTCATCACCCATCAAAGTAGCTTCTTTTTCAACAGAGATTATTACAGAGTTATACCACTGGCCACACACAGAGATTCTCTGTGAGTTGCCCAAGCCTAAGTGGCACATCCAGGATGCAGCCTCTACATCTAAGAATCACAGAACATAGAACAAGGGATAAAGAGAACACTAATGCATCTTTCAAGTCTCATCAATGAAGCTCCCTCATGCAACAGAGGGCCATGAACACAAAAGGCCAAAAATGGCCAAAACACAGAGAATAAGAGTCTTTAGAATGTGGGTTCTTGGATAAAACTCCTATATTAAAATCCACACAAACAGGGCTCAGGGACCATTATGGAAGAGGGGGCAGAAAGATTGTAAGAGCCAGGGAGAAGGAGCATGACCATACAGAAATAGTCCTACAGGCTCCTTGGACCCTTCTCATACAAACCTACAGCAATGATGTCAGCATGCACAAGACCCATGCAAACTTAAGCAGACAAAAACTCATCACAGAACTGTGGAAATGAGCAGCAGGTCCCAATCTTAGTCAAAGAATTATCGGCAGCTGATTACTGCTGAGTGAGGAACTGCTGATCTTCTTAAAGGGAGGGACTCTAGATAGGCTGACTAGATCCCAGAGGATGAACTTGCATTGAGGGACATCTGGGGACACAAACTTTACATGATAGGCCTTAACACAAATGACAGAATGTATGTCCCAGAGGGGGCTAAGGGAGGGTGTGAAAGTGGAAGGGGAAAGGGGGCATAAAGATGATTTTATGTATGAAAGACACAAAAATTCAATTAAAAAATTATAAAAGAAAAAGAAAATTGAATCCAACAAAGAATTATGGAAGAGAAGCCAAACTGAAATAATCCTGAAAATGAAAAACTCAATACGGCAAATAAAAACCTCAGTGGCAATCCTCAACAATAGAATGGGTTGTGTGGAAAGCAGGGTATCAGAACTTGGAATCAAAGCAGAGGAATTGGATCCTGCAGTAAGGGTCAAAGATTATAGTTTTTAGAAAAAAGAATAGAACAGTGGGAGAGCTCTGGGACACCATGAAAAGACCTATTAGGTCAGATTATAGGCATAGAAAAGTACCACACCAAAAACATAGAAAATATTTCAATAAAATCAACATTTCCAAACTTAGAGAAAGAGATACCAATCAAGGCACAGGAGGTCCACAGAGCACCAAATAGATAGGAATAGAAAAGTAGCTCCCCATGATATATTAAAATCAAGACATTAAAAACACAGAATAGGGGCTGGAGAGATAGCTCAGTGGTTAAGAGCACTGAACGCTCTTGCAGAGGACCTGAGTTCAATTCCCAGCACCACATGGCAGCTACAAACAGTCCTTAACGCCAGTTCCAGGGGAATCTGATGCCCTCTTTTGACCTCCACAGCATTGCACAACACATGTGCACTCACATACATGCAGGCAATATACTCATACACATAAAATAAAAATAAT
>NW_008351958.1:4155715-4161509 GCF_000622305.1 Nannospalax galili | reverse complement strand
GGGCGGGGCCTTCCACAGAGCATAGACTACTGGACATCTCCTGTGGAAGATGGCCAGGAAGATTGTAAGAGCAGAGGAAAGGGATGGAGTGTCTCCCAATTGGCTAGTTCCTCCAAGGGGCAGGGCCTGCCACAGAGCATAGACTACTGGGGAGCTGCCGGGAGCCATCTGAAGGTGGAAGCTGTGAGCTGTGGGTAGTGTGCGTGGCGTGGGGAATGCGCAGCCATGCAGCAGCTCAAGGACAGAATGGACTGACTCTTATGGACCTGGGGTGAGATTGCTGGCTCCGGAGGTGCGAGCAAATGCTAGTGGTGACTATGGGTGTGGCATGGTCTGATATGGCGGGCTCTGAGCTGTGGCACGGGGCTAGGCACTGGGTACTCATTCCTTTGTAAGTTAATAAGTGCACATAAAGTTATGTTATATGGTGTGCTTGATAGCGCAGGAGACCCAGAGGGAACTCGAGTGACAACATACATACATGCAGGCAGTACACTCGTACACATAAAATAAAATATTAACAAAACCTCAAGGCTTTGGGCACACTGGGCAAGTGCCCTATCACTGAGCTTAACCAGCTCCTTTATATTAGCCTTGTATCCTGCAATCTTGCTGATTTCATTTATAAGTGTCAATAGTCTGTGTGTATGTTTTCCATAAAATATTTGTATCTATTTTGTTTCATCAGTTTTAGATATTATCCTAGAGTGGTATGCAGTTTAAATGATTGCATCAACTACTTCCTGGCCCCATTGCTTCCTCTCACTTTACTCTCATCATTGCTTACAAAATAACTATAGAACTATTTCTTGATCAGCAAAATAGTATGCTATAACTTTTCCCTTTCTTATAAATATTTTGACAGTAGTAATTTCCACTTTAACCTTCTTTTACTTATAGTCTCAGTGCCTAGGAAAAAGTTCAGTAAGTAGATGTTAAAAGAATGAGTGTAATTGTTTAATTTACCTGTATAATGACATGCCCACAAGTATACTTTCCCATGTGGTAGAAATGATCACATAATGTACCAAAATATACTGGCTCTCCTTGCCACAATAGGAGGGCGATCATCCCACACCTACCACCCCCTCCAAGGCTCAGGAACTTTTGCAGAAGAGGTTGGTGGAAAGAATGGAAGAGCTGGAGGAAGGGGTGGAGTGTTAACTGGAAGTGTACTCTGACCACTATGCCAGGAAGCTATAGTCACACCTCCTTCCCATGCTTATCAAAAAGTCAAGAGGGGAGCCAGTTACTCCTCCCACCCAATCAGTTGACCTTAGATGCATGTGCGGTAGGAGCTAAGGATATATAAGCTGAGAATGCCAGGAGGCACCTCTCTCACCTCTCTCAGGATGTCACAGGATGTATATTTGAGTGTGGACTATCCAGTGCAGCTGTAAATGGGTGGTGCCCACTTCTTTGTAAATAAATCCCCACCCTATGCTCTGTTTTTAAAAAAGGGGGGAAAAAAGGGCACATGAGGTTGGGAGGGAAAGTGGTGGTGTGGAGGATAGTGGAAGATCTTCAGGGGAGGAAATAGGGGTCAATTAGATTAAAACACAGTATATGCATGTATAAAATTCTCAAACAATAAAAAATTATGCACATTAAGTATAAAAACCAAAAACAGCTGGGAGTGATGGCATACACCTTTAATCTTAGCATTTGGGAGGCAGAGGTAGGGAGATCTCTGTGAATTCAAGGCCAGCCTGATCTACATAGCGAGTTTCAGGTCAGCTGGGGCTACAGGGAGACCCCTTCTCAAAAAGTCAAAAACAAAACAAAACAAAACAGAAAAAAACACTGGCTCATGCTCTGGTAGCAAATGACCCCAAAGTCTAGTGACTTATTAGAAGAAAGGCTATTGTTTTGCTTTTGCATATGATGTAAATCTGTGTTTGGTTAGCTGCATGTGGTCTGTACTTCAGGATGCAGGTTAACATGCCGTCTTTTTTGGGAATGTTGCTGAAATTGTGGAAGATGGAAAAGGGCATGTGTGAGACTACACCCTGGCTTTTAAAGCTTCTGCTCCAAAGTGACTCATCACTTGCTGAGGACATGCGGGCCACACAGGTCCTATAGGTAAGCTTGGCATTACTGTGACAGGGATGGGTGCCAAAGGAGGACCCATGAGATTTGGCAGAAGATTAATACAGTTTACTACACGTACCCTGTCAGATCTATTTCTCCTGAAGACAGCGCATGCCAGCCCTCCCTTGCTCTCTGTAGGTATTTGCTGTCTGTGTCAGCCTTACAGCCTTTGTGTCTGGGTTTCCCTTCGCCTTCATCCAGGTGAACTCCCTGTCTATCATATAACTTGGATCCTTGTTTACTGGATCTTTCTCTTTGTTTACTTTCTCATTTGTCTTCATTCTCCTACAACAATAAGAAAGGAGGTATAAGAGGCAAATTTTGACATCATTTGTTGGGGACCTCTGTTGTGTAAAGTAGCAGTCTCTCCATGTCCGGATAGCCTATGGGCTCGGCTTCAAATGCAGAGACTCCTTTTATCAGCAGGGTGCCTTCCCGGCATCTTCCTGACTCATCTTTTGAAGCAGCCATCACAGAAACATGGCCTCCAGCTCAGGAACTGCCAGCTTTTCCTGTGTGATTTTCAGGCAGTCTGGCAGCCTGGCAGGAGCCCACTTCCACATGTACATAGGGGATCCCACAAAGTACCTATCAGCTAAGGTTTTCACCACTACCCCCACAGTATAAAGTATCCTGGTTTTCCCTCAATAATCGGAGCTGGATCACTGAGACTTGGAACCGAGCTAAGCCACTGAATAAAGGGGCTGTACCACTGACTGAGCTGAGTTCTGTGTCTTACTGCCTACGATCCAGCCTTCCCAGAGAGAGCTGTCTCTTCATTAGCCGCAACTCACGGAAATCTAGCTTTCACCATTCTGCACCTCTCCTTGAGACCCGGCAGCTGACAGGTCCAGAACTTAGAGAGAGAGTGCATGGTGGATTGGGATGGAACCCGACTGGGCCAGCCCTGGTAGTAGAGAGCCTCAACACCACAGAGAAGCAGTGACCCGCCTGGGAGCGCAGCAATCAGTAGAGTTGCCAGCACCCAGTAAACGCGGAGACCCACAGCAATGTGGTGCGGGACACGCGCGCACCCCAGCAGATGCATCCCGCGGGACCCGCCACACTCCAGCAACGTGTGGGAGACCGGGGCCATGCCCAGCAGCTGGTGCTCCAAGATCCCTTTGCCCCCATATCTGGTGCCCAATGTGAGAGCCTTTGAATCTCGCACCAGCTAGCAGCTGGTGCCCTCTGAAATGCAGGATTCGTGAGTATCCCTCCCCACCAGGAGGGCAACACAAATCTCTTCTAATTTCCTCCTTTTGTTTCCAGTCTAGAGTCTTCGCTTGGGACCGTTAAGGACAGGGAGGCAACTGAAGCTTCCTGGTCATGGCTACTCCCTGACATTAGCTGAAGGCCTCTTTGACCCCCTAATGGACCCCGACTGCCTGCACAGGTGTAGACAAAAGACCTCTATCTATATATCTTTCTAATATAAAAAACTGGTCATGCAGCGGCCACTTAAGAGTCATTAGGATGGCCGCCAGTTCCTCAAAACTGCGGGAAGGCCTGTGCTGGGAGCCAAGTGGAATCTCCTGAGATTTTAATTTCAGGCACGTTCCCTTGGAAACCATCACTTCACCCCACTTTTTCTATCTTAACACTGCTAGAAAAATCCCAAAAGTTCTAAGAAATCTCCACGTAAGCTTTGGAGTCAGCTTCTAAGGCAGACTTCCCTAGTCAGCTTTGTTATCCGGCCCCCCCAGGGCATTCAAACCACAGCTAAAACCAGTTAAGTGAGAATTTAAATGAACTAGACCCTGCAGAGCACCTGGGAGTTCAAGGTGACTCGCGGCCAGAGCAATAGTCAGACAAAACCTACTCATCAGCAAAATTAATCTTTACCTCCCTCTTGCTAACTTAACAAGCCCAGATATTAACGCCCAGACTTCAAAAGCTCCCAAAGATCCTCAGGTAAATTCCCCTCCCCCTTCACCTCGGCCACCGCCACGCCTTGTGGCTCCCCCCCCGCCTGTGGCGCCATTCCAGCCATGCCCTACTGCCACAGAGCAACTGTGTAATCTTAGAGATACCCAGCCTCAATGGCCTCAGGACCCCCAAATCCCACTGGTAGAGGCTTTTCCTGTTAACTTACAAATAACAAGGCAATGCCCACTAGCCTGGTACCCACTCCCAGCAGTGGAACTTAAAGAATTACGCCAGGCTGTCCGTGAGGATGGAATTCATGCTCCATGGACAAAATCTATACTACAAACATTTAATACTAATCTGCTTACCCCTCAGGACTGGAGGGATATCCTGTGGCGCACCCTCCCCAGTCCATTATTTGTACAATGGGAGGCCTTATTTAGAGATGAGTGTCTAATGCAGGCTAAAAGAAATGACACTCATAATCAACAGCTGAGACCCCAACAAGGGAGGATCCACCTCCTGGATTCATAGATTGGAACTATGACCAGCTTTTTGGTCAGGGCAACTTCTCCACAGGATTCCAACAGGCTGCAATTCCTACTGGCTGTATTGAGCAAATCCACTTATGTGCATTACAGGCTTGGGACCGCCTAACCCCCTTGTCCACCGGGCCTGGAGAAACTTCTTCATTAACCTTTTTAAAACACAAACCAACTGAGGCTCTTCCAGACTTTATACTAAACTGCCCCTAGACATTCAAGCCGCAGCTAAAACCAGTTAAGTGAGAATTTAAATTAACTAGCCCCTGCGGAGCACCTGGGAGTCCAAGGTGGCTCTCGGCCAGAACAAAAGATTTAAAAGACTTTTTTTCTGCAGTCTAAGGCTTGTAACTTGTAAGAGCGTTCCAAGCCCCTAGTGTCAGACTGCTGCAAAAACATCTTCTAATGCTGCTAACTGTTAAGAGCGTTCCAAGCCCCTAGTGTCAGACTGCTGCAAAAACATCTTCTCTTTATAATGGGAAATTCCACATCACGCCAGAAAAAACTCCAAATTCGTTCCCTTAAAACCCTGCTTAAATCTAGAGGACTTAAGATTTCCAAAGAAGAAAGCTCAAAATTTTGGAACAAACTTTATCAATTTGCACCCTGGATCCTATCAGCAGACATTTCTGATCCAGAGGTCTGGACTAACATTACATATCTGGCTCATAAAAAAGAAATCCAGGAAAGACATAATTTTCCCCTTTCCTTTTTCCCCATAATAGCAGCCATCCAACAATGCTTAGGACAAGCATCAGAAAATGATAAAGGGGAAGGTTCAAATGATAAAAAAGACCCTAAAAATTGCCCAGTAGCAGATTCAACAGAAGTCAGACAAAACCTACTCATCAGCAAAATTAATCTTTACCCCCCTCCTGCTGATTTAACAAGCCCAGATATTAACGCCCAGATTTCAAAAGCTCCCAAAAATCCTCAGATAAATCCCCCTCCCCCTTCACCTCAGCTGCCACCACCTGTGGTGCCGTTCCAGCCACGCCCTACAGCCACAGAACAACTGTGTAATCTTAGGGATAGTGGAAGTTGCCAGCCTCAATGGCCTCAGGACCCCCAAATCCCACCAGTAGAGGCTTTTCCTGTTAACTTACAAATAACAAGGCAACGCCCACTAGCCTGGTACCCACTCCCAGCAGCAGAACTTAAAGAATTGCGCCAGGCTGTCCGTGAAGATGGAATTCATGCTCCATGGACAAAATCTATACTACAAACATTTAATACTAATCTGCTTACCCCCCAGGACTGGAGGGACATCTGTAGATCTACCCTCCCCAGTC
>NW_008351958.1:4146305-4155463 GCF_000622305.1 Nannospalax galili | reverse complement strand
CCCTTAATGTACTTAATGTATATAGAGGGACTGATGCCCCCCCATCACCTGACACTGGGCTCAGACACACCCAGTACCACCCATCATGGTTAGATGGAGGGACCCCTTTGATGGACTCTGGAAAGGACCAGATCCATTGTTGACAACAGGGAGAGGAATTGCTTGTGTTTTTCCACAGGATTAACCAAAGCCTATCTGGGTTCCAACTAGAAATGTCCGACACCTCCCCACCCACAAAAAAGATGGCCTGCATGACCCTGTCAGAGACGAAGAAAAGAAAGAGGCAGAGGTGACACCCAAAGCCACACCAGATCACGTGGAAAGAGATCCATGACCTAGTGGAAACTGCACGCCGCAGATGTCCTCCTAGAGCCTCCTTCTCTGTCATCCTCATGGCTGTTTTTACCCTGCTTAACACCAATGCTTCAGACAGCCCCCACTCTCCCTAATACCATGTTCTAGAGATTTTATTTTTCAAGGAAAAAATCAGATCCATGGGACAATCGCTGGAGCATTGGAGTAATAACAAAATTCCACTCAGGTGCATTCTCTAGGTACCCCACAGCTAACTTTCATGTCTCTCAACAGCTTGAACCTGCAGCCAAGTCTGTGCTAACTTATAATATTATTCTACAGGAAAGACAGAGGACCAGATAAAATCAACTATGTCCTAGAACAAGTTTAACTTTCTTCCCTTCACCACCTACCCCAACGTCTAATTGCCTTCTCTTGTGCATCCAGCAATAGATTTCTACTGACAGCAGTACCAGTTACCACCCTTCTCTACCCAGGAACAGAAAAAGATTTCACTGACTCTCATCTAAGTGGATTCAAACAACTGGCTAATTATTTAATTTGCATTTTCAGCAGCAAGCCTCCCCAGTACAGCATGCATCGCTCCTCTTTTCCTGTAGAGCAAGGAAAAGCCAAAAACTGTGTTGATGTCTTTGTCCACCTTCTGTGCACCAGTCCCAGGTGCAAGAAGCCCTTTTCTCTTACACAGCTGCCAGCAGAGAAAGATCTTCTTCCCCCTGCTGGTAGAGATCGAACTTACACTGGATGCTGGAGGCATTGCTATGGCGACAAACTACTACAAGCCCAGCACCTGGCGGGAAATCTCCATCAAAGCTGCACCTGATCCTGCTCTGGCTGCCAAGCAATGGCATCTGTGACTGAAGCCTGGAATCTCTCCAACAAAAAATGAACTCTCTCGCCACAACAGAAGAACATTGGGCGACCATATGCATGTCAGAGGGTGCAGGTGACACGACCATATGCATGTCAGAGGGTGCAGGTGACACGACCATATGCATGTCAGAGGGTGCAGGTGACACGACCATATGCATGTCAGAGGGTGCAGGTGACACGACCATATGCATGTCAGAGGGTGCAGGTGACACGACCATATGCATGTCAGAGGGTGCAGGTGACACGACCATATGCATGTCAGAGGGTGCAGGTGACACGACCATATGCATGTCAGAGGGTGCAGGTGACACGACCATCTGCACATCAGAGGGGGTAGGAGACACAAACATCTTCTCGTCAGGGGGGGCAGGGGACACGACCATCTGCTCCACAGAAGTGTTGGGGTCCTTTGTTATGCAAGTAGAAATCTCTTCACGTCCGGATAGCTCACGAGCTCGGAAAACCATGTGCTGCAGACTCCTTCATAGCAGAGTGCCTTCCTGGCATCCTCCCTGACTCTTCTTTTAAAGTGCTCGCCACAAATACATGCCCTCTGGCACAGGAGCTACCAGGTTTTAATCAGGCGTTGTCTGATAGCCTGATAGAAGCCCACCGCCCTATGTAAATGAGGCATCCTAAAAGTACCAATCAGCTAAGATTTCTTCTACTGTCTCTACACTATAAATAGTCCTAGTTTTACCCCAATAAAGTTGGAGCCTGGATCACTTCACTTAGACTCGGAGCCTGGATCACCTCACTCAGAATCGGAGCTGGATCACCGAGACTTGGAGCCGAGCTAAGTCACTGAATAAAGGGGCTGTACCATGACTGAGCTGAGTTCTGTGTCTTACTGCCTACGATCCAGCCTCCCCGGGGGGCGCTATCCTTCCGTCATCGACTAACAGAAATCCAGCTTCAGCCATCCTGAACCTCTCCTTGTGACCGGGCAGCTGACAGGTCCCGAACTTAGAGAGAGAGTGCACAGGTGAAATTGAGGCAGAACTCAACCGGGCCAGCCCTGGTAGCAGAGACCCACAGAGATGCAGAGAAGCAGGGACTTGCCAGCAACACGGAGCAGATGAGCCGTGGGACCCGCCGCTTCCCAGGTGCACACAGGAGACCGGCGCCACACTAGCAGCTGGCGCCCCGAGATCCCCGCACACCCATAATCATTATTTTAAAATGTCTCTTTCTCTATTTTTTTGAGAAGTTTGAAGTTAATTTTACTCAGAATTTTTTGAAAGTGTTTCTTTATGAACTTCTAGATTTCATTATTTTTTTGATATGATAAAAATTTCATTTTCTTCTTCCTCAAACTTTTGTATGTGATTTATTTACTGTTGAGAATCATTTGTAATAAAAAAAAAATACCTGCTCCTGATTGTCCTGCTTGAGACCTGCAGACTACCTTGACAAGTATACCAGTCACCACTCATCAAAGATGTTTCTTTTGCAATAGATGGAGATTATTACAGAGTTCCATGACTTGTCACACACACACAGAGAATAAGTGTCTGTGAGATACCTAGCCCTAAGTGACACATCTACAATGGAACTTCTACACCTAAGACTCCTGGAACATAGTGCAATGAGGGGTAGTGAGAATATTAATGCATATCTCAATTCTCACCAGTGAAGCTTCCTCATACAAGAGAGGGCCATAATACAGAAGGCCACAACTGGGCAAAGTGTAGAGAATAAGAGACTGCGGAGTGTGTGTCCCTGGGTAGGACTCATATTAAACCGTAACAGACTCTAATCCCTCTGGACCCTGGAACCCTGAGTTCAAATAAACTCTTTTTTTCTATAAGTTGCTTTAGCCAGTGTTTTAATCACAGTAACAGAAAACTAACTGATACAGTAACTAAATATAATCCTTTTTTCTATAAGTTGCTTTGGTCAGTGTTTTAGTCACAGTAACAGAAAAGTAACTGATACAGTAACCAGATATAATTCTTATTTTTTAATCAGAAATGGAAATGAGAACCAGTGTGGTGGTTCAGTGGGTAAAGGCATTTGCTAACAAGCCTGATGACTTGAGTTCAATTCTCAGAATCTATATTTTAGGAGATAATTATCTTCTGCAACCTGCCCTCTGACTTCCACATGTATGCTGTGACACCTCCTTGACAAATAGTAAATATTGTTTTGGGGGGCATTTGCTTATAGACAGGGTCTCCCTGTAGCCCCAGCTGGCCTGGAACTCACTATGTAGACCAGGCTGGCCTTGAACTCACAGAGATCTGCCTGCTTCTGCTTCCTAAGTGCTGGGACTAAAGGCATGCACCACCACGCCGGCCATAAGTAAACATTTTTAAGGGACAAGAGTTCATTATGGTGGGGAGGCATGGTGGCAGAGGTGGCTGGAGGAGGAGCAAAAGCTAAGTTCTCACATCTTCAAGCAGGCACAGGAAGCAAGAGAGCAACTTGAGTTCTGGCAAGGCTTAAGATCTTTCTAAGCCCACCCCCAGTGATGTGCTTCCTCCAGGATATCAAACAGTGCCACCAACTGGGAACAAAATGTCCAAATACTTGGAGACTATGGGGACATTCTCATTCAAGCCATCACAGTAGCATAAAGGAATTATCAAAGGAGAAATGGGGAAAATGGGGACATTCCAAATGGGGAGGGTGGGGAGGGAGGATAAGACAGTGAGAAATTTATCTATCATTTAGAAAGAGGAAAGATAAATATACTGCCTTGCCAGTATAAAAAACCAGAGGGAATTGTATTAGTCCAATAACCTACTGAAAAATTACACATAGTGTATCCCTACATGAGTCCGTGAATATAGGTGAAGACTATACAACAAGAAACAGTGCTAGACAAGAGAAATCTTCCTTTGAGATGCTGGCCAGGGTAGTCCAAGAGACTCCAAAAATTACAGAGGCTTTTGCCACAGTCCCTGATTGCCTCACAGAACTTGATGGTACAACCCTATTGCTGAAGACAGGACATACTTTGGACACAGGATTTGAAGCAATGGAGCTGGGACTAACCTGGAAGCCACCTCCCCTGAAGGCTAGCTCTCATAGCTAATAGAGCACTATGCAAGCTGTTAAGGGAGAACAATCAATGGTCCAACCCCAGCTTTGAGGATTAAAAACCAAATCAATGACCAGTGCAGCAAACAACATTGGTGCAGTAGTGGCACTTTTATCTTGGGGGTAATCAACAGCAACTTCATTGGACTTAAATCCCACCCAGTGGGAGGAAACTCATGTATGGTACTGTAAACCTAGCCAAATACACATAGCTGGAGAGGTCATAGATCTTAGAGAAAATTCCAGAGCTGTCACATCTCTAGATAAATGTAATTGCTTACTATGTATAAAATATGGATCCTCAAATTTATAGACAAATATCCCAGTCACCAATGAAAGAAGTTTTTTTTTTCAACAGACAGAGGTTATTCACGAGATCCACAACTGCTCACGCACAGAGCTTATCTGTGAATTGCCCAAGTCTAAAGTGGTACATCTAGGATGCAACCTCTATACCTAAGGCTCAGAGAACATAAAATAAACAATGAAGAGAACACTAATGTATCTTTCAATTTTCATTAATGAAGTTCCCTCATGCAACAGAGGGCCAGGAATGCAAAAGGTCACAAATGGCCACAATGCAGAGAATAAGAGTCAGCAGAGTGTGGGTCCTTGAACAAGACTCCTATATTAAAATCCACACACACAGGGCTCAAGGACCATTGTGGAAGAGGGGGCAGAAAGATTGTAAGAGCCAGGGAGGAGGTGCATGACCATACAGAAATAGTCCTACAGGCTTCTTGGACTCTTCTCATATGAACCTACAGCAATGGTGTCAGCATGCAGAAGACCCATGCAAATTTAAGTTGACAAAAACCCAGCACAAAACTATGGAAATGAGCAGCAGGCCCCAATCTTAGTGGAAGAATTATTGTCAGCTTATTACTTCTGGGTGAGGAATAGCTGATCTTTTTAAGGGAGGGACTCTAGATAGGCTGACTAGATCCCAGAGGATGAACTTTCACTGAGGGACATCTCAGGACACGAACTTTACATGATAGACCTTAACACAAATGACAGAATGTACTCCAGTTGAGGGCTATGGGAATATGCCAAATAGGAAGGGAATGTAAAGATGATGTTCTGTATCAAATACACAAAAATTCTATAAAAAATTTAAAAAAAGAGTAAGCTTTAATAAAAATATTCTTAGAGAGGGGTTAAATTTTAAAAAATTACATTTATTTATTTACTGTAAGTGTGCATACACATGCATGTGTTGTGGCACATGTGTAGAGGTCAGAGGACGACTTTCAGACGTTGACTCTCTCCTTCCACCATATGGATTCTGGGGATCAAACTCAGATCACCAGGACTGGCAAGAGACCTTAGCAGCTGAGCCAACTTGTCAACCCAATTTTGAGTTTAGTTTCTTGTGCTTCTTAACTGGGGATAATACTTGAAGATGATTGTCATCTAACTTTTCTTAAGTTCTCATGGAAGTGTCCTTAGTAGGAGGTGGCACAAGGTTGAGGTGAGAAATACCAATCTAAGAGTTTATTCTTTTGAAGTTTTGTAGATCAGGAGATTTATTAGAAGTACCTGACAGGGTCCTCTTCATGGGTACTGAAGAGACTTCTGATGTAGCATTCTTTTCCAATTGAGAAAATCATTTGGTTTTAACTCTTAGCCATTTAGTTCTTTATCTTCCTGGAACTCATTGTGAAAGGGTATGAAACCAATTCTGAATTTCTTGTTATTTTAAAAAGTGCCTCATAATATTGTAGAATATCTCTTTAGCAGAGATGGCTCATATAATACTTTCTTCATTTTCATATGATGCTCATTAGTTATTTTTTATTTTATTTATTGTGCGAGTATGCATGCATATACATGTACTCGTGCATATGCTATAGTACACTTGTGGAAGACAGAAGACAATTTTCGGGAGTCAGTTTTCTCTTACCACTGTGTGAGTCCCAGGAATCAAACTCTGGTTTTCAGGTTCGGTGGCAAGTGCTTTAACTTCCTAAACTATTTCCCATTAATTATTTTATGAATTGATAATTCATATTTTTCAAAATGGGTAAATTTTAGATTTAGGAGAACTAAGGGGAATATCTTTGGCTAAGGATTCTGAAAGTCTCAGTCAATTTTGACAACTGTTGTCATTTGTTCATTTAACCAACAGTTCCAAAGATCGAAAATCATAGGCACAATTAAAATTCTGTAAAATATGGCAAAAATATTTCAAAATATTTAAGACAGATTTCAATATCTGACCAGTAGCAGAAGTGTTTCAAGCACAAATAATTTCTTCTAAAAAGAATTTTTTCCCACTGTTAATGTGGTGTCTTTCTAACAAGGGAAGTCTTTAACCCCACAGACCATGTGGAAAAGGAAAAAAACATAAAATTTTTGTTCTTGTAACCATTTTTTGTTTTGTTTTGTTTTGTTTTGTTTTGTTTTGAGACAGGGTCTCATTTTGTAGCCCTGGCTGACCTGGAACTTGCTGTGTAGACCAGCTGGCGTTGAACTCACAAAGAGCTGTCTGCCTTTGCCTCTTGAATACTTGGATTATAGGCCACCACATCTGGCTTCACCATTTTTAAAATGAATATAAAGCCTTATTGTTGTAAGTAGGAAGTTAGATTTTAGTCTTCTATCAGTTTATTAATTTTGATGTAAGGAATTTTTAATAACCTTTAGTTATAGAAACAGTTATATATGTATTGTCCTTAAGTTTTACTTTCTTGACTCTTCTTATGACATTATTTAGCCTTCTCGTCTTGTCTTCATCTTATCTTTTCAATTTCAGAAAACTCCCTTATTTTAGGATATAATCTTATATTCCCACACAAAAATCCTTCTTTATCTAAAAGTATTTCCTTTTTACCAGAAATGTATTCCCATACATATAACTTTTTTACATCTTTTTAAATATTTGATAGTTCTTATTTTTCTTACAGAATTTCTGATTTTGAAAAATTATTTTCTTAGTGGAATAACTATATTTTAACAAAAACCCAGGAAGCTGTGTTTGAAACATAAAAGACATGGGCATTATCTCTTAAGCATCTTAAGCATGGCTTTTTTTCCCTTCACTTCCTCTCTGAAGCTGCCAAGATTTACAGCTTTCCTGCTCTGGGATTTTTCTTTTAAATTCTAGTAAAATTGTCCTTGAGCTTCCATTTGAGTCTATTTTAAAATTGGTTTCATTAGTGAGACTAAGAATTCCAAGAGGGAACTCTAATATCCCCGGTATCATATGGCAACTACAAAGGAATCCCCCCAAATTTCTGGTAACAGTAGGCCCCAAATTTCCATGGCCACTATTGCCAGTCCTATCTTTAAGCTGGATCAGGATTGTGTGTTTGTTTATCTGACAGTATTCATGGAGAGTGCTTCAGAAAGAAATGCTGGAAAAACTGTCACCTGATAGTTGTTGAGTGACGAGCATTTTAATTCCTTTTGTTCCAGAAGGAGGAGGAGATAAATGCTCACTAGGAAGAAGTGGACAGTGGCACTAACATAGGAGTGGAACAGGAGGAGTTAGTTTCTGAGCTACAGGCCCTGAGGAAGCCACCAGAGACTTACAGAAACTGAGCCCTGGAGCTCAGAAAATGTGCTCATTGCTTTGATCTGTCTGATCACAAAAGTCCCAGCCTAGGGCCTGTATCTTAGTTTGATGTGGTATAACTACCTTAGACTGGATAAATTTTTTCTTTTTAGACAGGATCTCATGTATCTCAGGCTTGCATCAACTCACTATGTAGCAGTGGATGACCTTGTACTTCTGATTCTCCTGCCACCATCTCCTGAGTGCTGGGACTAGAGGTGTGAACTGCCAGGTTGAGTTTCCACAGTTCTGGGGAAGACACCCAGGGCTCTGTGCCTGCTAGGCAAGCACTGTACTGACTGAACCACATTCTTAGTACCAGAATGAGTCATTTATAAAGAACAGAAATTTATTTCTTGTAGTCCTGTATGCTCATAACTGGGTAAACCCAAGATTAGGGCTGAGCGGCAGATCACATGTGTATGTCCTTCTAAAATACAGTTTGTTGGGACCTAATACTCAGTATGATAGTGATGTGGTAGGGAAGGAGATGGGGAAAATGAAGTATCAGTCTAACCTGGTGGCTATGGCCTTATCTGGGGAACTGCAGAATGTGCTCCTTACAACACTTGGCTGTGCTTTGTATCTGAACTGGCTGCTGTCTGCAGGGAGAGACTTGTACCCTGCAGGGGATTCTGAGACCCCAGAGTTCAGCTAAAGGGCTCATTAACATCTCCTTGTAGTTATGCTTTAATAATCGGTCTCTTGGTTCTGAAAGTCCCAAATGTGGTCCAGCCACTCTTCTTTCTCCAGTTCCTGGAAATGCCCTCACTGTTCCTAGAAAGATGCTAGAACTGTGTGCTTACTAGTAGCATAAAACTTCCCTCCAACCCATAGGAACTCCAACCCCAAGAGTTTGGGGTGTTCGGCTACTCAGCTAGGTTGTCCTCCCTTCACTGGGGGAGCTCTTGCTTCTGTTTCCAAAAATCTCTTGTCTCCATTGGGTCTGTATTGAATTATTCCTAAAAGCTCCTTGAAGTTTTTATAAAGCCTAGGGTGACTCTTGAAAAGGTCAAGGGTATGCTCCTTAGTAAGGTTCCAGGGAGCTAAGAGTGGACATTGGAATTCTGTGAGGAAGTGTAGTAAACTCAATGAAATTTAGAGAAAGATTGGTGGCCAATGCTAGAAGGGAAAGAGAAGAGTGAGTCAACATCCAAGCTTTGAGGGAGCTATGTTTTGTTATCCATGCATGTCTGGGACAACCTTTAGGGGAAGATATCCTTAGGGATGAGGAAAACCAGGCTGAGGTTCAGCCCTAGGCAGAGACCAGCAAGCACTGGATAGGACAAAGAGTCATATTAAGTTCTAAGAAATAGTGTGTGTGTGTGTGTGTGTGTGTGTGTGTGTGTGTGTGTGTGTGTATTTG
>NW_008351958.1:4141184-4145935 GCF_000622305.1 Nannospalax galili | reverse complement strand
TGTGTGTGTGTGTGTGTGTGTGTGTGTGTGTGTGTGTGTGTGTATTGGTAATTGCCAGGGTGGAGAGAGAAACTTTTACTTCTTTTGTCCTAGATCCCAGCCATGATGCTATGTGGGAGCCAAAAAGTTGCATAGGAAGGTCATATATACGTGTTCTGGCTGATAGCATCTCAGAGTCCTAGCTGATGACCAACATCCACTGCAGGTGTGAGTGAGTGACCTTTACATGGCTTGGACTCAGCCTTTGATGTGTTCTTGTGGACACTGTATACAACAGAGACCAGGCACTGAACCCTGACTGAGCTGCCTGAATTAAAGAGTTCCAAGCCACTGGATTTCAAGATGGTATATCATACCGCTGCTATATCTCATTAAATCAGAATGCCATTGCCAAAGAGAGGAAAGAATGAGAAAGTGTAAGTACCTGAAATTTTCAGGTGTTTGTCTTCCTTTATAAGTGGGCAGTTAGAAAGAATGTCTTATAAAGGTGCTGAGGAGGCTTTTGGAGTATAGAGTCAATGAGGAAAGAAAAGAGGGAGAGGTGATTACTAAGATGATGCCTGTGAACATAGTCACAATTAAAAAGCACTAAAAGGTGGGGCATGACGGTGGTGCATGACTTTAATCCCAGCATTTAAGAGGCAGAGGCAGGATTGAGTCCAGCCTGGTTTACATAGAAAGTTCTAGGACAGTTGGGCCTACAGGGAGACCCTGTCTCAAAACAAACAAACGCATGGATGGACGAACGAATGAACAAACAAACAAACAAAGCATTTTAAGAAGCAATTGAACTTGTTTAAGAAGCATTACCTGGGGACTGGAGAGATGGTCCAGTGATTAAGAACACTAACTATTCTTCCAGAGGACCCAGATTTGGTTCCCAGAACCCACATGGTGGTCAACAACCACCTGTAACTCCAGATCCAGGGGATCTAACATCCTCTACTGGCTTCCATGGGCACTGCATGCATGTCATAGGCACACTTACATACATGCAGTCAAAACATTCATACACATATAATAAAAATAATAAATACAATAAAAAAGCATTACTTGGGTACTGGAGGAATTCTTTAATCGTTGTGATGATGAATTTCAGTTGTTAACTTGACTGGACTTAGAATCACCTAGGAGAAACGCCTCTGGGTATGTCTGTGAAGTTATTTCCAGAGAGACTTAACTGGGAAGACCTGTCCTGAATGTGGGTCTTCATGAACTAGGGTCCTGGACAGAATAAAAAGGGGAGAGGAGGAAGCCAACTGAGCTGCTCCCTGGCATTTCTTCTCTCTCAGCTTCAGAAATGAGCAATTCATCATCTTCCCCAGTCCCCCAGCTGTTACTTGTTCCTGTAACCATGTCTTCCATGATGGACTATATCCCCTGAATTTTAAGCTAGAATAAACCTTTCTTCCCTTAAGTTGATTTTGCAGATGTTTATTCACAGAAATGAGAAAAGTATCTGATATGGTGGTAGGGCACTTACTGGACTTAGGTCACTTGAGGCTGGGTTTCAATTCTCATCACCACCAAAAAAATGCGATCTTTCCCCTTCACCTCCAGCTCTCCCTTCTGCTTTTCTGGTGTGCAGAGATAACACAAATTTATTTCCACCACAAAATAATTTACATAATTATAAGCAAAGCACATTTCTAGATTTTGTTAGTATATATAGTTCAAAGGAAAGCATCATAAATTTAAGGTAAAGATGATAGAAAAAGTGAGATGTTAGACTTCCACCCCTAAAAACTAGTGAAATGAAATTTCATTTGCCCCAGATCCTTTACTAGGTAAAGCTAAGCTAGTAGGAGACTGAGTAAACTTTCCTAGATTACATGTGAGCAAAATGAAAGCAAATTATTTTAAAATTATGTCAGTCAATACAGAAAGGTAATCATAAGTGGAACATTGCACTCAAAAAATGCTAAGTGCTTTACACTATAGCCAAGTGTAATACAAGCATACATTCAATAAAAGAACTTAATAATTGACACATGATAAAACATAGATTGAAGCCGGGCATGGTGGTGCACACCTGTAGTCCCAGCACTTGGGAGGCAGAGGCAGGCAGATCTCTGTGAGTTCAAGTCCAGCCTGGTCTACACAGTGAGTTCCAGGCCAGCTGAGGCTACAGGGAGACCCTATTTCAAAAAGACCAAAACAAAACAACAACCCCTCCAAAACAATGAACAAACAAATGTAGACTGAGATATAAGAGCAGACTGTTAACCCACTTAATCTTGTATTTTAGCTAACTAAGAATGATACAAAGACTTAAACAATGCCACTTAAATTTTAACAAATTAAATCAAAATAGTAGACAGGAATGCTTGCTTAGCACAAGTAAGGTTTTGGGGTTGAGCCCTAGCATTGCACATAAATAAATAAATAGTAAGTAAAAGAGCAAATAAATAAAAAGTAAATAAAGAGGATGTGGCTGAAAAATCAAATGTGTGTCATGATAGAAAGTGTAGATATCCCCCAAGAAAAAAAGTTGACTCAATGATAGACACAGAAAATGACAAACCAATATAAAAATAATTGGGTCCTGGGGCTGCAGAGATGGCTCAGTGGTGAAGACTACTGGCTGCTCTCGCAGAGGACCCAGGTTCAGTTCCCACCACCCACATGTGGCTAACAACCATTTGTAATTCCAGTTCTAGGGCATCTGATACTCTCTTCTGGCCTCCACAAGTATTTATGCTTGAATGTACTTACATGCAGGCAAAACACTCACATACATTAAAAAAAAAAAAAAGAAAAAAAGAGTATGAATTGCTCTTGCAGAGGATTTAAGCTCAGTTCTCAGCAACCAGATCAGGCAGCACACATCTACCCATGACTCCAGCTCTGGGATCAAATGCCCTCTTCTGGACTCTGTGGGCATTGCATTCATGTGCACATTCCCACACACATACACATAATTAAAAAATAAAATACATATTTAAAAAAGAAATAACTGGTCCTTATTGTTCTATTTAAAATATTTATGCAACACCATGTTTCATATAACTTAAAAGAACCTCTGTGTACTTTGTTAAATACATTTTTATTCTTTCAAAAATTTAATTGTTTTTATGTATATGAGTGTTATGTGCCTGCATGTAAGTGCACCTATGTCATGCAGTGCCCACAGAGGCCAGAAGAGGGTGTCATATTGCCTGGAACTGGAGTTATGGAAGGCTGTTAGTTGCCATGTGGGTTCTGAGAATCAAACCCTGGTCCTCTGCAAGAGCAGCCAGTGCTCTTAATCACTGAGTCATCTCGCCAGCCCCTGTTTTCTTATTCTTAATGACTGCATTTATAACATAATGTACTTCTACTGTTTTTCAGTGCTTTAGGTGACTGATACTCTAATAAGTATCTTGATACCATTACTACTGAAAAACATTGAAATCCAAGCAATGAATTAAGCACTTGAACACTCGAATATACTAGAAACTTTCAGAATGATTTTGTAACATAGGAAAAGAATATGGAAATTTCATTCTTTTGTGGGTTCTATGAGGACAAAGACTTGGAAGATCTTTTTCATTAATACACACACACACACACACACACACACACACACACACACCATATCCATCCCAGGGGCCAGGAATAGTACTGGTCACATAGTACGTATTCAGCAAATGTTTATGAAATTTACTAATCACACAGAGGAGAGTAACATCAGTGGGAGAGGCTAGAAGAGCTTACAGGGGAATAGATATCAAGAACAGGACATTATAAGAAAAGAGAAGACAGTGCGAGAGACAATGTAGCTGTGATCCTGAAATCTGTCCCATTCAAACTGCTAAAACATGATCATGGTGAATTTGAAGCATTACCCTCTGATAATTATACTGTATATGTGTATGTGTGCATACATTTGAGAGGATGTCAAGTGTCCTTCTCTATTGCTCTCCCTTTATTCCATTGAGTCGGCTCTCTCTCTGTACCTGGACTCACCTGTTTTTGGTTAGGCTGGTGGCCAGGGAGGCCCAGCCCATTTCTATCTGTTCTCCAAGCTCTGGAGTTACAGGAATGTGTACTCACACCTGCCTTGTTTTGGAAATGTGTATGGTAGGGATCTGAACTCAGGTCACCATACTTGAGCAACAAGTCCTCTTACCCACTGAGCCATCTCCTCAGCTCCAAGTTGCCTTGTTTCAATCCATTGCTAATAGATTAAAAAAAAAATTAGTTATTATGAGTTACAGACAGTTGTTAGCTGCCATGTGGGTGCTGGGATTTGAACTGGGTGTTGGTATAAGTCAGGAGTGCCTGGAATGTAGAGCATGGCCTCCGACTGGAGACCTCCCAGTGAGGATGGCAGGAGCCAGGCCTGCTCTATTCTAAACACACTGTCTCTTACCCAACACCCCAGGCAAAACTATTATGTCTCTAATCCCTTAATCCTAACCCAGTCTCTTGTAGATCATGTGACTGGATAACAGGACAAAGGCTACATAGCCTTAGAAGCCCCCTCCCTCCCCCTACCTGCCTGCCTGCCAGAAACCCAACCCCATCTCTTTGCCTGAGAAACTTTCCTATATAAACCTCTTCTTCCACCATAATAAACAAGCTGTCCACTGACACAGTCTCCTGGGTGTTTTCTCCCATAGTACTCGCCACTGCCCAAGGCCCCTCTTGCCCCGTTGATCTCTCTCCTTGACCGACCCTCCGAGATGCCGATGGTGTGCAACAGTCTCCTGGTAGCAGCAGAGTTCGGCTGAGGGGAGGCCGACAACTCTGGGTCTTGTGCAAGAACA
>NW_008351958.1:4137955-4141100 GCF_000622305.1 Nannospalax galili | reverse complement strand
ATATTTTTTAATTTATACAGTAGATGGTCATTAACACAGAAACCCACAAGTGGTCAGTATGTAGAAACCAAGAGGCCACAGAGTGCTTATCCCTGATATTTCAAAACTCTGTCTCCCAAGACTCAGTGATCATTGAGGAAGAGGAGGTGGAAAGATTCTAAGAGCCAGAGCGGGTATATGACAACAAAGAAGCAGAGTCTTCCAGACAGCTGGTCAGATACTCATATGAGCTCACAGCAATGGTGACAGTATGCACGAGTCCTATTCAAGCTCAAACCAGACAAAATCCCAGTATAGACATGGAGAAGTAGGTAAGAAATCCCAACCCAACCTAATGAACTTTTAGCAATTGATGGCTGCTGGGAGAGGGAGAGACAGTGTCTTATAGGAATGGGACTCTTGGTGGGCCCAGTGGATGAACCCACACTGAAGGATATTTAGGGGCAAAAATTTAACTCTACAGGTTGTATTATATATATGAGTACATTAAATTGGGTAGGGGGGCAGTGGAGGGAAGTACAGATAGGGAGGGGATCTAAACATCATCAAACTCTATTGCATGAAAATTACAAAGATTAGAAAAGATAAAATTAAAAATATTTTTCATTTTCAAATAAATAGTATAATGGCTATAGATTTATGTGATTTCTGTATCATTCAGATAATTTCATGGTTTGACACCTGTTTACTTTGAGCAATTGAAAATGCTGGTTCAGGGATTGGAGAGATGGCTCAGCACTTAAGAGCACTTTCTGCTCTTGCAGTGGACTTCGGTTCAGTTCCCTATACCACATGGCAGCTAATAATATTCCATAATTCCAGTTCCAGGGGATCTGACACTGTTTTCTGTCCTCCACAGGTGTTGCATGCACATGGTGTACTTACATATGCAAACAAAACACTCATACACATAGAATAAAAATTAAACAAGAAAGTGCTGAGTAAGGCTGAAAATAATCTTTCTGATAATTTGAAAAATCCATTCTTATTTGGGGTTTATAAATCAGTCATAAGAAAAAGTTACAGCAAAGGCAAAGTTTTCAATTTAATGATCTAAATCAAAGAAAATAAAATTTCTGACCACTTCAGTGTCATTTCCGAAAGTATAAACACATCAATTTATTCCAAAAGCATTTACTGTCCACCCACTTGCTGCTAAATGCCCAGACTACAGAGAGGAATGAGACACAGCCTGCCCCTCAAAAATGAGCTATTTGGCAGGAAAAGACAGGCTAGAAAACAACAATGTAATATACTTGCAGTGTCAGAGAAGAGGGCATCAAGAGATGAGCATGGTCTGCTCAAAGGAGTTAGAAGAGCGGCTCTCAGAGAGGCGATTTCTGAATGGTTTTAGTGATAATGTGTTCAAAGGGTGAAGGGAGGATAGACTGCAAAGAGATGGAATGGCTTGTGGAAAGGAACAGAAGTAGGAGGTTTGTCCCCTGGTGTGAAGGGCATGTACTCATGTGAACCATTGAAAATCGGAATAATGCCTAAGCAGCTAGAAGTCATTAATTAATAGTGGTGGCCATTTAGGAAGAAATCTACAAATTAAATTTGAGGACACTGGCAGAGGTGAAAAGGAGAAAAGGAGCATGGGAAACATCTCTAGGAGGCAAAGGAAGTGGTAGCCCACATTCGATCACTTGAGAGCTGCCACATGCAGCTATTTAGAGTGCTATTTAGAGTGTGTCATAGGTATTATCACTTTATACACATATCACATTTAGTCTCTTTTAAAAAAGCAAAAACGGGGACTTGAGAGATGGCCCAGTGGTTACGAACACTGGCTGTTCTTGCAGAAGACCCGGGTTCGAATCCCAGCATCCACATAGCAGCTAATGACTGTCCGTGACTCCAGTCCCAGGGGATCTGATGGTCTCTTCTGTCCTCCGTGGGCATTGCAAGACACGAGTGCACTTACCTATATGCAGTCAATACATGCATACACATAAAGAAAAAAAAAAAAAAAAGGATGCGTAAGGTAACATGCCCACAATACTGTCTCCTCATTTGCAGACTTGGTTTTAAACAAATGACTCATCGAGGCCTCGAAGACATTTCCTAGGCAGGTAAGTGAACGTTGGGAAGAATAATGCCAGTGGGAATTTTGTAAGAACACATTAATCGTTCTATTTTTAGACTTCTATTATCATATTATTTTGGTGCCATTTACTAAAGGGCTGAGTTTCATTGGTCTTAAATGGGTTGAAATTCTCTGGCCATATGTAACCCACATCAAAACCAGGACGAATGAATAAGTAATTTGACTTTTCTGGTATTATTTCAAAAACCTAGGATCTAGGACATTGTTTTAAGATGATCCTCATTTTTGGTTCTAAGGATTTCTTATCATATTATTTTGGTGCCATTTACTAAAGGGCTGAGTTTCATTGGTCTTAAATGGGTTGAAATTCTCTGGCCATATGTAACCCACATCAAAACCAGGACGAATGAATAAGTAATTTGACTTTTCTGGTATTATTTCAAAAACCTAGGATCTAGGACATTGTTTTAAGATGATCCTCATTTTTGGTTCTAAGGATTTCTTCTTCACATGACAAGGTAAGTTTTTTTTTTTTTTTTTTTTTTTGAGAATGATACTTGGGCGTCCTGCCAACGCTGAGGAGCAGGTGATAAGGGCTCACAGTGTTCTGGGCGAGACAGCGAGCTAGCCTCCTCCTCCTGCTCCCTCCTCCAGCCTGGAAAGGTGCAACAAAACGTGTGTCGCACCGCGGCGGAGCGGGCGCGGGATGGTCTTGCGTCCCCAGCACCGCAGAGGCCGGTAACCAGCAAGCCCGGGGAAGGTAGGCACAGGCCACGGGGCACAGGCCGCGTGCAGGGCCGACGGTCGGCCGGTGCGGGAGAGGCTATGCGGTCAGGTGCGGAGCCCGCGGGCGCCGCAGGCGCTCTGGGGGCCCGGGCTGGAGGCCGGACGCTTCCCGCCTACTCCGCCGCAGTCCTCCAGGCGGTACTTGGGTCCTAAGGCCGGGTCCTGGGCTGCAGCCCCGCCACAGCCCCTGGGCTGTCTGGGGCCGGGTGGCCGCCAGAGGGCGGGAGCGGCGGGGCGAACAATGGCCGGTCGGCCGCGGCGGGGGGCGGGCACGGGGCGGGGTGGAGGGAGGGCCGGCGCGGGCGCGCGGCC
>NW_008351958.1:4129266-4137748 GCF_000622305.1 Nannospalax galili | reverse complement strand
CGCGGCGGGCGGAGGCAGAGGGCGCTGGGGAGCCGCAGAGCGGCCTCTCGCGGCCTGCTTCTCCGCGCCACCCTCGGGGCCCGGCGACGGAGCGGGAGGGGGATGGGGGGGCGTGTGCGGCGGGGGGGGCGGCACAGGTGTCCGGAGGGGAGGAGCCGGTGGGGCCGGGGTCCCCTGCGGGGATGGCTGGGCGGGCCTGGCTGGGAGGCCGCCCGGGCCTGCGGGGCGGCGGGGCTGCGAGGCCGGGGAGGGTCCTCGGGGACGGCCCGGGGCTGGTGGCGGTGGCTGTTTCTGTGTAATGGGCAAGTGGCGAAGACATAACTCGCCGGAATGGGGAAGGTAGGTGGGGCCGGGGGACAGAATGTATCTTGTGACAGCAAGTGCCGCCGTAGTGGCTCTTGCGAACTACTACTGTGATGGCTCGGCTTAAAGGGGTAGTTGGCAGTCATGACCTTGCCAGGGCGAAGGGAGTTGGGCGAGAGACAAAAGCTCGCTTGCAGAACCCCGAGGGCAGGGACTCCGGCCTCTGCCCAGGCGGGCAGGGAATGGTGAGGGGGACAGTTCCGCAGAGGCAATTGAGGCGAGCAGAGCTGGGAGTCTTAGGAAGGAGGCGGGGCTAATGGCCCAGTTGGGAGCGGGGTCGGGGTTGGGAGGGGGAGTTCTGGAAGTCCCTGCAATTATTATGTACAAAATTTTGCATTGTGAGCTGTTTTCTTTATGGGCCCATAAAGGTTAAGAACACTATTTGAGTAGAGATGGACCATTCTATTAGGGTAGATCCTTTAAATGAATTTCGGTAAGTGGAAATCTTCATCAATTAGGGCTCGATCTTACAATTTTGGTGAACTTGCGTTGAGCATTACTGGAATTTTTATAATTACGTTTTAGGAAGGCAAACGCTTGAAATCAAAACTGCAATGGGCAGGGGGGGGCGAGATAGTAACCTTGTAGAATTCTGCAGTAGGATGCTTCTTCCCCATCCATTTTTATTAAAATTATTTTGAGACAAGGTCTCCCTGTAGCCACAGCTGGCCTGGAACTCGAAATGGAGACCAAGCTGACCTCGAACTCACAGAGATCTGCCCGCCTCTATCTCTGGAGTGCTGGGATTAAAGGTGTGCACTATCACACCTGGCTCCATCCTCTGTTAAGATCATTCAAATATACCATCATGAATTGAATTGTGGAAAAATGTTATTCACTTAAGAAAAATCAAAACCAAGACTCACTCTCCTGGATTGCTTTGAAATACAGCAAGTTTTTCATTGTTCGGATTGTCTCTGTTTACAGCAAACCCAAGATATCACATATCACTTGATTGCGGTTTTGCTGTATTTTGCAGCAGGCCTGTGTTAAACCTGTGAAGCAGGTGAGGCTGAACTACCTGATTTGTGCAGAGTCTCAGCTCTACTAACCTTTGCCTCATCTCTCTGCATGGCAGTATGATACACATTTATGTCTGAGTGATGATTTGTTGGTAGGGTATGCTGCTTAAGTCCTCAAAAATTAGTTTTTCCTTAAGAAACAGTGTGTAAAAATGTTGCTATATAATCCAAGTAAGTAAATTTCAAATAGCATACAATTCTCAATTTTTAACCCTCTGTTTGGAAACAGTTTTCAAGAATAAGAATAATACAGAGAACATCCTTTTACCCTTTACTCCTATTTACCTGTTGCCATTATGCCCATTTATCATTTACTCTCTGTTACACACAGTTTTTTTCTACCTATGTTATTTATGGGCAAAGTAGGTATACCACAGCTTCTTTGTCAGCATGGAAAATGATTGAATTTTACATTTTACCTTACTTGGCTTGTGTGGAATGAGGTTCTAGGAAGGAATGGCGTGGTCTGCTTTTCCAGAGAACTATGAAAATAAGTAGGCTGTCTTGATGGCTCAGCCACATGGTGCTGTGTGGAGGTCAGAGGAGAAGTTGTGTGAGTGGGCTTTCTCCTTCCACCATGTGGGGATCTCACATCATCAGGCTTGGTGGAGGAGGATGGGGAGCTCAAGGACAGCGTAGGCTCCATAGTGAGAGCTAGTTCTCTCCTTACTCCATGTGGGTCTCTGGGATCCAGGGCTCAAAAATTGCCCTCTGACCTTCATGTTTGCACTGTGGCCCATGCATGCTCCCCCAATAAATAAATATAATTAAAAATATATTAAATATAGAAATAACACAGAATGTGAGGCCGAAAGGATTTCCTGTTTAGGTCCTAGAATAAGAAGTTGGTCAAAATACTGGATTCTTTTCTTTGTACCTCTGACTTCTTTAGTGTTCTTACTATTCTTTGTGGTGCTGAAAATTGAACCCAGCTCCTTCCACATTCTGGGAAAGCATTCTACCACTGAGCTATACCTCCAGCCCAACTCCATCTCTTTCTCTCTCTTTAAAAATTAAAAGTTTTATTTATTTTTATTTTGTGTGTACGAGTATATTGCCTGCATGTATGTAAGTGCATCCATGTTGTGCAGCGTCTTTGGAGGTCAGAAGAGGCCATCAGATCCTGTGGAATTGGATTACAGATGGTTGTTAGCTGCCATATGGGTGCCAGGTCCTCTGCAAGAGCAGCCAGTGCTCTTAACTGTTGAACCATCTCTCCAGCCCCTCATTTTTTTTTTTTTTAAATTAAAAACTCTTTCTGAGGTAGGATTTTGCTATGTAGCTTAAGGTGTCCTTGAGCTCCCTATCTTGCTGCCTCAGTCTCCCCTGACCACCATACCTGGCTCTTACCTCCTTTTCTTTTGTGCTCTGAGTGCTTTGTGTCTGATCATTTATATGTGTGGAGAGAAAAATAGTGTCTTGATAATATAAAATTGAACTACCTGTTAATACTAGACTGTATAGGTGCTGTAAAAGTTGCACATAGAAATGTTTGCTCAGAGGTGTTCTAGAAAATATTAGAGAGCTGCTGTCCACAATAATTATAGTTTATATTTATGTCATTGGTTGATTGTAGAAGTCCACCACAGTGTCCATTCTTGAAAACCGAAATCAGATTGGGGACCCTCAGCATTTGTCCGCTCGAGTGCTTTCATTGCCCTCCTGAGAGTCTTTACTGGAAGCTCAATGTTTGAAGTTAACATGGAGTTTACATATGATAAGTATGTATGTAAATGCATCATGTGCATGCAGTGCCTTCAGAGGCCAAAAGAGGGTATTGGTCCCCCTGGAACTGGATTTATGAATGGTTGTAAGCTGCCATGTTGGTGCTGGGAACTGAACCTGGGTCCTGCAAGAATAGCCAGTGCTCTTAACCACCTAGCCATCTCTTAGCTCTCTCCCCAAAGTTTCATATAGCTGCTTTGCCATTGTGTTATCCTAGACATTAAGTCCTTGACTTTTTCTTTTTGGTTATTTAGTTCTTTATTTTTTCTTTTGAGATACATACCCCAAGTTGGCCTTCAGCTTGCTATGTAGTAAGGATAATCTCATCCTCCTGCCTCCACCTTCCAAGTGCTGTGATGACCACTGGCTTGTGCTACCATGCCCAGCCAAGTCCTTTAGTTTGGCACAGGAAAAAAATTGAAGAAGCAGATCTTTCATAATTTAGTATTTACTGAGGAGAAGAGGACTTTGGATCTGTCTGAACTGGGTTTTAATTCTACCAATGTGCATCTGACTGTGGGCAAATAGCCTAACCTCTAGAAAATGAATCTACATCTCAAGCCATTGAGGAATAAATGAGTATAAAATTGACAGAATATGGCACATATCATAAAATTGGTGTCTGGTAAATGTTGGTGTCCCTTTTTTTTCCTCCCTGGTGGAGTAAAACTTCTGCATGCTTAAAATCTTTCAGTGGCTTTTAGAAATATTAAAATTTATAATTTAGTTTTCTTTAACAGCAGTATTTTGTTAACTACTTAAAAATGATATTCAAAAACGTTTTAATTTTTAGAGGTTTATTGATTATTTAATGTGAGTGTTTTGCTTATGTGTATGTATGTGCATACAGTACCTGCAGAGGCCAGAAGAGGGCGTTGGGTCCCCTGGAGCTAGAGTTACAGATGGTTGTGAGCTATGATGCTTGGAGCATAACTCTGCAAGAGCAGTAAGGACTGGAGAGATGGCTCAGCAGTTAAGAGCATTGGATGTTCTTGCAGAAAACTGGAGTTTGGTTCCCAGCACCCACATGGTTGCTCACAGCTGGTAGTAACTCCAGTTCCAGCCTTCATTCTGACCTCTGTGGGCATTGCACAGCATGGGTGTGCTTACATACATGCAAGCAAAATACTCAGACATAAAATAACATAAAATAAAAACAAATAAGTTTGAAAAAAGGCAGCAAGTGCTCTTAACTGTTGAGCCATCTTTCCAGCCCTCAAGAAAAATTTTAAAGGATGAATTCCTTTAAATGAATTTTTTTAAAGTCAAGTTTGAATTGATACTTAAATTTTGTGTAGTTTTTAGTCTGTGAATGAAAATAGTAAATATTTTTGCTTTCCACATCTTCAAATAGGGCATTTAGGTGAGAAAAACCTACCACTTGTGAACTGCATACTGATATAAAAAGTTTGTAGATTTTATGCATTTCCTAAAACTGCATTTATTCAGGATCATGTACATTTAACTTTTATAGCTTTTAATTTACCATGGAAAAATGTAATTTGCAATAAAAGTAATATGTTACATCAGCAGAAACAAATTGAACCGTTCATTCCTCATTAGTTGTGAGTCTTCTCCAATTTGTAGCACCCTCTCCATTTTCTTTTGGTGGCCTGGAGTCTGGAACTGCATGTCCTCATGTACCTTGATGAATATCACTGTAGGGCAGTTTGGAGATACTTGAATAGGTTTCTTTAAAAGTATGTAGTTGTAGTAGGATTGAACTGTAGCTGGATACTTTTTGGGCAAGAGGCTACTCTGGGTCTTTTGATATGTCTTGTTATTTTATCAAATTGTTGAAAACATAGGACACTGGACAAATCTTTTTATTTTTATTTTTTATTTTTTAAATGTCCGCCCGGAGCCTGGAGCCTACCCTGGGACCCCTGGGTACAACACTTGACATATCTTTAAAGAAGAAGTGAAGTCTTAAAGATACATGCCATCTCAGAATTCTGAATTGTCCATGATATACTTATAAATAATAATTTTTATATTGATGTAAGTCTAGTGTAGCTTCTTTGATGAAAAAAAAGAATAGTTTTAGAGTGGTACTTGGTTACAGAATGTTATTATAGGCATAGTAGTTGCTATTTCAGTTTATACAGCTCATTTTATAATTGAGAGGGAGGTTTATAGAGTGTGTGTGTATATATATAATTTATAAATTCATATAATACCTTTGTATATCAAGATTAGGACTTAAGAAACACACCCAGTATCTTACTGTACCTACTTCTTGAAGTCATTTGTGTTCCCAAACTCTAGTATTGGAGAAATACATACAGCCCTGTAGATAAATATTTTTAACAATTTTTTTTTTTTTGAGACAGTTTCATTGTGTAGTCCTAGCTGGCCTGGAACTCCCTATGTAGACCAGGCTGGCCTGGAATTCCTACCTCTGCCTCCCTAGTCCTGGGATTAAAGATACCACACCCAGCAAGGTAAATATTTTTAATGTAGAGTTGTGTAATAAATAAAAACAAATATGTCTCATAGTTGATTAGTGCTTAACAAGTGTGAAATTTTAGGGAATAAAGGGCACTAAATCAGTAACATGTTTTTAGTGATTTATTTATACTTTTATCTTTCAGATGAGTTGTTTTCAATTAAAAAAAAGAGAACTGATTGGGTTTTTGTTTATAGTTATATGTTGTGTGTTTTAAGAACATTTGACTAACACTATATGTTAACAAATACTTTAAATTTAAGTTTTGAAAATTTCTTGCACATGTACAATGTATCTTGAGCATGTCCACTCCTAAATCCCGCATTCCCACTTCCCTAAACCCTCCTCACATCTGCCCCTACCACCTTCATGTCCTGTTATTTTTTATTTATTAATTTTTAAAAATAAGCCACTCCAACTAATGCTGCCTACATGAGTATGGGCCACCTACAAGTGGCCACCCTCCTAAGAAATATGGCTTTTTCAGCTCCAGCAGTCATCAGTTGCCCACAGCTCCTCAGATAGGGGTGGAGTCTCATGAGTCCCTCCCAATCCATGCTGGAGTTATTTACTGGTTTGGTCTTGTGTAGATTTTGTGCAGGTAACCACAGCTGCTCTGAGTTCATGAGTGCAATGGCCATGTCATATACAGAAAACAGCATTTCACAGCGCTCTTTGCCATCCTCCAGCTCTTACATTCTTTCTGCCTCCTCGTCTGCAGTATTTCCTGAGCCTTGTGTGGGTTGATGTAGGCATCTCATTAGGACTGAGCACTCAGTAATCAATTATTCTCAGCACTTTGACCACTTATGAGTCTCTAGAATGTTGCACTTTTTAGTGAATTCAGCTTTTGAATTAAAAATGTAAAGGTTTAAGTTTTAGACTTAACATGTTCTTTTTTATTTAAAAAATATTTCATTTATTATTTTGATTTATTAATCTGTTTTTTATTTTATGTGTATGAGTGTTATACCTGCATGTATGTAAGTGCACCCATGTTGTGCAGTGCCTGTGGTCAAGATGGTGTCAGAGGTTGTTAGCCGCCATGTGGGTGTTGGGATTCAAACCTGGGTCTCCTACAAGAGCAGCCAGTACTCTTAACTGCTGAGCCATCTCTTCAGCCCCTATTGGTGTGTGTGTGTGTGTGTGTGTGTGTGTGTGTGTGTATGAATGTATTGCCTGCATGTGTATGAGTGTACCTGTATTGCGTGATGCTGGTGGCAGTCAGAAGAGGGCATTGGATTCCCCTAGAACTAGAGTTATGGACAGTTGTTAGTGGCCATGTGGGTACTGGGAATTGAACCCAGGTCCTCTGCAAGAGCAGCCAATGCTCTTAACCACTGAGACATCTCTCCAGTCCCTACACTTAACATTTTCAAACCCTAATGTTACTCATATTGAACAGGGAATTTATTTTAGGCTAATACCTAAAGCACCAAAGGAGTGTTGAATTTTAGCGGTGAAATTCCTAGTACGTTGTATTCAGTGTTGCATAATAAATTTATTTCAGACTTTAAAGCAATAAGCAAGCATTATCTCAACAGCTTCCGTGTTAGCTGCTTGTGGCCTCTGGTCTCTTATGTCTGAGGCTGCCAGCAGCCTTTAGGTGGGACTGCTGTCACATCTGAAGGCTTGACTGGTGGAAGACATTCCCCACTTTTTCTTCTGGCTCTTGCAGGATTCAGTTTTGTGGCTTTTGGACTGAGGGCCTTAGTCTTTGATGCCTGCTGGACAGAGGCTTCCGTTACTTCTTTGTTACATGTGTTCTTTCCACGAACAGCTAACAATAGGGTGTTTGTCCTTCTTCAGCTTAGATGATCAAGAGATTGGTGACATCTAAGACTTTGTAACCTTAAAAGTTGTAATCTAAAGGGGCTAGAGAGATGGCTCAGCAGTTAAGAACACTGGTTGTTCTTGCAGAAGACCTGGGTTCGAATTCCAGCACCCACATGGCAGCTAACAATTGTCTGTAACTCCAGTCCCAGGGGATCCAGCAGCCTCTTCTGACCTCCATGGGCATTGCACGACATGGGTGCACTTACCTACATGCAGGCAATACACATACACATAAAAATAATAAATATTATTTTAAAAAAGTTGTAATCTTAAAAGTAGCCTGTTGTTTCTTATTTGTTAGATACCACTTTCCACTTGTTCTTTCTAAAGAGTAAAAAAGAAAAAAAGGACTCAAAGCTAAAATAATTTGACTAAAACTTAAAATCGTCTGTAGTCAGGATCTTTCAGCAGCATACCATTCCCTTAGAAAATGTGAAAGAGAAGTAGAAAAGAAATAAAAATACAGATACCAAGAGCACTTGTAAGAAATACTAAAACATTCAAAGTAATTGTATACAGTGTATGCGCATGCCCATGCGCATGTGTGGAGATCTGAAGATGATGTTGTCTTTCTGTATCACTTTCTGCCTTATATCCTTGAGACCATCTGTCACTGAACCTGGAGCTTGCTTATTTTTGCTAGGCTGGCTGGCCGCGAGCCCCAGCCATTTTCCTGTCTCTGGGGTTACAGGTGCACATGGCATGCCCCAGCTTTTTACATTGGGTGCTGGATATCTGAACTAAGGTTGTCATGTTTGTGCAGAAGGACTCTTACCCACTGGGCTCATCCCACCAACTTCAAAGTAATTTTTTTTTTTTAAATACCAGCACGCAGGAGGCAGAGGCAGGTGGATCTCTGTGAGTCTCTGTGAGTTCGAAGCCATCCTGGTCTACATAGCGAGTTCCAGGTCAGCTGGGGCTACAGGGAGACTCTGTCTCAAAAAGACCAAAAAAAAAAAGGAATAAAAATGTATTTTTAAATTTAATCCCAGCACTCTGCAGAGGCAAGCAGATCTCTGTGAGTTTAAGGTCAGCTGATCTACATAGTGCGTTCTAGGTCAGCTGGAGCTACAGGGAAACCCTGTCT
>NW_008351958.1:4124041-4129182 GCF_000622305.1 Nannospalax galili | reverse complement strand
GGGGGTGGGGGTGGGGGTGGTGGGGGATACATTAAATTTTGATCTGAAGCTTTCATAGTTGTTTCCAAGTACCCTTTGCTTAGATTGTCTCAGAACTCTAGCATAAGAAGGGACATGGTTTAACAATCTAAATCTGCACTGTCACTATGTGTTTACTGAATTAACATTGACATTCAGACAATTAAACATTTGCTTTCCTGGCTGCACTGGACACGCGTTAGGTACTCATTGGCACATGTGGCTACTGGATAAGACAGCACAAATATAGAACATTTTTATCATCATACCAAGTTCTGTGTTAATCTGATTAACATTTATTTTGATCAAGAGTTTAAAGTATTCATTAGTCATTGAAGTTACTAGCTAAGTTGAACTTTTATTTCTTCATTTTCATTTTCCAGTTTTTGGAGCTGTGAGGGATACAGCGGTTTGATCAATATTGTCTTAACATGCTTCAAATAAATCAGGTGAGTTTGTGTTAAGGAGTGTCATATTAACATGGTGTTTGGCTGTAAATTGTGGAATATTGTAATTCAGCTTTTCTGTAACAATAATTTGACCACTGCTTTATGGAGGATACATAACTATCTAAACACTGGAGACTGGGTAGGGCAGGCCGTTTAAGGAAAATTATGATGGTTCTAAAAGTTGGTAACTTCTGAATGTGTAGAGAAAACGTTGGTCTGTTCTTCCTGATGTCACATCCCCCCAGGATTTGTTAGTGTGTTCAGAATGTCTCTGATCATGATACAGCATCAGCTGTGGGCAGTTCTGAGGACTCAGAGCATTTTTAGTGGTATGTCTTGTGAAGAGACTGTGTCAGCATCATAAAAAAGATCCCTTTTCTACATTGACAAAGACTAAAAGGAACTACACTGCTAAATAAACTATAGCATATAATACTTTACAGTCACTGAAAGAAGTAAACTTTTTTAGGTCTTGGCCTTTCTCTAAGAACTGCATGCATTTTATTTTACCTTAAGCAAACAACACAATATTGTAGCTATAATATTATAAAAATGCTTCTTTTTAAAATTTTTGTTTATTATTTTTATTTTTTATGTATGAATGTATTGCCTGTATGTATGTAAGTGCACGCATGTTGTGCAGTGCCCGAGGAGGTTAGAAGAGGGTGTCAGATTCCCTGGAACTGGAGTTATGGATGGTTGTTAGCCACCATGTGGGTTCTGGGAATTGAACACTGGTCCTCTGCAAGAGTAGCTGGGTCTCTTAACTGCTGAGCCATCTCTCCAGCCCCTCAAAATACTTCCTTTATTTGAAATCAAGTGATTAAATTTGTTTTCTGTGATTTGAGAGAGTAATCCAACAACTCTCCATGCTCAGTCTCATTCACCTTCCCTATGAAAGCTCTGGTTCCTGTATGTTCAATACTATGTCTAAGCCAGTGACTTCTGTCTAGGCCTCTTCTGAGCTCTAGAGTCTTATTTCAGTTATCAATTTGATCTCTTAACTTTAGTCTTTACACATCTCAGACTTGATATGTGCCTAACAAAGAATCTAAATACTTCAGCTGTCCTGGACTGATTTAGTTCTGAGATTGGGCAAGGTCATTCCAGCTTGATGGCCTTTGCACAGACTATTCCCACCTGGACTGTTTTCTTCTTTCTCATTTGGCTTCAGTTAACCTCAAGCCTAGTATATATCTCGTAGCACTTTGTTTTTCTATTTATTGGCAATCCGACACTTGCAGTTACATTCATATATGAAAATAGAGCCTTCTGTATCTGTGGATAAGGCATCCTTTGGCAATATATCTGTAGATTCAATCACCCATAGGTTGAAAAGATTAAAAAGCAAATTCTTTCTGCCAAACTTTTTTCTTAGCCATTATTTCCTAAACAACACAGTTGTACATAGCGTTTGTATCACCTTAGATATTATAGATAACTTGCAGATGATTTAAAATATACTGGATGATTTGTGTAAACCTGTGTGTATACTGAGCATTTTATATAAGAGGCTCAAGCATCCACAGATCTTGGTATCTGAGAGATACAAGGACTGACTCGGTTAGTGTGACATTTGTCTCCCTTGCTAGATGTATGCTCCATGAAGCAGTGATTTTGCTTGTTTATATAATTTTTTTTTCTTAAAAAGAACTTTCTACATGAGTGGTTGGGTGCTAAGGTTGCTACTAAAGCAAAGAGATCTCCATTCTTTCCCTTAATAGCTACACAATTATGTTGTACATTTAGGTATTTTATAATCTTTGCATCATACAAGTGCCGTTCACATAAAAAACCACCTTATGCAAAGTTGTTCTTTCATTTTTTTTCCCTCCATATCAGGAAAATTTTTTGTGCAACAAAACTTGCTTTTATCAAAGACATTTCTAGTAGAGGCTTGAAGGCCTCCTTAGCATGTTCTGTGTTTAGTCCCATCCAAGGCATCAGTGGTCATTTTGTGTGAGTTGTCTTACAAACTGTGTTGTAGGTGTGAAGGGGTCGCTGAATGATTTTCAGTGGCTACCTGGCATGGATCGCTACATTGGGAAAAGTTAGAATAATTTGTTTCATATTTTTGTATAGGTAGAAATGATCACTCATTTTTATGCTAGTCAACTTCATTGAAAATTAGTGAATGCATTAGTACTAATGAGGATTTACTAACTTGCTACATTTAAAGTCATTGAATCAGGCTTTGTATACAATTCCTGGGGCTTTGGTTAGAAATTTTAATTAGTGCTCAGAGATAGATGAAATTAGCTTGTTAAAGATTTAATTGATTCCTAGGATCAATTGAAAGTCCTTTATTGACTAGGTTTCATCCCTCAAAATGTTCAAATCAGAGAGGAATAGTTAACATAATTGAGAGTAGTGGAAGTGGGAGACTTCCCCGCTGGACAAGCTTAAATTTGAATTATTAAACTTAGGAGTGACTTTTATCTCTTATGATTTTCATGGCAATTGCTATCTCATGAGAGTGAGGCTTTGCAAGATTAAAGTGAAAAGGGATGAAAAGGGATTTCAGCTGATCCTTAACTTGAAACAACTGAGATTTTTACTACTGATTTTTAGTACCGCCTCTAGGATTAGTTCCAAGTTTGTATTTGGTAAAGTTTTTTTCCCTAAAGTGCTTAAATAACTGCATACTTCTCTTGTCTCAACAGATTTTTTTACTAAAACTAATTGAAATTGAGGTTACACTAATATGCTGTATTATACTATGTTATCTAATAATTTATTTAATACTGAGTCTGTCAAACATTATTATTGTGATATATGGAAATGTTTTGTGCTCTGTTATGACATTGTTTTCTACCGTTAAATTGCCATCTTCATTTTTGCTTTTGGCTTTTAAGAAAGTATTATTATCCACATATAACTCACTGTAGAAAAATTAGGTCATATGGATAAGCAAAAAGAAAACCCACAAAAAATTCACTGTTTTTTACAGAGGTAATCACTGCTAACATTTTGGGGTGTGTATTGAGATTTTTTTCTATGCTATGCAGGTATATTTCTGTGTGAATATTTTGTTTTTAAGAACTAGGATTATATAATATGTAAACTTCTGAGGTGATTTAATAATAATTTTTAGTTTGAAGTGCTAAAACTTAAGTAAACAAATAACCAAGCCCTTATTAGTGCCACAGTGAATTTTTTATATATGGGTGTTCTTCTAATTATTATTACTAATTACTAGAAATTAAATACCAAAGAGTATGCAGATATTAAAGGTGTTTGACATGTAAATATAAAAAACATGAAACTATATTTACTAGTAAAATATGAAAATGCTTGTTTCCTTACTTCTCTGACACATTTTCTTTTCTTTCGGTCTTCTTTGAGACAGGGTCTTCCTGTAGCCCCAGGGGCTGGCCTGGAACTCAGGCTGTTCTCAAACTCACAGAGATCCACCTGCCTCTTCTGACACATTTTCTTTTCTTTTCTTTCTTTTTAAAAAAAAAATTATTGAGAATTTCATACAGGGATATAAGCATACAAGTGTTTTGATCAAATCTATGCCCACTCACTCCCCTCCAACTCCTTCCATATCTCCCCATCACTTTTTTCTGATTAAAAAAAGTGTACTTCTCTTTCTTCTTCTTCTTCTTTTTTTTTTTTTTTTTTTTTGTTTTTAAAAATTTTTTTTTTTTTTTTTTTTTTTTTTTTTAAGGAGCTGGGTGTGGTAGCCTGCCTGGTCTACCTAGAGAGAATTCCAGGCCACCTGAGGCTACAGTAGACCCTGTCTCAAAAAACACCAAAAATATATATTTTTGTTTTTTTTTTTAATTTTTAAAAACCTACTTTCTCAGCCCTCCTGTGTATCTCCCCTGCCTGTGTCCTGTGTCTGGGACTCTGCTTGCTTACCTTGCCACTACCCCACCCTCTGTTCCACCTGACCCTAGGTTCTGCCCCATGCCACCTTCTCAAAGGCCACACAGACTTTTCCCACCTTGACTCATTCCCTTCCCCAGACTCTGCTGCATTTCTCTTCTCTGCCCTCTTGTTAAGGAGGCCTCAAGAGAGAACATGGTGCTCACCGTTTCCCCGCCCTCCCTTTTGCTATCTTGAGAGCCCCTCCCACTGAGCACAACCTGTCTTGGTCTCCAGGGAACAGGTAGTGCTCAAAGGTCTTCCTCATGTGTTGGGAAGATTTGCCACCATAACTGTTTTAATCTATTTTCTTAATTCATAGGCTGGGTCATTTATAAAGAGATTTCTCACAGTCCTAGCTAGAAGCTGGGAAGATGAAGTCAAGGGGCCATATCTGATAAGATCCTTTTTTTGAGACAGGATCTCCCTGTAGCCCCAGCTGGCCTGGAACTTACTGTGTAGACCAGGCTGACCTTGAACTCAGAGATCTGCCTGCCTCTGCCTCCAGAGTACTGGGATTAAAGGCATGTGCCACTGCACCCAGCTCTTTCTCATTTTTTAAAATTTACACATTTTTAAAATATGTATGAGTGTTATGTCTACAAGTATATAAGTACATCCATGTCGTGCAATGCCTGCGGAGGTCAGAAGAGGCTGTCGGGTTCCCTGGAACTGGAGTTATGGGTGGTGGTTAGCCACCATGTGGGTGCTGGGATTCAAACCCAGGTCCTCTGAAAAAGCCACTGTTCTTAATCACTGAGCCATCTCTCCAGCCCCATCTTTTTTTTTTTTTAATATGAG
>NW_008351958.1:4121420-4122195 GCF_000622305.1 Nannospalax galili | reverse complement strand
TACTGATGACTTTACTCTTTGGTTATACTTTCCTTTGGGGTATTTAAGACCCTATAGTTGGCCTGAGTAAATCAGTTTATATTTACACTTAAGGTTGTTAGAGGATCTGTTCCTCAGGGGTCACATGGGCTTGGGAGGAGTCCCTGGATCCTTTCTTTTACCAGTTCTGTCTATGTAAAGATAAGTTAAACCATCTATGTGAAGATAAGTCAAAGGTCCTGCTTGACCATGCCTGGCTTCACATGCAAGCATGGAGGAAATAGTTCCTCTGAGTTGACCCTCCACTTTGTAGACTAGACACTGGTTCAAGTCCATCTTGTGGGGTCTCCATGGCCTCCCTAAACAAGAGGACAGGTGAGCCACCACAGTTACAGGACATTTTGAGAGATGTTCCATAATCCCCTGGAACTTAGTCGACCTTGGAGGACAAGGGGCAAAAACTGTCCTTTAAGTCCCTCTGATCAGATTGGTATAGGCCTCAAACTGTGGCTATTAAACATCCGGTAAGGTTAGTTCCACCAGTCTGGTACTTTTAATTACCATGTGCTATGTAGATAAAACTTGAGTAAAAAAAAACATTCTCAGATAAACCTTTACGAGGCCCAAGGACATTGTGAGCTTTAGCCAAAAAACTGGCTACTTTTCTTTGGGGTCTTTTTACACTAACTACCTAGCCAGTTCCTACCTCCTATTTTTATCACACCATTGTCTGAAGAGGTTACCCAACTTGCGGATAGGGAATCAGGTCTAAATGATTTTTGAAAAAATATTTTAT
>NW_008351958.1:4120403-4120838 GCF_000622305.1 Nannospalax galili | reverse complement strand
CCCCTGGAACTTAGTCGACCTTGGAGGACAAGGGGCAAAAACTGTCCTTTAAGTCCCTCTGATCAGATTGGTATAGGCCTCAAACTGTGGCTATTAAACATCCGGTAAGGTTAGTTCCACCAGTCTGGTACTTTTAATTACCATGTGCTATGTAGATAAAACTTGAGTAAAAAACCAAATGTTCTTAGATAAACCTTGACTAGATAAACCTTGACTTAGATAAACCTTGACCTTTGTCTTTCTGAGACAGGGTCTCCTTGAAGCCCCAGCTGTCCTAGATATTTTAAAAAATATTTTATTTATTATTTTTATTTTATGTGTACAAGTATATTGCCTGCATGTATGTGAGTGCACCTGTGTTGTGAAATCCTGCGGAGGTCAGAACAGGGCTTTGAATTCTCCTGGAACTGGAGTTAAGGACAGTTTGTAGCCTCT
>NW_008351958.1:4110808-4120241 GCF_000622305.1 Nannospalax galili | reverse complement strand
TTCACAGACCTTCATCACTTGCTTAGGCTTTCTCATTTTTTTCTATTTTGGAAAATATCTCCATTCCTGTATCCTTTTAACATCTTTTACATTCTCATTTTCTTTTTAAAATAATTATGAGACATAATAACATTAACAAATAAATTTTCCATCTGTTGTGAGAATTCTTTTCCTAGGGATACTAAGCAATGCTTATTTCGTTTTAAGGTTCTAATGTCAAACCAATGATTAAAGTTTTACTGGGGAACCAATGAATTTTCTGAGCTTACTTACCGAGATAACTGAGGGGCTGCTCAAGTGTTATGAGTGACCTGAGGGTATGCACACTGGAAAGCCTTTACCCAGCATGGGTCAAGCCGTCTCTTCCTAGCCTTCCCAGATTATATACTTTAGCCCTCCCCAAATCCAGGAGACCGTGTGTGATTAGGGCCAAATTACATACAGTTGGCTGGGAAGAGTGGCTGGATACTCTGGTGAGGGTCCAGTGACCCTGCTTGCCCCTCCTTTAATGAAGGAACACAACCCACAACAAGCCAAATTGTGACAATGTTTAGCAATCAGGCACTGCTGAAGTCGTGATGATGGTAGTTATTTCATGCAGAAGAGACTGCTGTACTGTATCATCTTATTAAAAGGACATGGAATTTAAAAGAATTTGGTGCTAGGATCCGCAAATGAGGGAGAACATACGTCTTTTATTTTTCTGAGTTTGTGTTGCTTCACATAGTATAACAATTTCTAGATTCATCCATTTACCTCCAAATTTCATTATTTCATCTTTCTTTACTACTGAATAGAACTCCATTGTGTAAATACACCACATTTTTCTTAACCACTCGTCAGTTGAAGGGCACTTAGTTTGCTTCCATCTCTTAGCTATTGTGAAAAGAGCAGCAACAAACATAGTTGTACAAGTGCCTATATAATAGGTTGAGTCCTTTGGGTATATGCCAAGGAGTGGTATAACCCGATCATACGGTAGGTTCATTTTAGTTTTTTAAGAGTTCTCCATACTGTTTTCCATAGGGGTTGCATGAGTTTGCAATCCCACCAGCAGTGAATGAGCATTCCCCTTTCTCCACATCCTCACCAGCATTTAGTATCATTTGTTCTCTTGATCCTAGCCAATCTGGTTGGGGTAAGGTGATAGCTTAGGCTGGTTTTAATTTGCATTTTCTTAATACAAATCGATGTTGATATTTAACTCTTTTGGAGATGTTTCTTAGCCATCTTTATTTCTTCCTTTGAGAACTCTCTGTTTAGACCTTCAGCCCATCTTTTAATTGCATCATTTGGTTTCTTGCTTCTTTGTTTTTTGAGTTCTTTATATATTCTGGATGTTAAACCTCTGTCAGATGTGTCACCGGTGAAGATCTTTTCCCATTCTGTGGGTTTTCTTTTTCACTTTTTTGATTGTTTCTTTTGCTGTACAGAAGATATTTGTTTAATGAGGTCCCATTTGTTGATTGCTGACCTTAATTCCTGAGCAACTTCTGTCTGATTTAGAAAATCCTTTCCTACACCTATATCCTGTAAGTTACTGCCAATATTTTCTTCTAATAGTTTCAAGGTTTCCAGTTTCACAGTGAGGTCTTTGATCCATTTGGAGCTGACTTTTGTGCAAGGCAAAAGATAAGGATCTAGTTTCATTCTTCTCCAGGTGGAGATCCAGCTTTGTCAGCACCATTTGTTGAAGATTCTGTCTTTCCTCCATTCTGTGTTCTTGCCACCTTTGTCAAATATCAGGTGGCTGTAATTGCATGTACTCGGGTTTGGATCTTCAGTGATGGTCCATTGATCTCTGTGTCTGTTTTTGTGCCAGTACCATATTATTTTTATGACTATAGCTCTGTAGTATACTTTGAGATCTGGTATAGGAATCCCCCCAGCACTGCTCTTTGTGCTCAAGGTTGCTTTGGCTATCCAGGGTCTTTTGTGCTTCCATATGAATTTAAAGATGTTTTTTTTTCTAATTCTGTGAAGTATGTCATGGGGATTTTGGTTGGATTGTGTTGAATCTATATATTGCTTTTGGTAGGATTGTTATTTTCACAGTATTAATTCTTCTAATCTATGAACATGGGAGGTCCTTCCATCTCCTGGTGTCTTCCTCAGTCTCTTTCTTTAACGATTTAAAATTTTCATTGTAGAGGTCTTTGGTGTCTTTGGTCAGATTTATTCCAAGATTTTTTTTTTTTCAGCAGTTGTGAATGGGGGAATTTCCCTGTGTTTTTTTTCCAATTGCTTGCTTTTGGTATATAGAAAGGCTACTGATTTTTGTAGATTGATTTTTATAACCTGCCACTATATTGAAAGTGTTGATCAGTTCTAGGAGTTTTCTTGTGGAACTTTTGGGGTCTCTTAGGTATAGTATCATATCATATGCAAAAAGTGATAGTTTGACCTCTTCTTTTCCAATTAGTACACTAGAGGACAACTTTTTGGGAGTCAGTTCTGTTGCAAAAATTTCAAGCACTATGTTAAAGAGAAGTGGAGATAGTGGACAGCTTTGTCTGGTTCCTTATTTCAATGGGAATGCTTCCAATTTTTCTCCATTTAGAATGATGTTGGCTGTGGGTTTGTAATGTATGGCTTTAATTATGTTGAGGTATGTTCCCTCCAGTCCAATTCCCTCTAGGACTTTGAACATAATTTCATGCTGAATTTTGTCAAAAACCTTTTCTGCATCTATTGAGATGATGATTTGGATTTTGTCTTTGAGTCCATTTATATAATTAATGACGTTTATTGACTTGTGTATATTGAACCATCCCTGCGTCTCTGGAATAAAGCCTACTTGATCATGGTGAATGATCTTTTTGATGTGTGTCTGTAAGTGGTTTGCAAGTATTTTGTTGAGAATTTTTGCATCTATGTTCATTAAAGATATGGGTCTATAGTTTTCTTTTTTGGTTGTGTCTTTACCGGTTTGGATATTAGAGTGCTACTGGCCTCATAGAAGGAGTTAAGGAGTTCTGCCTCTGTTTCTATCATCTTGAATAATTTAAGTAGTATTTGTTGGAGGGTTTTTTTTAAGTGTCTGGTAGAATTCTGCTGTAAATCCATCTGCTGGGCTTTTTTAAATTGGGAGGCTTTGTATTACTGTTTCAATTTCCTTATATGTTGTGGGTCTGTTTAAACTGTTGATCTCTTCTTGGTTTTACTTTGGTGGTTCCCATAATTTTAGATATCCATCCATTTCTTTTAGATTTTCCAATTTAGTAGCATATAGGTTTTTAAAATATTCCCTTATAATGATCTGGACCTTTTGGGTGTCTGTTGTGATGTTTCCCCTTTCATCTTTGTTTTTGTTGGTTTTGGTTTGCTTTTTCTTTCTTTTGGTTAACTGGGGTAGGAGTCTATCGACCTTGTTCTTTTCAAAGAACCAGCTCTTAGATTCCTTGATTCTTTGTATTGTTTTCTTTGTTTCTATTTCATTAATTTCTGCTGTGATTTTTGTTACTTTTTTCTTCCCTTCTTCTGGGTTTGGGTTTCATTTGTTCTTGCCTTTCCAGCGTCTTAAGTTGCAGTATTAGGTCATTTATTTGGGCTCTTTCTAATTTTTTAATGTGGGCACTTAGAGCTATAAATTTCCCTCTCAGAACTGCTTTTAAAGTGTCCCATAGGTTGTGTTGTGTTGTATTGTTCTTTTTGTTGAATTCCAGGAATTCTTCTTTCTTAATTTCTCCTTTGACCCACTCATTGTTTAAGAGTGTGTTGTTTAATCACCATGAGTTTGTGTAGTGACTAGGGCTTCTTCCAGTGTTGATTTTGAGCTTTATTGCATTGTGTTCTGATAGAATGCATGGAATTATTTCAATTTTTTTTTATATTTGTTGAGGTTTGTTTTGTGGCCCAGTATGTGGTCAATTTTTGAAAAAGTTCCATGGGATGCTGAATAGAAAGTATACTCTTTGGTTCCTGGGTGTAATATTCAAAAAATGTTAGGTCCATTTGGTGTATGGTATCCTTTAATTCAGATGTATCATTTAATTCTCCTTATTCTTTGTCCAGTTGACCTGTCTAATGGAGACAGTGGGGTACTGAAGTCCCCTACTATTACTAAGTTGGGGTTAATCTGTGTCTTAAAGTCCTCTCTAGTGTTGTTTTTATGAATCTGGGTGTACCAGAGTTTGGTGCATTACAAATAAAGGATTGTAATATTTTCTTGGTTGTTCCTTTGAACACAATGAAGTGACCCTCCTTATGTCTTCTAATTAATTTTACTTTGAAGTCTATTTTTTCAGATATTAGAATTGCAACCTCTGCTTGTTTCTTAGTGCCATTTTCTTTTTTTTTATCTTAAGATAGTTCCTGTCCTTGAAGGTGAGATGGGTTTCTTGCAGACAGCAAAGAGATGGATTTTATTTCTTAATCCATGCACTTAGCCTGTGTCGTTTGACTGGGGAGTTCAGTCCATTGATATTTAAGGTTATTATTGAAAGGTGTATATTGGTTGCTGTCATTTTGATTGCTGTTTGTGTTCTCCGTCTAATTTTGTGTTTCCTCAATTATACATTCATTTATTTTCTTTCGTTACCCCTGGGGTATAGTTCCTTTCTCTTCTCTCTATATTGCTTCAAGTATTCTTTGAAGGGCTCGTTTTGTGGACATCTATTCTTTCAGGCTTTTTATGTCATGGAAGACTTTTCTTTTCCCCTCAACTATAATAGACATATTTGCTGGGTAAAGTATTCTGGGCTGGCATCTATTGTCATGTAGAGCTGGAAATACCTTGGTCCAGGCTCTTCAGGCTTTCACAGTTTACATTGATAAGTCAACTGTAATTCTGATGGGTTTTCCTTTGTATGTGGCTTGTTTTTCTTTTTCTGCTTTCAGTATTCTCTCTTTGTTCTGTACATTGTGTTTTTACTATGATATGTTGTGTGGAGTTTCTTTTTTTTTTTTACTATTTTATTTAGTATTATTTAAAAAATATTTTATTATTTTTATTTTATGTGCATGAGTTTTATGCCTGCATGTAGGTAAGTGCACCCATGTCGTGCAATGCCCCTGTAGGACTGAAGACATTATCAGATACCCTGGAACTGGAGTTATGGACAGTTGTTAGTGGCCATGTGGATGCTGGGATTCGAACCCAGGTCTTCTGCAAGAACAACCAGTGTTCTTAACCACTGAACCATTTCTTCAGCCCCTGAGTTTCTTTTCTGATCCTATTTGGTGTTCTGTATGCTTCCTGTATTTGTATGGGGATATCTTTTCCTTACTTTTGGGAAATTCTCTTCTACAAGTCTATTTAAGATCTGGTCAATACATTAACCTGAAATTCTTCTCCTTCCTCTATGCCTATGATATGTAGGTTTGGTCTTTTCATGGTGTCCCACATCTTTTGTATATTGTGTTCCTGTGTTTTTTAAAAATTTTTCATAATCTTTGGTTGAGTGGTCCAATTCTTCAACTTTGTCCTCCAGTGTTGATTTTCTGTTTTCCATTTCATTCATTGTAGAGGTGAAGCTTTCCCCTGTTGTTTCAAGTTGGCTTACTGAGTTTTGCACTTCCTTCTTCATTTCTGCCTGAGTTTTCTTCAATGTTTCTATCTCTTTTGTGAATTCATTCAGAAGTTTATCCCTATCTTCTTTCAGTTCTTTGATTTGTTTGTTCGCGTGTTCTTTAAATTCGTTGAATTCCTTGATTGTTCTTTTAAATTCTGTGCCCTGGGTTATCTCTAGGGGGTTCTCCTTGTAGAACTTTTCTACTATTCTCCTTGTAGAACTCTTCTACAGGACTGGTGGCATTTAGTGGGGACATAGTGTTTTGGCTTTCTGTTTTATTATTCTTTCGTTGTGATTTTTGCATGTGAATTTCTTTTGTTGTTTGTGATTGTGATACGAAAATTAAGTTGAAGTATGCTTCTGTTTGTATTATTGATAAAGCTGGTTGGTCCAGGTTTCAGGTTCTCTCAGGTTTTATTTTGCAGGGAGCTGATGGCTTCAGATCAGCTACTCAGGAACACCCACAGAAGCCCTAGTCAGGTTCCAGTCAGGTACACTCAGGCTTCCTTCTAAGGTTTGGACCCCTACTAGTAGGAACTCAGAGCAAAATTTGGTAAATTCCCTGAGGGTTTTTTGTAAGCAGTTGAAGCAGAATTGACAGCCAAGGTTGGTGAGGGTTATATTAGGCTGTTGTAGCATTGAGAGAGGGAGTTTATAGGGGTCTGTGTAACCTGGTAGTTCATTGTAATAAGATGATAGATGTTTGGTAGTAGATGTTGGAATATGGAAGCTAAGAGGAAGCTGTAAGGCCTGGCTCAAGTGGAATGGGAGAACAGGCAGAGCAAAGCACAAGTAGTGGAACTGTAGGGCAAGAGAGAGCCAAGTAATGTTAGAAGAATAAAGTTGTTATTATACTGTCTAGCGTAAAGCTAGGCTGTGATTATTCTAGAAAAAAGATCTAGAGTTTAAAGAGTAATGATACCTGTCTCACAGATTAGTAATGAGCTGTTGAGTTAGCGAAACAGAATGAGCACTGGTCCTAGTATTACTACTGCTACTAGTAATTTTCCTGGTAGTGTTGCTCTTGCAATATGAAAATTGGTAGGAAAGAGGGGTAGAGGATAGGCATTTAGGAGGATCATTGAGTGTTTGGGAAATGAACTACTTGGGGCTAGATTGACTTTAGGTACCCACATTTTTTATGTCATAGGTATCAGGAACTGTACTTTTTTTTTCCTTAAGGGTTATTGCTACTTCCTCTACTGTAATTTTCTCCCAAGTCTGGATATAGGATAGAATCTGCAGTTCACCCATCTTTCTCATAGCTGTAGCATGCGCTCCACACTTAGGGTAACAGAAAAAATAGTGAGCATAAGGAAGTTAAATGAGTAAGAGGAAAGAGGAACTTTTACTTCCTTATATGCTGATACAACAGAAACTGGGTTAAACACATGTGTAGCCATCTTCCAAGACAGTCCTCAGTGATCATTGCATTTGAGTATTTATTCTTTTGTTATATCCCTTTGCACATTCTACTGAGGTTGGTCTTTGTGACCAGTTGGACCTGTCAGAAGTGATGATCATCTTTGAAGAGAACATATTTATAACTGCAGTGTGGCTGCTGCCTCTTTTCTCTTGTACTCCTCCCTTTCTTTCCCCCTCCCTCCCTTTTCCCCCAGTCCTTGTTTTTTGGAGAGGTCTCACATTCTCCTCTTCCTTCCTCTTTCCTCCTTCTCTCTTGGATTGCTCATTCTGAGAGGCATTAGCTGCCATGTCTTCAATAGGCTGATGGAGAAGCCCCCATTGCAAGAAATCAAGCCCTCTTGGCAACAGCCAGCAAAGAACTAAGGCCTTTAGCTAATAGTGTGTGAGGGAGCCTTGGAAGCAAATCTTCCCGTCCTCTTCAAGTTTCCTGCTCTAGACAGCTGGTCCATTGATACCTGGCCACATTCTTAGAGTGATCCTAAGCCAGAACTACTCAGCTTAAGGGTTCATTTCTGGCTCTTGAAAATTGGAAATTAAAAAAAAACTTGTTTCATAAAGATGTAAAATTCAAGGTAATTAATAATATTTCTATTTATTATTTTTTATTTTATGTGTATAAGTGTTTTAGAGTTGAAATATGCTTCTGTTTGTATTATTGGTGTGCCTTAGTCCTTTTCTTATTGTTTATGTAAAGCTGGTTGGTCCAGGTTTCAGGTTCTCTCAGGTTTTATTTTGCAGGGAGCTGATGGCTTCAGATCAGCTACTCAGGAACACCCACAGAAGCCCTAGTCAGGTTCCAGTCAGGTACACTCAGGCTTCCTTCTAAGGTTTGGACCCCTACTAGCGGGAATTCAGATCAAAATTTGGGAAGTTCCCTAAGGGGATGCTGATTCTGCGACTCTCAGGTGGTCTACTGAGTTCTCAGCCCCTAAGCCGGAGGGAGGCCCACAACATTCACTCTCTGGTGGTCTTCTGAGATCACAGCCACTATACAGATGGAGGTTGGAACTGGCCCTCTCAGATTGTTAGATCTCAGCCTTATCCTACCAAAGCCATGTCTGCCCCAGGGGCCTCACGAAATCCCAGTTAGGGGGGTGGGTAAGGTGCAGTTAGGGGAAGCCCACCACCATGTGGAGGTAGGATTTGGGCCATAGCTCTCAAGCAGTCCTCTGCGCTCTTAGCCCCTATGCCAGATGGAGGCTGGAAACAGGCACTCTCTGGCAGTTTGCTGAGACTACAGTGCACAGATGGAGCTTGGAACCCACCCTCTCCTTCTGACACATTTTCAGTCTCTGCCAGTCTGCCTGACAATAAGTGGTATTCTAGTTTCCATTTCCATGATTTGCTTATATTCATTTCTTCTTTTTGTATTTTGTCTTTCTTGAGTTTCTACTTTATGTCCACTGTCACCTTTTTCTTTTTATTTGTAATCGACAGACTAGATTATAGTCATTGAAAATTTTCTGTGATATTTATAATCATTACTTTTTAAATTAGTCATCAAATAACTAAAGGGAATTTGGTAGCTTCAGGGTACCGTAGCAGATAAAGTATGGTATATTTAAGGCCTTTTTTCCTGATTTGTAAGTTCTCAGGGAGCAAAATTTAATATTAAACTATAACAATATATATTATTAAGTCACATCCACTGTTAAGTGTTAAATGAGTGGTTGAAAGAGGGCTTTTTTGCGGGGGGGGGGTGTTTTTTGTAAGTAGTTGAAGCAGAATTGACAGCCAAGGTTGGTGAGGGTTATATTAGGCTGTTGTAGCATTGAGAGAGGGAGTTTATAGGGGTCTGTGTAACCTGGTAGTTCATTGTAATAAGATGATAGATGTTTGGTAGTAGATGTTGGAATATGGAAGCTAAGAGGAAGCTGTAAGGCCTGGCTCAAGTGGAATGGGAGAACAGGCAGAGCAAAGCACAAGTAGTGGAACTGTAGGGCAAGAGAGAGCCAAGTAATGTTAGAAGAATAAAGTTGTTATTATACTGTCTAGCGTAAAGCTAGGCTGTGATTATTCTAGAAAAAAGATCTAGAGTTTAAAGAGTAATGATACCTGTCTCACAGATTAGTAATGAGCTGTTGAGTTAGCGAAACAGAATGAGCACTGGTCCTAGTATTACTACTGCTACTAGTAATTTTCCTGGTAGTGTTGCTCTTGCAATATGAAAATTGGTAGGAAAGAGGGGTAGAGGATAGGCATTTAGGAGGATCATTGAGTGTTTGGGAAATGAACTACTTGGGGCTAGATTGACTTTAGGTACCCACATTTTTTATGTCATAGGTATCAGGAACTGTACTTTTTTTTTCCTTAAGGGTTATTGCTACTTCCTCTACTGTAATTTTCTCCCAAGTCTGGATATAGGATAGAATCTGCAGTTCACCCATCTTTCTCATAGCTGTAGCATGCGCTCCACACTTAGGGTAACAGAAAAGAGGAACTTCCTTATATGCTGATACAACAGAAACTCGGTTAAACACATGTGTAGCCATCTT
>NW_008351958.1:4097588-4110406 GCF_000622305.1 Nannospalax galili | reverse complement strand
ATAGTTAAAACAGGAGAGCAGCCTGGAAGAACTAGTAAGATTCAATAGTATGAGGAAATGGGCCCTTGGTATGACATGGAGCACTGCAATGGCCAGTCTGCACTCAGTATCTTATTTGATTCTCAGCATAATCTGGAGTTGTTTTGATTTTCCAGATGAGGCTCAGAGAAGAATGACTATTTATTATTTTTTATTTTATGTGTATAAGTGTTTTACCTGCATGTATGTAAGTGCACCTGTGTCATGCAGTGCCTGAGGAGGCCAGAAGAGGGTGTTGGATTCCCTGGAACTGGAGTTACAGATAGTTGTTAGTCACCATGTGGATGCTGGAAATTGAACCCAGGTCCTCTGCAAGAGCAGGCAATGCTCGTAACCGCTGAGCCAGCTCTTCAGCCCAGTTGGGGGTAATTTGTTACTCAGTGAAAACGTGTCCTTCCTCTTTAAACTACTGGAGGAGGTTTAAAATATATAAACAATGTTTTTTTAGATATTAGTTGACAGGCACACCACACTGATCCCTAAGAGAATAGAAACTGATGAGGTAAAGCCCTTCAGTGTACCAGCTTACAGAACAGTCTAGACACAGTTCACTGGTTTCAGGGCAAGGAAAAAGAATCAAAATAGAGTCTTACTGAGATAAGGAAACAAAGCTAAGAATTTGGGAAGGCCACCATAGTGTGGTTAGAGTACCAGTGAAAGTGCAGTTGTGTGGGTGTAGGGGTGAGAATGCCTGTGCTGAAAAGCAGGGGAATGTGGCAGGTGTGCATGCGTCTGGAGGTCCTCCGAGGATTTCCTTGTTTTCAGTTTAGAGTGAAAGAACTTTTAAGACATGGGGTGTTTGTAAGAGTCCTAGAAGATTCCAATTGAGTCCAGATATATTAACTACTAAAACATGATTTAGAGGACTATCACACAAATTGAGACCCCAGTGATCTAAAAGTGAGTTTTCAGCATCCAATAAAAAATTAAAATGTTCGCTTTCTAACACCAGTAATGGAAGGAACTCCCAGAAAGACCAGTAAGGAGAGAACAAACCTGGAGTACAGTGTTAACCAATTAGACCTCTAAGAGGCATTCTCAAATATATATTCTTCTCAACCATGCTTGAGACATTCTCCACTGTGTGTTAGATCTCAGGCAGTTAGAAGTCTAGTGATTGAAATCTTCTAAAGATTCTTCAACTGCAGTAGATTCAAGTGAAAAAATCAATAACAATTATAAAGAAGATTTATAAATAAACATTTGGCCTCTGTATTTGTGGGTTTCTCACCTACAGATTTGACTGTGGATTGAAAATACTTCTGAAAAGGTATTGCCCCTCTACTGAATATGTAAGACTTTTTTCCTTGTTATTCTCTAAACAATACACTAATAACCATTCATACAGCATTTATATTAGATATCATAAGTAATCCAGAGGTGATTAATGGGTATGAGAGGGTATGCATGGATTGTATGCAAATGCTGTATCATATTTTAGGAAGGACTAGTGCCTCCTTGGATTTTGTAGTTCTTACAGGTGTCCTGGAATCAGTCTGCCACTGATCCTGAGGGGACAACTGCTGCAGAAATGAATGCATTCTTAAGTAACTAACAGTCAAAGAAGAAGCCACAGGAAAAATAGAAGGTACTTACAGATGCCTAAAAATGGGCATAGCAAGAAGGTTATTGGGTAAAGGGACTTGCTCTCAAATCTATATAAAGGTGGAAGGAGAGAACTGATCCCACAGAATTGTCCTCTCACCTCCACACATGTTTTGTGGCACATGTGCTCCTTTATCATGCATACACACAATAATAAAAAAATTTAAAAAACTACATGAAAATGAAAAAAAGTCTATGTTGTTACTAGTTTTAATTGTGAGTTTGACACAGTCTAGAATCACTTGGGAAGAAAGTCTCAATGATGGATTGTCTAGGGGTTGTCTTGCTTACATGAATCAGTGTGGGAAGACAGCACACTTGTGCAATACTGAACTATGTAAGTAGAGTGGAAAATGAACTGAGCAGTGAGCCTGCATACTTTCATTCTTTCTGCTCTTCACCAGCTGTGTGTGTGACTGGCTGTTTCAGGTTCCTGCTGCCTTGACTTCCCTACTATAATGGACTGTACTCTGGAATTATGAGCTGAAACAAACCCTTCCCTGTATGGCTTTTTGTCAGGGTATTTAAGAACAGCGACAGAAATGAAGCTAGGATGATGACTTACTCAATGCAGTGAAATCAATGATCAGAGGGTAGTAATAGCAGTAAACACCTACATTAAAAAGTAAATACCTACGTTAATTTTATTTCAAATAAAAATACAATTTAATATTTTACTTAGTATACCTCAAGGAGCTAGAAAATAGGGAGCAGATTAAATTCAGAGCTACCAGAAAAAAGGAAATAGTTAAGAATATAGTAGAAAGAAATGAAGAGAAGAGCAGGAAAATAGAAGAATCAGTGAAATCAGAAGTTGGTTCTTTCAAAAGATGAGCAAAGTAGACAAAGCTTTAAACAGACCAGGAAGAAATGTACCCCGAACAGCAGCAACAACAAACCCAATCAAGATTCCCCCATGCCCCAACAGCAACAACGACAGCAAACAAAACTAAAAAACTTCTGAAACCAAGAAATGTCCAGGACCAGGTAAACTTTTCTACTGAATTCTCCTTTTTTCCCCCTAGTGCTGAGGCTTGAACCTAAAATGGACCAGGTGCAGCATGGGCTAGGAAGCCTAGACATTTGAGGAATTTATATCAATCCTTCTCAGAGTAGTTCAAAACACAGGAGAAAAGGGAATGGAAATAATTCTTAACTTTTTCTTTGAGACAAATTTCTCTGATGACAAAGACAAATGAAGACATCATGAGAAAATTACAGATCAATGATCCCTATAGATACAAATGTGTTCAACAAAATTCTGTAGCATATTTAAAGGAATATATACCATGCATGGCCAAGTAGGATTTATCCCAAGAATGCAAGGATGGTTCATCATAAGGAAATCAGTTAATGTAGTATACCATACTAATAGAGCAAAGAGAGGAAAATACCAGGTGAATATTTTGATTGATCCAGAAAACATTTGGCAGAATCCAACAGCTATTCATGAAACAGGATTAGGAATACCCAGGAATATCTTCAGTATTTCTTCACTATTCAGCATTATGAAAACCCCAAACTGATAGCTAACTCAGTAGTGAAAACCTGAAACTCTTTCTTATCAGAAACAAGACAAGGAGATAATCCATTTTTACCATTTTTATTCAAATTGTAGTGGAAATTATAGCAAGAACACTTATGTAAGAAAAAGTAAGAAATACAGGTAAATTTGGAAGAAATAAAACTTTTTGCAGATAACAGTGATCCATGTAAAACTCTACTAAAGTTAACCAAATTGAGCATGAATTTAGGTATATGATAAACTTATAAAAATAGCTGTGTTTCTGTATGCCAACAATGAACAGTTGTTAAAAATCCATTTGCGGCCAGACAAGATTCCACTCACTACCAAGGCTGATAACTTGAGTTCAGTCTCCAGAACAGATATGGTGGAAAGAGGCAGCTGACTCCTTAAGATATCCACAAAGATGTCCACATGTATGCCCTGCCACCTGTGTGCTTTCTCAATCTCTGTCTCTCTCTTTGTCTCTATCTCTGTCTCTCTGTCTCTTCTCTGACTCACATACACAGAATATAAAAATCCATTTACAATAATACTCAGAAAGGAGTAGACTTCTTTATGAAGGACTCATACACTGAAAGATATTGTTGAAAAAGATTAACAAAAATCTAGATAAGTGGAAAAGCACACTGCATCAATAAATTGGAAGGCTTAATATGACTAAGATGGTACTATTATTATTTCAAGCCACAGATTCAGTGTAGTCCTTATCAAAATTATAGTGGACTTGCTTGCAATGAGCTCAATGTCTTAACAGTATTGAGAAGAACAAAACTTGGGAGAACTTACCTTTCCTGTTTGACAATTTACTACAAGTCTACAGTAATTAAAATAGTGTGATATTGGCAGTAGAGATGAAGATACATAGACCAGTAAAATGAAATTGTGAATATAGAAAAAAACAGTCTCCTTTATACAGTTGATTATTTTATTTTATTTTTTTTTGGACAAGAATGTCAAGACTTCAGTGGGGGAAAGAGTAATCTCTTCAACAAGTTATTCTGGGACAATTGAAGATAAACATGCACAATTTTCCTTCTTAAGGTTGAATAGTAATTCTGATGAATAATAATTCTGAAAACATTAAATATAGAATTACTATATGACAGTTTCACTTCTGAGCATATCCCAAAAGAACCCATGTTAATAGACTCAAGTTTCATGTTCACAGCAGAACTATTCACAAGAGCCAAAAAGGAGTAATAATAACTCAAATGTTCATCAGTAGATGAATGAAAACAAAATGGTATATACATGTAATATGTATCACCTGCATACTTTATGACAGTCAAAAGGTGGAAACAACTCAAATATCTTATCAGTGGGTGAATGGATAAACAAAATCCCATACATACACATTAGTAGATTCATATGAGCAAGTTCTCAAAAGCCTGGAAAACTCTGTTTTCTTGTGTTCATCTAATACCCCTGGCTCTTGCAGTCTTTCTGTCCCCTCTTTCTCAATGGTCTCTAAGCCCTGGGTGAGTGAGGTTTCATATATGAGAGCCTTATCCAGGGACACACACTCTGCAGTTTTTTATCTTTACACTTTGGCCAGTTGTGGCCTTCTGTGTTAATTGCCCTCTCTTCCATGAGGAAGCTTCGCTGGTGAAAGTTGAGAGATGCATTGTTATTCTCTTTACCCCATTCCACTATGTAGAGGTTCCATTGTAGATATGTCACTTAGGGCTGGATATCTCACAGACACTTATTCTTTGTGTCAAACTTCAAATGCAGAGACACAGATTAAACATACAAAGTAAATGGGGACTTCTGTATCTTCTCCATGCATAGTAATAGAAATCATATTTACCCTCTTCTTGAAATAACCCTCCTCCCTCTAAAAAATACACCCACAAAATTTATGGAAATAATAGTTAAGACTTTGACTCATACAGCGAAGATCACTGATTCCTGAGAGATGAGAAACAAATGAAGTGCTATGGTCTAAATGTGTCTCCCAAAGTTAATATATTGGACACTTAATGTCCAGTACAGTAGTTATGGGAGTTGGGGCCACTGGGAGTTGATTAGGTCAGTAGGGCTCTCATGAATGGATTTATGTTGTCATTTCAGGAATGGGCTCATTATTGTGAAAGTGGGTTTGTTACAAAAGTGATTTTGGCCTGCTCTTCCTCTCCTGTGTTCTTCCATGATCCAGCTTTCTGACATGGGATAATACAGGGAGAAGGCTGGTCTACTCCTCAATCTTGGAATACCCAGCCTTTAGAATTGCAAGAAATCAATCTCTGTTATTGTTGAATTATCTAGTCTCAGTATTATGCTATAGCACTACCAAATGAAGAATATACAATGCGAGCAATCCAGTTGCTGCAACCTTTGCAGGATGGGAGGCTTTTTAGAATGTGGCATAAATGTGAGGGAAGAGCCTGGTATATTCCCTCATGTGAGGCAAGACTTGAGCAGACTGCTTCCAAATTACTTAGCTGCATCCTAAAACAAAGTTCAGAAAGATTTATAGGAGTGAAAAATATCTAACAGCATGGCAAAATTTACAGTGTCTATAGCTCATAAAAATTATGAATGCAAAGGAATTTCAAAATATGACCTATAATGTGGTAAATAATCAAAACATAAACTTAGCTGACATACGTGGTAGAATTAACAGAGGATTTAAAAATCAGTTCTCTGCTGGATGTAGTAGTTTATTTTTATACTCTCAGTTACTCTAAAGGGGCTGAGGCATGAGGATATTGAGTTTGAGGCCAGCTTGGACTACATAGAGGGAGTCTGTCTAAAAAATAAAATGAACCGGGAGAATAGCTTAGTTGTAGAGTGTTTTCCTAATATACATAAGACCTTGGTTTAATCCCTAGTACTGTATAAAGCAAAACAAAACTCTCCAAAGAAGCAAACAGGCCAATCCAAACTAAAAATAACCTATAGATAACAATGTGGAAGTAATTCTTGTAGGTATTTGTGGTGGTTAATTTACACTGTCAACTTGATGGGATTTAGAATCAACATGGAATTAAGTCTCTGGGCATGTCTGTGTTGGATTATATAGAATACATTAATTGAGGCAGGGAGACCCACTCTAAATATGGGCAGTGCTATTCCACAGTCTGGGAGCCCAGACTGAATCCAAGGGAGAAAGTGAGCTGAACACAGTCATTTATCACTCTGTTTCTTGTTTGTGGACACAATGTGGCCAGTTATAAGAGTCCCTGCCAGGATGGTCTGTGTCCTCTGCACATGTAGGCCAAAATAAACCCTCCCTTCCTTAACGTTGCATCTTGTCAGATAGCAAAGATGTAAGTAACTGCTATACTATGAAAATGTACTGGCTAGTCATTAAAGGTGGTGGCACATGCCTTTAATCCCAGCACTGGGGAGACAAAGGCAGGCAGATCTCTGAGATGGAGATCAGTCTGGTCTATATAATGAGTTCCAGGCCAGCTGCCAGCTAGGGCCACAGGGAGGCCCTGTCTCAAAAAAAAAAAAAAAAAAAAAAAAGCACTGGCTTCAAAGTGCTTTATCAGTTTATTCTGGAGAGAGGAATTGACTAACAACTGCAGTATTGTTAGCATCTGTTCTTTGTAATCAGCTAGAGCCTGGATGCAAAAGGGAAGAGATTTTAAGGTGACATTACTGAGCTACAGTCAACTCTGGAATGTTCTCTCTCAGAGAAAGGTACTGATGTTTTGCATCATGATCTCTGATACCGTGTTTAATATTTGCTTCCTTTTTGATGGACTTTATTCCTGACCACATGTCTGGCCAAAGAAGTGAAGTGGAGATGCATTTCCATAACCTTCTAAGCCTCCCTTCTTTCAGTGATACAAACATGAAAACAGACGCTGGCCAGGTTTTGGTACTTCTGTTGATAAGAGGAATAGAAAGTAACATTTTTAGTGAAGACATGGAATCACTGACTTAGATACTCAGGGCTTTGACCTCAGATAAAAAACAAGCACCAAGTCAGAGTGGGCAAGAGAAAGCTTTGGTCTGTTTTCATAGACACATAGGATGGTGGTAGAATAGAATTTCCCAATAGAAACTTGTTAAATTTGATTCTATGCCACACATCTATACCACTTTTAAGGAGAGTCTCAGATTTGGGATGAGATTCCACTTTAGTCAGGTGAGTTCCTTGGCAGGATATTTGAAGTTGACTGTCCATGATGCTTAGTGTTGTAGTGTGTAACAGAACAATTTCTTATTTTGAAAGACATTTATATAATTCTGTAGCTTTTAAATAAAGCTCAAAAAGTTGAAGCAGATTTTGAAATGAGAGCCAATGCTGGAGAATTCTAGATTTTTAATACTTGGTGACCATTTTCTATTTTTGCTACTTACATATAAACTTTAGGGACAGCTTTTTATCTTGGGTCAACTTAATTTTTGTAGTAGGGGTAGATCATATAATTTATAGTGTTGCAAATGATTTCTGATTAATACTCAAGTATAATCAGTAAACATAAAGTATAATGTTATTATTCAAGAAGAGAGCAAAAAGGTAACTATTTCATGATAAGAACAATTATTAGGCAAGGTTTAATATTTTATACTGTTACTGTCAAAATATTGATTATAATGACGTATTCATTGTATTTGACATTGTACCTTAAACATGAGTTCTAGATACAGGTTTGGGAACTTTTCCTTTCAAAAAGCTGCTGCATTTTAAATTGTAAATAGAATGTAGTTTTTTTTTCTTAAAACTAGGATCAGCAAATTATTCAGAATTATATACAAGATTTATTTATTTGGTCTTTGTGGAGATGGGGTCTTAATACGTAGAACTGGCTGGTCTGGAACTCATTATGTAGACCAGACCGGCCCTGAATTTCCTGCAGTTCTCCTGTTTTTACCTTTGTGCTGGGATTATAGTTGGGTGCCATCACATGTGTGTAAGACTTTATAAAAGCTCCATTTAAAGGCTATTTATTTCTATTGGGTGTTCATGGTGAGTTAGCCTATGCCAGAAAAGCTGCTGACTTTTACCTCTGAGAGCAGGAATGCTTAATTTGAAGTATGAGATCTTGTGCTTCTTACTTTTAAATAAAGACCTTTTTATGTGAAAAATGCTGCTTTTCTAATAGGAGAAGCTTTATTTTTGGCTTTGAGGTACAGAGTTAAAAATGACTCAGGTCAGATACAGAGGAAAAAAAGGCTTTATTTATAGATTTATAAGCATTAAACAAAAATGTAACAGTATGTAATTTGTATTCAAGTTACTGACTTTTAGGAATATTGCTGAATGGTTGCTCCTATGAAATATTTTTTATTTTGTTTTTTGAAAAGTTGTAAGAATTTTGATAATGCATTAAAGTTTAATTATTAAACCTCAAGCTTAAATTGTAACAGCAAATTCACCTATTCTTGATAACAGTCTTCAGCAAACTAGAAATGGAAGTCAACTTCTTTAATCTGATAATGAACATCTTTGAAAAACCTCATTAACTTACATTGTATTTGCTAGTGAAAAATCTAACACTTAGAAAAAGAAAGCAAGAACAAGGCAGAGATGCCCATTTTCACTAATGTGCAGTGGGTGACTAATGGTTCTAGCCAGTGCAATTAAGCAAGAAAAGGGATTCAGATTGGAAAAGAAGGAATTAATTTGTCTTTATTTGCAAGTGACCTAATTGCCTGTGTAGAGAATCTGGCAGGATTCTACTAAAGCTGATGAGTGAGTGTAGCAGGGTTGCAGGATCCAAGAACAGTGGGGAAAAAATAGTAGTTCCTAAACTATTACTAGCAAGGAATAAAAAATTAAAGTCAAAGAATGGTTTCAGAACATTAAAAATGTGAACTAGTTGGGCTTGTGAGAGAGAGGCAGGAGGATTAGCACAAGTTTGAGACACAATTTTAGAAAACTGAAAATAAAAACAAAAAAATATAGTAATGAAATAGTAATGCTTAAATCTAGGAAAATATGTTAACATTAAAAAAATTTTAAATTTGTTAAAGAATACAAATTATTGCTAGGAGAAATGAAAGGATACCAAAATAAATCGAGAGGTACATTTAATCTTCGTTGTCCATTGATTTATTTATGAATCGGCCTACTCACTGAAGTTATTTGGGATCCTCAAATCAATGTTTGTGTCACTTTTATTTGCAGACACTTAGAGAAGTGCCAGGTTTTGAGTCACCCAGTGTACACGTTGACACCTGAGGTTGAACAAGTCCATACTCTGCCTTGCTTCAACTTTGAGACTGCAGGTGTTTTCTCATCTATTCAGTGTCACACTTTCTGTACTTCTGTGCTTTTGTTATTTCAGTGTTGAAAATGATTCCCAGCTATAATATTTAAGTCTGTGTAGTGTTCCTGTTTCATGAAGGCCCTCATGTACTTATTTATGGAGAAAATACCTCTGCTTCATAAGCTTCATTCAGATAATTACAGTGCTCTTGGCTATGAGTTCAGTGTTAGTGAATTAACAACCTACATATCTTTAAAATATTACATTTGTTTATTGATTTAACTACTTTGTGTGTGGGGGGGTATGTGCTTTTGCACACACATGGCATGGTGTGTGTGTGTGTGGAGGTCAGAGAACAGCTTGCAACAGTTGGTTCTTTCCATCATGGGAGTTTCAGGGATGGCACTCAGGTTCTCAGCTTCATTGGCAAGCACCGTTACCCCCTCAGCCATCTCCTTTACCTAATATATGAATATTAAGTAGAGAGTCTTCAAAAAGAAGCATACAAATCAAGGCTATCAGGAGTCCCTTCAAGCAATGGTCCAGTGTTCAGTAGTCCTCTGTAGGCAGGGACTTAATAGAACACACTAATCAGTGGCACACTATTACATCAGTAATGAGAACTGTCTATCTTTTTTGTGACCTGCAAGACAACCTTGTTAGAAAGTTTATTTTCACCAAATTAATCTATATATTTAAATAAATAATATTCCAGTTCTTATATGCTATATTATTGCAATGGATAAAATCATTAAAATTCATATAGAGATTCAGTAACTTACAAAAACCAAAACAACTGGGAACAAGAGTAACATAAGAGGCAAACTCTCCAAGTTTCAAGAATTATAAAGCTACGGTTGAATAGCATAGCCATAAAAATAGGCAAATGTTGAAACAGAATCAGTCATCTAGAAATGAAGCCATTTGTAGGTAACATTTTTTGACAAAAGCCAAAAGAATAGTAGAAATACAATCACAAATGGTACTAGAACTCAAAGTGTCTGTGAACTTAAACTTGAAATTATAATACTTCTAGAAGAAAATATGGGAGAAAAAATTTGAGACCAGTTAGGTAATGATTTCCTAGGTGCAACACCAAAAACATGATGTATAAAAGAATAAATTGATAAATTAGGCTGCATTTAAAATGGGCTCTTCAAAGGACACTGTTAAGAGAATGAAGAGCAGAGTCACAGGTTGGGAAGACAATCTTTGTCAAGCATGTATCTAGTGATTGCTAGCCTTCTAGAAAATACAGAGAACTCCTCAAATTTAATAAGAAATAAATCTTTAGAAGTGTAAACTGTAGATTGATACTTCTAAAGGAGATAACCAGATGGCATGTAAGCAGATGAAAAGATGCTGAGTGTCATTGAATCATCAGAGAAAAGCAAGTAAAAAATCTCAGTGAAATAACTTTTTTTCCCCTGAGACAGGGTCTCATACTGTAGCGCAGACTGACCTGGAATTCAGTATGTAATCCCAGGTTGACCTTGGACTCCCAGCAGTCTCACCTCAGCCTCCTGAGTATGGGATTACAGGTGTGAGCCACCATGCCTCAATACAATGAGATACCATTATATACCTAGTAGGATGGCTAGAGTTAAGCTCGGCCACAACCAGATCTTAGTAAGGATACCCTATGCTTTTGCAAGATGGTACCACTGGAAAGGTGAGACTTACTTTGCATCAAATCTTTTGAGAATCTTCTTTCTGTTTTTAAAATTATGTTGGTGCTACCAAGACTTTATAAAGGACAGTGGCAGTTCAGAGTTAAAGCTTTTATACCATAAACCATTTCCTACTTTTGGTATGGCTTGTAAAATAATAATATAGATGTAACAGGGTCATTATAAAAATGTGAAAGAATACAGTCCATCAAAGTAGAAAATAAGAATCCCTTCATTCTTTTAAAAAAATTAAAAAATTAATTTATTTTTATTTTATGTCTATGAGTATTATGCCTGCGTGAATATAAGTGCACCCGTGTTGTGCAGTGCCCACAAAGGACAGAAGAAGGAGTTGGATCCCCTGGAACTGAAGTTTCATAGATAGTTGTTAGTCACCAGGTGGTGCTGGGATTCAAACCCAGGTCTTCTACAAGAGCAACCAGTGCTCTTAATTGCTGAGCCATCTCTCTAGCCCCAATTCTTACTTCTTTAATACATGCAGGTTTGATTAGCTAAAAATATGATGGCTTGTGGGCTGGAGAGATGGCTTAGTGCTTAAGAGCACTGGCTGCTCCTGTAGAGGACTTGGGTTTGGTTCCCAGCACTCACATGGCGGCTGAAAACAGTCTGTAACTCCAGTTCGGGGATCTGATGTCCTCTTCTGACCTCCATGGATATTGCATGACACAGATGTACTTACATGTAGGCAATACACTCATACACATAAAATGAAAATAATAAAATATTAAATAAAAATGTTGTGTCTGTTGGGGGGGGTGAGAGCTAGCTCAGTGAGTAAAGGTACTTGCTACCAAGCCTGACTACCTGAGTTCTTCTTAGTCCCACATGATGGAAGGAGAGAATCAACTTCTGCAAATTGTCCTCTGACCTCTGCTTGCTCCCACCTCACAAATAAATGTAATAAAATTAAAAATATACTCAGAAGGGTGGGGAGATGGCTTAGTGGGTAAAGTGCTTGCCATGTAAGCATGAGGGCCCTAGTTGCTCCCTGGAGACTCACATGAAAGGCCTGGCATATTGGCTTGAGCCTGTGACTTTAGAACTGTCGATTGGAGACAGGGTTTTGTTAGACAGGCAGTCTAGCTAGCTGGTAAGCTCTAGGTTCACTGAGAGATCTTGTCTAGACAAATAAGATGGAACAATTGAAGAAGACATTGAGTACTGGCCTCCACATGTACAGACATGGTGATTCACCCCTGCGCATGCATACCCCACCCCCATAATTTTGCAATTTTTACCATGTCAGTCCATAAGCATTGTACCTCTTTCTTCATAGCTGTGCTGTCTGTGCAGTTTATTTTCCTAGTCAGTTATTGATGAGTACGTGTTTGGCTTTTTAATGGTTCTTTCTATTAAAGTCTTGATGTTCAGATTTTATTATTGTATATAACTTAAATCCCCCTGTACTGTTCGTATATATGTTACTGCTTTCGTAAAGCTAGGTACAATTGAAATTTAAATAAACATTGGACACTTTAAACAGTATATTTTCTGTTTGTACCCATTTCCCATGTCCTTATCAATACTTACATGGTCGTTTAAAAATATAGCAAGGATGTGCTATACATCTAAATTGCTAGAAGAAGGATTTTGGAAGCTTTTTAACTATAAAGAAATGATAACTTTTGAGGCAATAGATATACTTAGCATACATGTATCAAACACATTACCCCATTACTAGCTCTAATGTTTATATTTTTATTTACTAATTAAAAGTAATTTAATTAAACAAATAAAAAGCTAACCCAATACAAGAAAATCATATCTCATTAGGATTTTTATTTT